>NC_050443.1:10153641-10453641 GCF_903995425.1 Onychomys torridus
CTCCTCCATCTCCACCTCCTCCTCCATCTCCATCCTCCTCCTCCTTTCTTCATTCTCCTCCATCTCCATGCTCTTCTTCATCCTCATTCTCCTCCATCTCCCATCCTCTTCATCCTCATTCTCTTCCATCTCCATCCTCCTCCTCATCCTCATTCTCCTCTCCATCTTCCATCCTCTTTCTTCATCCTCATTCTCCTCCATCTCCCATCCTCTTCATCGTCATTCTCATCCATCTCTATCCTCCTCTTCATCCCTCATTCTCCTCCATCTCCATGCTCCTCATCCACATTCTCCTCCATCTCCATCCTCTTCGTCCTCATTCTCCTCCATTTCCATCCTACTCTTCATCCTCATTCTCCTCCATCTACATCCTCTTCATCCTCATTCTCCTCCATCTCCTTCCTCCTCTTCATCCTCATTCTCCTCTATCTCTCTCCTCCTCCTCATGCTCCTTGTCCTCCACCTCCATCGTCTTCTTCATTCTCATTCTCCTCCATCATCATCCTCCTCCTCATCCTCATCCTCCTCCATCTCCATCCAACTCCTCCTCCTCATTCTCCTCCATCTCCATCCCCTTTTTCATCCTCATTCTCCTCCATCTCCATCCTCTTCATCCTCATTCTCCTCCATCTGCATGCTCCTCTTCATCCTCACTCTCCACCATCACCATCCTCTTCTTCATCCTCATCCTCCTCCATCTCCATCCTCCAGTTCATCTTCATTCTCCTCTATCTCCATCCTCCTCTTCATCCTCATTCTCCTCCATGTCCATACTCTTCATCTTCATTCTCCTCCATCTCCATCCTCTTCATCCTCATTCTCCTCCATCTCTATCCTCCTCTTCATCCTCATTCTCCTCCATGTCCTACTCTTCATCCTCATTCTCCTCCATCTCCATCCTCTTCATCCTCTTTCTCCTCCATCTCCATCCCTCTTCATCTTTCTCTCTCTCCGTCTGCATCCTCCTCTTCATCCTCATTCTCTCCTCCATCTCCATCCACTTCATCCTCATTCTCCTCCATATCCATCCTCCTACTCATCCTAATTCTGCTCCATCTCCATCCCTCTTCTTCATCCTCATCCTCCTCCATCTACATGCTCCTCTTCATCCTCACTCTCCACCATCACCATCCTCTTCTTCATCCTCATCCTCCTCCATCTCCATCCTCCAGTTCATCCTCATTCTCCTCTATCTCCATCCTCCTCTTCATCCTCATTCTCCTCCATCAAAATCCTCATCTTCAACCTCATTCTCATCCATCTCCATCCTCCTCTTCATCCTCATTCTGCTCCATCTCCATCCTCTTCATCCTCATTCTCCTCCATTCTCCATTCCTCCTTCCTCATCCTCATTCTCCTCCATCTCCATCCTCCTCATCCTCATTCTCCTCCATCTCCATCCTCTTCTTCATCCTCATTCTCCACCATCTCCATCCTCCTCCTTCATCCTCATTCTCCTCCATCTCCATCCTCTTCATCCTCATTCTCCTCCATCTCCATCCTCCTCCTCATCCTCATTCTCCTCCATCTCCATCCTCCTCATCCTCATTCTCCTCCATCTCAAACCTCATCATCCTCATTCTCCTCCATCTCCATCCTCTTCTTCATCCTCATTCTCTACATTCTCCATCCTCCTCCTCATCCTCCTTCTCCTCCATCTCCATCCTCCTCTTCATCCTCATTCTCCTCCATCTCCATCCTCCTCTTCATCCTCATTCTCCTCCATCTCCATCCTCTTCATCCTCATTCTCCTCCATCTCCATCCTCCTCTTCATCCTCATTCTCCTCCATCTCCATCCTCTTCATCCTCATTCTCCTCCATCTCCATCCTTCTTCATCCTCATTCTCCTCCATCTTCCTATCCTCTTCATCATCATTCTCTTGCATCTCCATCCTCCTTCCCCCCCTCATCCTTCATTTCCTTCTCATTTCCATCACCATCCTCTTTTTCATCCTCAAACTCCTCCATCACCATCCTCCTCATCCTCATTCTCCTTCCATCTCCATCCTCCTCTTCATCCTCATTCTCCTTCATCTCCATCCTCCTCATCCTCATTCTCCTCCTTCTCCATCCTCTTCATCCTCATTCTCCTCCATCTCTATCCTATTCTTCATTCTCATTCTCCTCCATCTCCATCCTCTTCATCCTCATTCTTTCTTCCATCTCCATCCCCTCCTCATCCTCATTCTGCTCCATCTCCATCCTCCTCCTCATCCTCATTCTTCCTCCATCTAGATCCTCCTCATCCTCATTCTCCTCCATCTGCCATCCTCTTCTTCATCCTCATCTCCTCCATCTCATCCTCCTCCTCATTCTCCTCCATCTCCATCCTCCTCCTCCATCTCATTATCCTCCATCTCCATCGTCTTCTTCATCCTCATTCTCCTCCATCTCCATCCTCCTCTTCATCCTCATTCAACTCCATCTCCATCCTTTTCATCTCATTCTCCTCCATCTCCAACCTCCTCCTCCTCCCTATTTCTACTCCATCTCCATCCTCTTCTTTATCTTCATCCTCCTCCATCTCCATCCTCCTCCTCATCCTCATTCTCCTCCATCTCCATCCTCCTCATCCTCATTCTCCTCCATCTCCATCCTCTTCATCCTCATTCTCCTCCATCTCCATCCTCTTCATCCTCATTCTCCTCCATCTCCATCCTCTTCATTCCTCATTCTCCTCCATCTCCATCTTCTTCATCTTCATTCTCCTCCATCTCCATCCTCTTCATCCTCATTCTCCTCCAGCTCCATCCTCCTCTTCATCCTCATTCTCCTACATCCCCATCCTCTTCATCCTCATTCTCCTCGATCTCCATCCACTTCTTCATCCTCATTTTCCTCCATCTCTGTCCTCGTTCATCCTCATTCTACTCCATCTCCATCTCTTCTTCATCCTCATTCTCCCCCATATCCATCCTCTGTTCATCCTCATTCTCCACCATCTCCATCCTCCTCGTCATCCTCATTCTCCTCCATCTCCATCCTCCTCATCCTCATTCTCCTCCATCTCCATCCACTATCACTTCAGTTATCGCTGCCATGCTCCAAATCCTCCTCTTCATCCTCATTCTCCTCCATCTCCATCCTCCTCTTCATCCTCATTCTCCTCCATCTCAATCCTCCTCCTTGCGCCCTCCTTACCATCCTCCAGTCGTCCGATCCCTCTCATCGCTCAATTCTACTCCAGGCTCCATCCCTATTGCTTCATGCCTCACTCTCGCTGGCATCTCCATACCTGCCGTCTTCCATCGTCATTCTGCCTCCATCTCCATCCGTCCTCCTCATCCTCTTTTCTCCATCCATCTACATCCTCCTTCATCCTTCCAATTCTCCCTCCATGCTTCCATCATTCTTTCTTAAATGCCTCATTCTCCTGCCATCTGCTGGTCCTGTCTCTTCACCCATATTCTGCCTCCATCTCCCATACCTCTACATCCTCATGGTCTCGGTCTATCTCCACCCTTGCCTCCGTCAGGCCTCGAATCTCCATCCATCTCCATCGCTGCCTGCCCTCATGGCCTCCGATGCTCCTCCATCTCCCACTATGCTCTTCATCGTCATTCTGCCTCCCATCGTCCATTGCCTCCTCACTCATCCCTCATTCTCCTCCATCTCCATCCTCTTCTTCATCCTCATTCTCCTCCATCTCCATCCTCCTCCTGATCCTCATCCTCCTCCATCTCCATCCTCCTCCTCCTTCTCATTCTCCTCCATCTCCATCCTCTTCATCCTCATTCTCTTCCATCTCCATCCTCCTCCTCATCCTCATTCTCCTCCATCTCCATCCTCTTCTTCATCCTCATTCTCCTCCATCTCCATCCTCTTCATCGTCATTCTCGTCCATCTCCATCCTCCTCTTCATCCTCATTCTCCTCCATCTCCATGCTCCTCATCCACATTCTCCTCCATCTCCATCCTCTTCGTCCTCACTCTCCTCCATCTCCATCCTACTCTTCATCCTCATTCTCCTCCATCTACACCCTCTTCATCCTCATTCCCCTCCATCTCCTTCTTCCTCTTCATCCTCATTCTCCTCTATCTCTATCCTCCTCCTCATGCTCCTTGTCCTCCACCTCCATCGTCTTCTTCATTCTCATTCTCCTCCATCATCATCCTCCTCCTCATCCTCATCCTCCTCCATCTCCATCCAACTCCTCCTCCTCATTCTCCTCCATCTCCATCCCCTTTTTCATCCTCATTCTCCTCCATCTCCATCCTCTTCATCCTCATTCTCCTCCATCTCCATCCTCTCTCACTCGCTCATTCTTTCTCCATCTCCCATCCTCTCCTCCATCCTCATTCTCCTCCATCTCCATCCTCCTCATCCACATTCTGCTCCATCTCCATACTCCTGCTCATCCTCATTCTCCTCCATCTAGATCCTCCTCATTCCTCATTCTCCTCCATCTCCATCCTCTTCTTCATCTGCATCTACTCCATCTCCATCCTCCCTCCTCCTCATTCTCCTTCTCATCTCCATCCTCTCCTCCTCCTCATTGCCTCATCTCATCGTCTCTCATCCTCTTCCTTTTTTCCCCCATCTCCATCCTCCTCGTTCTCCTCAATCTTCCTCCATCTCATCCCTCCTCATCCTCCTTCTCCTCCATCTCCATCCTCTTTTCATCTTCATGTCCTCTCTCCTCCTTCATCCTCATTCTCCTCCATCTCCATCCCTCTTCATCCTCATTCTCCTCCATCTCCATTCTCTCCTTCATCTTCATTCTTCTCCATCTCCATCCTCTTCATCCTCATTCTCCTCCATCTCCATCCTCCTCTTCATCCTCATTCTCCTCCATCTCCATCTTCTTCTCCTCTTTTGCTCCTCCATTCTTCCATCCTCCTCATCCTCATCTACCTCCATCTCCATCCTCTTCATCCTCTTTCTCCTCCCATATCCATCCTCTTCATCCTCATTCTCCTCCATCTCCATCCTCTTCTTCATCCTCATTCTCCTCCATCTCCATCCTCTTCTTCATCCTCATTATCCTCCAAGTCCAACCTCTTCATCTTTATTCTCCTCCTTCTCCATCTTCTTCATCCTCTTTGTCCTCCATCCTTCGCATCCTCTACTCCTCATTCTCTCTCATCCTCTACCTCCTCTCGCCTCATCTCCTCCATTCTCTCCTCTCATCCTCGATCCATCATCCTCCTCTGCATCCTCATTTCTCCTACCCCTCCACGCTTTCCACTCCATCCTCCTCTTCTTCCTCATTCTCCTCCATCTCCATCCTCTTATCCTCATCTCCTACATCTCCATCCCCTCTTTTATTCTTCTGTCTCTTCCATTCTCATGCTCTTCATCCTCATTCTCTTCCGTCTCCATCCCTTTTCATTGCCTCATTCTCCTCATCTCCATCCTTCATCTTCATCCTCATTTCTCTTCCATCTCCAATGCTCTTCATCCTATTTCTCCTCATCTCCATCCTCCTCTATCATCCTCATTTCACCTCCATCTCCATCCTCCCTCTTTTCTGCTCCATCTCCATCTCTTCATCCTCATTTTCCTCCATATCCATCCTCTTCAGCCTGATTCTCCTCCATTCTCCATCCCCTCTTCATCCTCATTCACCTCCATCCATCCTCCCTCTTCATCCTCATACTAGACATAACCATACATCCCATCCATCTTCATCACTACATTTCTCCATTCATCCATCTCTCATCACTCTATTCTATCCATCTCATCCTCTCAGAGATGAGGAGGATGAGGATCAGGAGGAGGATGGAGATGGAGGAGAATGAGGATGAAGAAGAGGATGGAGATGGAGGAGAATGAGGATGAGGAGGAGGATGGAGATGGAGGAGAATGAGGATGAAGAGGATGGAGATGGAGGAGCATGAGGATGAGGAGGAGGATGGAGATGGAGGAGATTGAGGCTGAGGAGGAGGGTGGAGATAGACGAGAATGAGGATGTAGAGTATGGAGATGGAGGAGAATATGGATGAAGAGGAGGACAGAGATGGAGGAGAATGAGGATGAAGAAGAAGATGGAGATGGAGGAAAATGAGGATGAAGAGGATGTAGATGGAGGAGAAAGAGGATGAGGAGGAGGATGGAGATGGACGAGAATGAGGATGAAGAGGAGGATGGAGATGGAGGAGAGTGAGGATGAAGAATAGGATGGAGATGGAGGAGAATGAGGATGAAGAGGATGGAGATGGAGGAGAAGGAGGCGAAGAGGAGGATGGAGATGGAGGAGAATGAGGATGAAGAGGAGGATGGAGATGGAGGAGAATGAGGATGAAGAGGACGATGGAGATGGAGGATAATGAAGTGGAAGTGGATGGAGATGGAGGAGAATGAGGATGAGGAGGATGGAGATGGAGGAGAATGAGGATGACGAGGAGGATGGAGATGGTGGAGAATGAGGATGAACAGGAGGATGGATATGGAGGAGAATGAGGATGAAGAAGAGGATGGAGATGGAGTAGAATGAGGATGACGAGGACAGAGATGGAGGAAAATGAGGATGAAGAAGTGGATGGAGATCGAGGAGAATGAGGATGAAGAGGATGGGGATGGAGGAGAATGAGGATGAAGAGGAGGATGGAGATGGAAAAGAATGAGGATGAAGAGGATGGAGATGGAGGAGAATGAGGATGAAAAAGTGCATGAAGACGGAGGAGAATGAGGATGAAGGGGATGGGTATGGAAGAGAATGAGGATGAAGAGGATGGAGATGGAGGAGAATGAGGATGAAGAGGATGGAGATGGAGGAGAATGAGGATGAAGAGGATGGAGATGGGAGATACTGAGGATGAGGAGGATGGAGATGGAGGAGAATGAGGATGAAGAAGATGGAGATGGAGGAGAATGAGGATGAAGGGGAGGATGGTGATGAAGGAGAAGGAGGATGAAGAGGATGGAGATGGAGGAGAATGAGGATGAAGAGGAGGATGGAGATGGAGGAGAATGAGGATGAAGAGGAGGATGGAGATGGAGGAGAATGAGGATGAAGAGGAGGATGGAGACGGAGGAGAAGAAAGATGAAGAAGAGGATGGAGATGGAGGAGAAAGAGGATGAAGAGGATGAAGATGGAGGAGAATGAGGATGAAGAGGATGGAGATGGAGGAGAATGAGGATGAAGAGGAGGATGGAGATGGAGGAGAATGAGGATGAAGAGGATGGAGATGGAGGAGAATGAGGATGAAGAGGAGGATGGAGATGGAGGAGAATGAGGATGAAGAGGATGGAGATGGAGGAGAATGAGGATGAAGAGGATGGAGATGGAGGAGAATGAGGATGAAGAAGAGGATGGAGATGGAGGAGAATGAGGATGAAGAGGATGGAGATGGAGGAGAATGAGGATGAAGAGGATGGAGATGGAGGAGAATGAGGATGAAGAGGATGGAGTTTGAGGAGAATAGGATGAGGAGGATGGAGATGGAGGCGGATGAGGATGAAGAGGATGGAGATGGATGAGAATTAGGACAAAGAGGATGGAGATGGAGGAGAATGAGGATGAAGAGGATGGAGATGGAGGAGAATGAGGATGAAGAGGATGGAGATGGAGGAGAATGAGGATGAAGAGGATGGAGATGGAGGAGAATGAGGATGAAGAGGATGGAGATGGAGGAGAATGAGGATGAAGAGGATGGAGATGGAGGAGAATGAGGATGAGGAGGATGGAGATGGAGGAGAATGAGGATGAGGAGGAGGATAGTGATGGAGGAGGATGAAGATAAAGAAGAGGATGGAGATGGAGGAGAATGAGGAGGAGGAGGAGGATGGAGATGGAGGAGAATGAGGATGAAGAGGATGGAGATGGAGGAGAATGAGGATGAAGAGGAGGATGGAGATGGAGGAGAATGTGGATGAAGAAGACGATGGAGATGGAGGATAATGAGATGGAGGAGGAGGATGGAGATGGAGGAGAATGAGGAGGAGGATGGAGATGGAGGAGAATGAGGATGAAGAAGAGGATGGAGATGGAGGAGAATGAGGATGAGGAGGATCTAGATGGAGGAGAATGAGGATGAGCAGGAGGGAGATGGAGGAGAATGAGGATGAGGAGGATGGAGATGGAGGAGAATGAGGATGAAGAGGATGGAGATGGAGGAGAATGAGGATGAAGAGGAGGATGGAGATGGAGGAGGATGAGGATGAAGAGGATGGAGAAGGAGGAGAATGAGGATGAGGAGGATGGAGATGGAGGAGAATGAGGACGAAGAGGAGGATGGAGATGGAGGAGAATGAGGAGGAAGAGGATGGAAATGGAGGAGTTTGAGGATGAAGAAGAGGATGGTGATGGAGGAGAATGAGGATGTGTAGGAGGGTGGAGATGGAGGAGAATGAGGATGAAGAGGATGGAGATGGAGGAGAATGAGGATGAAGAGGATGGAGATGGAGGAGAATGAGGATGAAGAGGATGGAGATGGAGGAGAATGAGGATGAAGAGGAGGATGGAGATGGAGGAGAATGAGGATGAAGAGGATGGAGATGGAGGAGAATGAGGATGAAGAGGAGGATGGAGATGGAGGAGAATGAGGATGAAGAGGAGGATGGAGATGGAGGAGAAGGAGGATGAGGAGGAGGATGGAGAATGTAGAGAATGAGGATGAAGAAGAGGATGGAGATGGAGGAGAATGAGGATGATGAGGTTGGAGATGGAGGAGAATGAGGATGAAGAGGATGGAGATGGAGGAGAATGAGGATGAGGAGGAGGATGGAGATGGAGGAGAATGAGGATGAAGAGGATGGAGATGGAGGAGAATGAGGATGAGAAGGAGGATGGAGATGGTGGAGAATGAGGATGAAGAAGAGGATGGAGATGGAGGAGAATGAGGATGAGGAGGATGGAGATGGAGGAGAATGAGGATGAAGAGGAGGATGGAGATGGAGGAGAATGAGGATGAAGAGGATGGAGATGGAGGAGAATGAGGATGAAGAGGAGGATGGAGATGGATGAGAATGAGGTTGAAGAGGAGGATGGAGATGGAGGAGAATGAGGATGAAAAGGAGGATGGAGATAGAGGAGAATGAGGATGAAGTGGAGGATGGAGATGGAGGAGAATGAGGATGAAGAAGAGGATGGGGATGGTGGAGAATGAGGATGAAGAGGAGCATGGAGATGTAGGAGGATGAGGATGAAGAAGAGGATGGAGATGGAGGAGAATGAGGATGTGTGGGAAGATGGATATGGAGGAGAATGAGGATGAAGAGGATGGAGATGGAGGAGAATGAGGATGAAGAGGAGGATGCAGACGGAGGAGAAGAAAGATGAAGAAGAGGATGGAGATGGAGGAGAAAGAGGATGAAGAGGATGAAGATGGAGGAGAATGAGGATGAAGAGGATGGAGATGGAGGAGAATGAGGATGAAGAGGAGGATGGAGATGGAGGAGAATGAGGATGAAGAGGATGGAGATGGAGGAGAATGAGGATGAAGAGGAGGATGGAGATGGAGGAGAATGAGGATGAAGAGGATGGAGATGGAGGAGAATGAGGATGAAGAGGATGGAGATGGAGGAGAATGAGGATGAAGAGGAGGATGGAGATGGAGGAGAATGAGGATGAAGAGGATGGAGATGGAGGAGAATGAGGATGAAGAGGATGGAGATGGAGGAGAATGAGGATGAAGAGGATGGAGTTTGAGGAGAATAGGATGAGGAGGATGGAAATGGAGGCGGATGAGGATGAAGAGGATGGAGATGGATGAGAATTAGGACAAAGAGGATGGAGATGGAGGAGAATGAGGATGAAGAGGATGGAGATGGAGGAGAATGAGGATGAAGAGGATGGAGATGGAGGAGAATGAGGATGAAGAGGATGGAGATGGAGGAGAATGAGGATGAAGAGAATGGAGATGGAGGAGAATGAGGATGAAGAGGATGGAGATGGAGGAGAATGAGGATGAGGAGGATGGAGATGGAGGAGAATGAGGATGAGGAGGAGGATAGTGATGGAGGAGGATGAAGATAAAGAAGAGGATGGAGATGGAGGAGAATGAGGAGGAGGAGGATGGAGATGGAGGAGAATGAGGATGAAGAGGAGGATGGAGATGGAGGAGAATGAGGATGAAGAGGATGGAGATGGAGGAGAATGAGGATGAAGAAGAGGATGGAGATGGAGGAGAATGAGGATGAAGAGGATGGAGATGGAGGAGTTTGAGGATGAAGAAGAGGATGGTGATGGAGGAGAATGAGGATGAGGAGGAGGATGGAGATGGAGGAGAATGAGGATGAAGAGGATGGAGATGGAGGAGAATGAGGATGAAGAGGATGGAGATGGAGGAGAATGAGGATGAAGAGGATGGAGATGGAGGAGAATGAGGATGAAGAGGATGGAGATGGAGGAGAATGAGGATGAAGAGGATGGAGATGGAGGAGAATGAGGATGAAGAAGAGGATGGAGATGGAGGAGAATGAGGATGAATAAGAGGATGGTGATGGAGGACAAGGAGGATGAAGAGGAGGATGGAGATGGAGGAGATGGAGAATGAGGAGGAGGATGGAGATGGAAGAGAATGAGGATGAAGAAGAGGATGGAGATGGAGGAGAATGAGGATGAAGAGGATGATGGAGATGGAGGAGAATGAGGTTGAAGAGGAGGATGGAGATGGAGGAGAATGAGGATGAAGAGGAGGATGGAGATAGAGGAGAATGAGGATGAAGTGGAGGATGGAGATCGAGGAGGATGAGAATGAAGAGGATGGAGAAGGAGGAGAGTGAGGATGAGGAGGATGGAAATGGAGGAGAATGAGGATGAAGAGGATGGAGATGGAGCTGTTTGAGGATGAAGAAGAGGATGGTGATGGAGGAGAATGAGGATGAGGAGGAGGATGGAGATGGAGGAGAATGAGGATGAAGAGGATGGAGATGGAGGAGAATGAGGATGAAGAGGATGGAGATGGAGGAGAATGAGGATGAAGAGGATGGAGATGGAGGAGAATGAGGATGAAGAGGATGGAGATGGAGGAGAATGAGGATGAAGAGGAGGATGGAGATGGAGGAGAATGAGGATGAAGAAGAGGATGGTGATGGAGGAGAAGGAGGATGAAGAGGAGGATGGAGATGGAGGAGAAGGAGAATGAGGAGGAGGATGGAGATTGAAGAGAATGAGGATGAAGAAGAGGATGGAGATGGAGGAGAATGAGGATGAGGAGGATGATGGAGATGGAGGAGAATGAGGATGAGAGGAGGATGGAGATGGAGGCGAATGAGGATGAGGAGGAGGATGGAGATGGAGGAGAATGAGGATGAAGAAGAGGATGGAGATGGAGGAGAATGAGGATGAAGAGGATGATGGACATGGAGGAGAATGAGGATGAAGAGGAGGATGGAGATGGAGGAGAATGAGGATGAGGAGGATGGAGATGGAGGAGAATGAGGATGAGGAGGAGGATGGAGATGGAGGAGAATGAGGATGAAGAGGATGGAGATGGAGGAGAATGAGGATGAAGAGGAGGATGGAGATGGAGGAGAATGAGGATGAGGAGGATGGAGATGGAAAAGAGAGAGTTGTGAGAGGATGGGGAGAAGGGACCTGGAAGAGGTAAGTACAAGAACATAGAAGAAGTGGTGCAGAGAGAAAACTGACTCAAGAAAAACGACCGTATGAACTAAAGGGTTACATGTGCATAGACTCATTTACTATCATCAAAGATTAGATTATCAGCTGTTCACAGATTCTTCCCAGACCCTGAAAGGGCTTTCAAGGATGTGGACTCCATAGTCCTTGTTACACACACACACACACACACACACACACACACACACACACACACAGAAACACAGAAACACATTTACACAAACACACACACATTACACAGACACACATAGACACACACGTCTACCACACAGACACACAGACACAGAAGCACACACACCATGTAGACACACACAAGACCCATATACACAGACCCACAAGCACACACAGAGTCATGGACACACACATACCACACAGAAACACAGATACAAACACACAGAAACACTCAGGCACACACAGAGACACATACTCACACAGAAACACACAAATACATATATAACACAAATCATATAAGCACACACACATACACACACACACACACGACACAGACACACACAGTCCCATACACAGTTATAGACATACTCACACACACAGACATGAAACATACATACACCACACAGACCCAGACACACACAACCGACACATAGACACATATTTACACACCCCAAGTTCCCTCATGCTGCCCCCCACAGCACAGGGACATAGGAGGGCCGTCTCCCTGCCCAGCACTTACCTGCACAGGTGACCAGCAACTCCTCCAGGAACAGGTACTTTAGTGACAGCTGGATGAGGACTAGGGCTCCACGTTCCAAGGACAACATCGTCTTCATCTGCCTTCATGAATCATCTGAGTTCTCTGCAGAGTCAAAGCCAGACACACTTCTCTTCTAGGTCCACCCAGCCCAGGAGGCCAAGAACTGCAGTGTGTCACAGAGGGTGGAGTAGATCTGGCAGCAGGTAAACAGCTGGGCTGGTGTGGGGCTCAGTATAAGGTGAGAGGAGTCAAGCTGTGGGGTCAGGCAGCCCTGACTCAGATCCTCTACTTCCTCCCCCTGAAAGCATTACAGCTTTCCTTTATAGCTATCCCCACTGCACTCTCTCAATAAGCAGGAAAGGTTCTTCTTCTTGACTGGTTGGTTGGTTGGTTGGTTGGTTGGTTGAGGCGAGCTCCTCGACCAGCGAGGAAGAACGACCACCATTCGAGGATTCTTCTCAGATCACACTTTATTGGAGCACCTCTTGATTGAGGGAGAGCGGGAGGTGAGGGGCCCTGTGGTGGGTATTGTGTTCCCTGAAATATTGTGTGTTCCCCGAAATAAACATATCTGGGGTCAGAGAACAGACAGCCACTAGAACAGAGCCAGAAATTGTGGCTAGAAAATGGGAAGAGTAAGCCATAACAGAAGTTGGGCAGTGGTGGTACACACCTTTAATCCCAGCACTTGGGAGGCAGAGCTAGCCAGATCTCTGAGTTCAAGGCCACTTTAGAAACAGCTAAACATGGTGACCACACCTTTAATCCCAGGGAGTGGGGGCAGAAAGAAAAGGGTATATAAGGCGCGAGGACCAGGAACTAAAGAGGAAAAAGCATGTAGTTAGTTAAGCTTTGGAGAAACACAGTTCAGCTGAGATTCATGTGAGGAGGACTCAGAAGCTTCCAGCCTGAGGAAACAGGATCACCTGAGGAACTAGCAAGGTGAGATAGCTGTGGCTTGTTCTGCTTCTCTGATCTTCCAGCAATCACCCCAATAACTGGCCTCGGGTTTGAGTTTTATTAACAAGTACCTTTAAGATTCCTACTACAGGGCCCCAAGAACCAAAAGGCAGCTGCTTATATAGGGAACCAAGCGAACGGGTCAATCTGTGATTGGAACCCGCCAGAATGCAAGCACGGGGAGCCACGGGATAGGCTGAGGACATAAGACCAAATTACCATATACACGCATGCACAAGCCTCGAGGCCCGCAGCCCAGCAAGCACAGCCAAATATGGAGTTGTTTACAGCAAAGCTGTCAGGAAGTCGGCGCCATCTTAGAATGGTGGCTCCCTACATCTCCCCCCTCTTTATTAATTAAGCAACAGGAGAGAGTAGAGGTCCGATCTCTGATAAGACCTTCAAGTACCCTTTTTTCAGAGATGGGATATTGGTACTGACCCATATGCAATCAGACTTGATCTCCTTGAAGGAAGGAAAACGTCCTACTTTCCAAGTACAGTGCACGAGCCTGGCATCCTGTGCCCAGTACAAATACTTCACCCAATCAGGTCCCCACCTCATGATGCGTTGACCGATCGAAGGTGAGTAAACAAGATAATTATCCACATACCTTCCCGAGTGCAATGGACTAAGTAGTCCTAGGGGTGCAAAGGCTATGTGAACTTATCATTTGTTCTTTAAGGCAGAAAGCCAGATCTGAGGGGAGGAGCCACACTCCAGAGCAGCTAATGCCTGAGTGATAATGACCTTGTCCTTTTTTGTACGTGCTCATGAACGGCAGACCAACCACAGACAAAGCACACACCCTCCAAGACAGCATGCCAAAAATATACTCCTTAAACAGGGAAAGGGCAGAAGAAATCCAGGAAGTTAATCCCTCCGCCAGTCCGGTGTCCACCTGGGTCGAGTTCACCGTGACGATAGCCACCCTCAGTTGTTCCATCAGGTTGTGGAATTCTCCTGTCCAATGCCTAAAAGGTAACTGGACAACTGTTTAGACAGTTTTACAGCACGGGTAAAGTTTTCATACTGGACACTAGTCACACACAACCCAGCATATTTCCATTGACAGCCTAGCTGGGCAATCTGCCAAAGGGTATCAATTTGCACTTATTGGCCACAGCCTCTTCATTAGCAAACTCAATCAGGAAGGCCTTCCAGTCTAAGTATTGGCCTGGGCTCAAGCACGCTCGTGCAAGCCAGCTCCAATCATTGGGTGTCATGCAGTGCCTGTTTAAGGCCTCCACCTGGGCTACAGTGAAAGAGGCTGTGATCCCGTAGGTCCGCACGGACTCAGCCAGAGATTTTATCACCTTGAAATCTAAAGGCTAATGATACAGCTGTCCCTGTGGATCCTGGAATACTGGACAGGCTAGGTGTAACTCAGTTCTGACTGTCTGACCATTCTCTACCGCTTCACTGTAACGCTGATCCTCAAGACAGTCTCTTACCAATTCCCAGACTGGTCTTACCTCACTCTTAAGTGTCCCTTGTTCAAAAGCAAAATCTAGATCCTTTCCCAGTTTCTCCCAGGAGGATATCGTGAGGCTTCCAGAAATGGCAAACTATGGGACAACGATGTCACATTCCTGCAAAAATATCTCTAAAGTACTCTTCTTTAGTTTTATTTTTTTTAATACAGTAGCTCGTTAAGAGCCAGAAAAAAATGGGTGCGATGAAGAAGCGCCCATGTCTAAACTTTTCAACCTTTTAAACAATGTTTCACTTTCACTCTTGGTAACCCTTTAAACAATGTTTCACTTTCACTCTTTGCCTACAGAGAAGAGCAAAAACCTCCCCGCTTTTGTCGCAGGTTTCCAATTCACCCGAGAATTCCTTTAGCCCTGCTTTTGTCGCAGGTTCCCAATTTGCCTGGGATTTCCTTTAACCCTGCTTTTGTCACGGGTTCCCAATTTACCTGGGATTTACCGGTGCACCACCCTGACTGCAGAAAGTTCTGAGCCCTTGTTGAGTTCCCCGTACGGGCCACCACTTGTCGCGCCTGCCTCGACTAGCAAGGAAGACGCAACACCGAGCTCTTCTTTCAGCAGTTTACTCAGGAACCTTGAACAATCTTCTGACTTCTGATCCTAGAAGATAACGACGTCGCCGATCCATGTGTTGAGTTCTGAATCCCCTTCGACCCCTCACCCGGTGTCCGAGTTTCCCGGTGTCCGAGTTTCCCGGTGTCCGAGTTTCCCAGTGTCCGAGTTTCCCAGTGTCCAAGTTTCCCGGTGTCCGAGTTTCCCAGGTTTCAGCACCAGCTGCGGCGAGCTCCTTGACCAGCGAGGAAGAACGACCACCATTCGAGGAGTCTTCTCAGATCACACTTTATTGGAGCACCTCTTGATTGAGGGAGAGCGGGAGGTGAGGGGCCCCACGAACCAAAAGGCAGCTGCTTATATAGGGAACCAAGCGAACGGGTCAATCTGTGATTGGATCCCGCCAGAATGCAAGCATGGGGAGCCACAGGATAGGCTGAGGACATAAGGCCAAATTACCATATACGCGCATGCGCAAGCCTCGAGGCCCGCAGCCCAGCAAGCACAGCCAAATATGGAGTTGTTTACAGCAAAGCTGTCAGGAAGTTGGCGCCATCTTAGAATGGCGGCTCCCTACAGTTGGTTGGTTGGTTTGTTGGTTGGTTGGTTGGTTGGTTGGTTGGTTGGTTGGTTTTGAGGCAGGGTTTCTTTGTGTAGCTTTGGGGCCTGTCCTGGATCTCACTCTATAGACCAGGCTGGCCTCAAATCACAGAGATCTGCCTAGCTCTGTCTCCCGAATGTAGGGACTAAAGGCGTGTGCCACCACCTCATGCTCTTCTTGATGTTTTAATTCAGAGTCTGGAATACATATAAAGCCCTCATCAACCAGAAACCTGTGATTCATTATCCACTCCCCATATCGAGATTCCATAGACCACTCAAAAGTAAATACATACACATGCCCACTCAGGAAATTCCTGCTTAGAATTAACCTTCTGCAACCACAAAAACAAATTATGCTTGTTGTAAACAAAAAGCTCCTTGTTAATAACATTGAGAATAAATCCATGATGAGAAATTTTGAAACAATTTAGGTAACTATTGTTTGACCTTTTTTTAAGATTTATTTATTATGTATACATGCATGCCTGCAGGCCAGAAGAGGGCACCAGATCTCATTACAGATGGTTGTGAACCACCATGTGGTTGCTGGGAATTGAACTCAGGACCTCTGGAAGAACCTGCCCAGCCTGGACTTAAGTATTTTTAAAGCAGAACAGTAAAATTAAAAATGTATTTTATACACACACACACACACACACACACACACACACACACACATATTAGGAGAGACACTAGGTAGTTCATATAATTTCTCACTAGTTTAGAAACTCAGGGAGTAAGGGTGGTGCTGCACGCCTTTAATCCTAGAATTTTTAAATAAATGAATTTATTTATTAAGTGTTATGTGTCATTTATTTTACTTTCCTGGCACACCCATCTCCTAGGGGAACAGAGAAAGTCATGAAGCCAGCACAGCTGCTTGGCAAAGCTCCATCAAGGCTGAGCCACATGTTATGATTGATAGTTGACCTGAGGCCCTTCACAATGATTTGAATCTCTGTGAGTTACACTCTTGGCGGGCTATTACCGGAATGATTCACCCATGTATTTTCTGGGGAAATAGTTTCTGTATCTTCTTGAGGAAGTCCTGAGTGTACTATCCCCTGCTTTCAGGAAAGTAACCTTAGTTGATCACACTTGGGAGTCTTCTCTGTGCCTTGGAGCTTGGTATCTGCTCCACATAAACACAAGAACGAAACAGAACCTTATAAATTCAGAGGAGGCTGACACGGTTGAGCAGGATGGGAGAATTGACAGCAGATCAGTATAGCTGGACGTTCTCTGGTCCTTCCATGCCCAGCAATCTGAACGAATCTCTCCTACCCAAGGTCCCACAGCCACCTATAAAATAATTATTCAGAAGCTTATATTAATTACTGTATGGCCT
The DNA here is from genome assembly GCF_903995425.1 of Onychomys torridus. Taxonomy (NCBI): domain Eukaryota; kingdom Metazoa; phylum Chordata; class Mammalia; order Rodentia; family Cricetidae; genus Onychomys; species Onychomys torridus. The sequence goes on from NC_050443.1 coordinate 10,170,840, forward strand.
GTGGCTTCAGCGTCTTGCTAGCTAGCTCTTTCATCTTAAATTCAACCATTTCTTTTTTTTCTTAAGAAATTTTTATTCATTTTACATACCAACCACAGACTCCCCTCTTCCCTCCTCCTGCCCCTCCAGCCTTCCCTCCCTCCCATATGTGCAAGTGCCCTGCTGTGTCCAAAAAAAGACTGTTTCCTTATACTCATCCACTGGCTCTGGGTGTTAGAACCTTTCACCCCTTAGTCCATAATTTGGGTAAATGAGAAAGGAGTAATGGATCTAGGAGGAGTTAAGTGAGTGAATTAATATGACAATCATACATTTTTATAATTAAAAATGATAAAAATGAGACAGAGAGAGAAAAGAGGAAAAAGCTCTATCTAAACCTTGCAAACAACCTTAAAAGTTGGAAGGGGGTACCTACAAGGCTGGAAAAAGCTCTCCTTGAAGTGATGGGTTATAGAACAAAAACTCCAGGGCCAGGAGCAGGATTGCTCATGATCGGTGGATCAGGGAGCCCCTGTGGACTCAAGAAACAACACGGGCTCTTGTCCTGGCTCTTGGCTGCCCATAAGAACACGGGGATAGGAGGAGTCACCAGCCAGACACAGAGGAAGCGGATGAGAATGCTGAGGTGAGAAAAGGTACCACGCCACGTGGCCAAACATAGCCTGCGAAGGTGATCATGAATGCTGGTGTTGGGACCTCCAACTTCAAGTGGAACCCTTCTGCTGGCTTAGATTTTCTTACCTGGGCACTGTCCTCACCAGTGTGCATGGGTGAAAGTGCCTATCAGAACCTGGACCAGCCACTCACCACTCCTCAGGTTTACCGCCCCTCCCTTTGTCTCCTTGGTGAGCATTGCAGACAGTGAGGACTCTGCTTTGAGCAGCCTGGACCCATCCCTTCACAGGCTTGTGTGTGAACTTCTTCCCCTGAGAAGCGGGCAGCGTAGCTCCTGGGGTGGCCCTCCAGCTGCAAAGGGATAGGCGGGGCTGGCAGCAGAGTGCTTCTTCTCTGGAGTATCCCTCTTCCAACGCTTATTTATGCCTCACGAGTTCAGTTTTGGACAAGGATGGATTTATCTTGCTCATGCCGCATGTGGTGACAGTATTTAATGAAGAGATGTTTCAAGGCATCTTCTGAACTTGTGGATCCCGAGACAAGAATAATAAGCATCACAAAACCACTTTCTAAAACAAGTTCTGAACCACAATTTACATAATGAAGAGAAACAAAAAAGCATTGCCTTGCTGCTCGGCTGGATATTCCCATCAACGTGTCGCAGCTTGCACACTCTAGTGAGCCCACGGATCTGGAAGCGAAGCACTTACAAACTGCAGTAAACAGACTGCTACTACATAAAATAACCCAGGAGGCTTCTGTCGGAATTCCAGTACAGGAGGCTCTGCCCTGCATCTGTGCGGCTCTCCTTACAGAGTTAGGAACTGGGATATCCCTTCACAATGTGTGCTCCTGGTTACCTGGGACACAGGTTGAATTTTTCTAAGAGTTCATTCATGACAACATGCAGAGTGAGTCCTGAAATAGCATGGCTTCTGGAACAGTATGTGTGGGAGATGGTTGGCCCTTGTGTCTATTATTGTGTGGTATCCTAAAAGAAGATTGCTTCAGGCCATGTCGGGAAGGAGAGGCCGCTTTGAAAATGCAGGAAGCCCCCAACACACACACACACACACACACACACACACACACACACACACACACACACAAGGTGAGGTGCAGAAAGAATTCAGTTTTTCATTTTTCGTGTGGGCCTGGCTATCTAGGAGTTTGAGAGTCTTGGCATGGGCTCAGCCATGCCTCCTGGACCCCAACTCACTTCCAAGACTCAGAGGAGGTATGACTCTGAGCTTGGGGAGAGGCAGGGAGAGGGGGAGCTCAGGTTGTGATGTTTGGCCTTGTATCCAAAACCTTGCTAGAATATCACATTCATTTTCTCATATCTCCATCTTAATTTCCCACTGATACCCCCTGAGTAAAGACTACCTGCAGCCTGGGTAATTATTGGTGAATTCAGGTTGCATTGGAGCAGACCTTGTAAGGAGAGATGTTGGAAGGTCTCTGGACTGGATTTTCAGCAACATCATTATTAATTAGATACGTGAAGATGAAGGCTTGGGACTCCAGGCTCAGATTTGCATATAGGGTTATGGCTTTGGAGGTTGCTTCTAGACTTCTGACAAGGAAAGGAGTGATGCCTCTTTCTGTATTTTGCTGGGCTCAATTGCATCTGGCATTCTCACTATCTGAAAAAGAAGAGAGGCAGGGCCCACAGAGCTGACACAGCGGCATTATGAGTGAGGGTGTTGTTGGTGTGTTGTACCTGGCAGTGTGCTTCATTTGAGCTTGGTCTCTCCTTGCAAAGTGCCTCCCTCTCTTTCCCAGTGTCTCAAGTACTTTTTGTTTAAGGTCATTATACACTGGCTTCCGGCATGCATCAGTTTACCTGTCTGATCTGCTGCATGTTGATCATCTCCATGGAAAACAGAAATTCCACTTTAGCTTTAAATCCCCAGAAGCAGGCATTGGGACCTAGAGTGGACCGAGGTAATGGGTCCCCAAAGATGTCTGTTATTAAACCCCCAAATAGTGAATGTGTGATCTCTTCAGGACCAATGTCATCACAGGGCTCTTCCAAGAGACAGACTGCTGTTGAAGGCAGGGCAGGAAAAAGGATGAATGGACTGGTAGGTATTTGGGGCCAGAGTGAGGTATTGTGAACATGGAAAAGGCCAAGGAGCAAGAGATACATCTGGAGAGATGCACTATGAAGATGGAGGAGGAGACAGTAACTAGGGCATTCTCTAGAAGATTCAAAGACAAGGAAACAGACTCTCCCCTGGAGCCCACATGAAGAGCCACTCTAGCGAACCCTTTGGTTTCAGAGTTCTGAGCTCAATAACTCAAAGGAAACAATGTTTTGCACCACTGAACTTGGGGTTGCTTGTCACAGCTCCATTGGGACATTAATCCATAACCTTGTGCTTTCCAAGCTCCAAGTGCTTATTGTGTGTAATGATAGACTGTGGACCTGGAAGCCCAGACATGAGCCTTTGTGTACTTGTATATGAAATCAATTTCCATGAGTGCTGATCATCTCCCAGAAGTGTTTCTGCCCCACTTCACTCAAACAAGTTCATTGCTTCATGAGGCTTAACAATCACCTGCTTGGGACAGTTTTTAGTTAACAGTCTTTGACAATTCCAGAACCCAACAAAATACCCATTGAAAGGAAACTTAAAGAAGGGAAAAAAAGAACTAGGTGATAACACTTGATTGCCAAAGGCATCACACATCATAGTCACATGATACAGAGCCATGGAGACTGTGTTTGAAGCCTCCTTCCTACCTGGTAGCTTTCATAGTGCCAGAAGATGCTATGTAGGCTGTTGGTGGAGAAAAGTCTTACCCAGCTGTGAATCCAACTATGATATCAACCTGCCAGGAATGATGTTCAATAGTGGCACAGATGTTATTCGGGTAACAAACATGCTCTCTGACTGGATTGGAGGTCCAGTCCATAGGAGGAATTCCATATGTGGCACCATAAACCCACTCCAAATCCCATGACATGGAAGGTCACAGGGCCTGAGGGTGTGGTGTGGTGTGTGTGTGTGTGTGTGTGTGTGTGTGTGTGTGTGTGTATGCTTACTTCTGTCATTATTCAAATTCACAAAGCATTGGACTGCTTTCTAAACAAGAGTGTTTATACTCACAGACAGTAAAGATTCTTCTTGGCTTTAATCACAGAGTCTTCTCTTCCACTGAACTGAAGGCAGAGAAGAATCAGCAGCACATGCGATTTTTTAGTGCTCAGCACTAGATTAGACAATTTTGTGTCTTCTCCTAGGTTCAGGGAACATTGCCAAAGAGGGTATGTAAAGATTGTAACAGCTGGAAGTTGGGGAGAAGCACTGTAAATGCCATCTTCTGTGCAAGACAGAGTCACTGCAAGCAGGAACTTTCAACTCTGGATAACTGTGCTGGGTCTGCACAAGAATGGGCCCATCAGCAGCAAGGAAGGGATGAAGGAGGGATTTAGGGGGAGCTCAATCTACCATTTCTAAATTGTTCCTTTGGATAAATTTGGAGGAAGGCAGAGTCAGTGACTTCAGCTCTGTGCCATTGGTGGCCTCTCAGGCTACAGTGAACAGTCCCAATGCAATGGTCACACAGATGCACCAGATTAAACTGAGTAGGTCATACAACAAAGCCCTAAACCATGAACCCAGGAAAGGGACAAGTAGGGGGGAGGAGGTGTTTATTGTGGTAGGAGGAAGATTAGAGAGAATCAGGGAAGGGCATAACAAGAATGCATTATATACCTGTGTGAAACCATCAAAGAACCAATTTAATTGCCGGAGATGGCATATGAAAAGCCCGATGTGTGACCAGTGGAATCTGTGCTGGAGGTACCCGAGAATGAGGACATCAATCCCTCCCGGCCTGCCCCACTGGATATTCTACTAAGCCTGCCTTCTGTGGGCCAGGGAGAAAACAACCCTTGTGTCCCAAGGGCAGACTTTATGGCGTATGCATGTCATGTTCTCACCCATCCAACTGTTACTGGTTCTTGTAATCCCCCTACTCTATTTGTTCTTTATGATTTTCTTTCTCTCTCCTGCAGTGGTTTCCATGAAATCAGAAATTATATTGAGATTGTGACAATGGCAGGGGTTAAAGCCCCTATGCAGATCATGGGGAAAACCCAGAAGGCTGGTGGCAGAAAACTGTAGATGGAGTGACACACAGATGGGATAGAAGACCAGAGTTGTCCAGAACTAGTCAGAAGACAACTTGACAAATTACAGAGTGATGAAGAAGGACTTAAGCTGAGAGGAAGCTGGCAGTCTGGTACCTTAAACCATTGCTTGTACTTCTGTGCTTTCTGAGAAACCGCAAGAAGATAGCCTCTGGGGTGATTACCTCAGATGTTCTGATAATTATTAACCTGCAAAAGAATGAGCTGGTATGCTTTGGCTTTCTTCCTGGGAACTTCTATGTGCAGTCAAGGAGCACAGGGTATGTGGTGATATTTTAATTCTGCTGAAATGTGATTTTATTTGTATGTTAATAAATAAAGTTTGCCTGGAGACCAGAGGTCATAACATGCCAGGAACAGAAGTCAGGCAGTGGTAGCCCATGCTCTTAATTTGATCACATGACAGGCAGAGTCTCTGTGTGGTCAAGGACACAGTCAAGCCTGGTGACACAAGCCTTTAATCCCAGTACCAACCATAGAGACCTGGAGGTCTGTATAGACAGGCAGTGATGAGGAAGTCATGTGGCTGGGTTAGAGCCAATGAGAAGGCAGAACAGGAAAGCAATAAAAGCTTGGGGTAGGCAGAAAGAAGCTCTCTCGTGTGGGAAACTATGACTTGGTAGTGAAAGACTCCCTCCACAGCTTGACTGCTGTGACACCATTCTGCAGGGCAAATACCAGAAAAACAGGATATTTATGGTCGGCCACCCGGCCTTGGGAGAAAATAACTGTGGTCGGCCACCCAGCCTTGGGAGAGAAACCGTTGAGTCAAAACAGGATATCTGTGGTGGGCCACCTGGCCTTGGGGAGTAAACAGTTGGGCTAGAAAAACACCACTGTGCCCTAGACAAGGCCAGGTCAGCCACACACACATCCAAATTCCGAGAAGTCCCCAGATTCACCCTGGCCCTATTTGAAGCAACCAATGGGAACCCTGTAACTATGCTTCTCGCTTCTGTAACCGCGCCTCTGCCCCTGGAATCCTATAAAAAGTCCCCCTTGCCCTAGGAAGGCGCGCAAGTCTTCCGAGAGACTTTGTCGCCCCAGGTACCTGTGCATTTGAATAAACCCTCTTGCTATTTGCATCTGATCCGTGGTTTCAGCGTGTTCCTTGGGTTCGGGGTCTCTCCTGAGGGAAGATCTCCAGCGGGGGTCTTTCAGTAGTAAGCAAAAGGGTAGTCAGTGGCTCTTCACTAATTCTCTGATCTTTCCAGCTGTTACCCCTGTATTTGTCTCTGTGTTTCTTATTTACTAAGACTGTTTAGAAATTTGTCTACATTTAGTGCCCACATGGCAAGAATTCATTAAAAAACCATTGGTAACCTCACAGGCCAGGGGTCACAGGCTCCGGGTCAGCCAGAGTTTGCAGGCCCCAGGACCAGCCAGAACTATAAGCGATCCAGCTACGCATGGTCAGAGCTACACTAGACCATAGCTACAAGCAGTTACATGCAGCTGGAGCTGCTTGTGGCCAGACTGCCAACTCACGTGGTTGGAGTTTAAGGGAGTCAGAGCTCAGGCCTGAATCGGCTCAAGCCAGAGCACTGGCTGGACTATACCTTTTAGCTTTTTTCTCTTCTCCTGGTAGGTCAGAGCAATAGCTAAGAGTTAAAAACACTTTCTTACCCTTCACTGCCACTGCTGTCCTTTTTTTTTGGGGGGGGGGTATAATACAGTTTTTAAGGAAAGGATTGGTTTTTTTGTTCCATATTTTCTATTAACAAACAAGACACATACTTTTTCCTCTTTGGCAAAAGAGGTTAACTCTCCCAGTTAATCACAAAGCCATCTCAGGGAGAACAATACTGAACATGAGGTACAGCTGAGACCTGGGCTACTCTATGAGTATAATCACATATTTAGGAGAAAACAGCTTTCTTACACCACCAGTTCAGTTACCAACACACCACTGGAAATCTCTACTTAGACTCACATAAGAACACATTTCAAACAATGTTTGTTTTCCAGGCATAATGGAAGTTGCCGACACGCACCAGATTTGTCCTGACTGTGGGCCAGGCAGGACCAGAAAAACTCTAGCTACAAATGGCGCCCAATGGCTCGAGTTTGCACCTTAAACCTGAGAATATTTAATAAGCAATTCAAAATGGAGCTAAAAACAGCTTCTTAGTTGTCTCTCTCAAGTTGGCGGGTTCCTGGCTTGTGCATTTGACAAGCAGTATGGAGGGAATGAGGATATTGCAAATGGAACATTATACTGCATGGTGCATTTAGCATTTGCTAGTACAAAAAAAAAAAAAAAAGAGGTTTCTGGGTACAGGCTGCTTTGATAAAAGCATAGACACACTGTTTCTAAGAGTTGATGGCTCCCAAAGCTGGTGATAAATGTACCACTGCCTTGTTAGGAAGCTGAGGTGGGCGGAGCCACCAGCCAGGGCAGCCATTTTGGTCTTACAAATGCTGCACTTTAAAGCAATAGTTACACAATAAGACAGATTCGGATGAAATAAGACTTTAAATGCTTTACAATGTGTGTAAAAATGTACGTAGGCTTGGAAGAGAGAGAAAAAGGAATATATACAGTTATATAAAGAAATACATAGTATTTAAAAATAAAATCTTTGAAAATTTTTATTTTTAAAAATAAAATTTGAGGGCTGGAGAGATGGCTCAGCAGTTAAGAGCACTGACTGCTCTTCCAGAGGTCAATTCCCAGCAACCACATGGTGGCTCACAACCACCTGTAATGAGATCTGGTTCCCTCTTCTGGCCTGCGGGGACTCATGTATGCAGAACACTGTGTACATAATAAATAAATCTTAAAAAAATAAAAATAAAATAAAATAAAATTTGAAAAGGGACAGTAAAGGTAGTATAAAAATTAAGCCACATAAAGATGGATATTACACAGAAAATCTGGATTGTGTTGTCTTTGGGATTTTTAACTGCAAAAAAAAGATTTGATCATAAAAATAAGGTACCTTGACTTCAAAATTTGGATGTGAGGATATGTTGCTTTGGAAAAGAGTCTCTGCTTTTGTTTCCACAGAAAGCAAGAGGCTATGGATTTGTTCCAGATTAAGATACATCAGGTTTGACCAACCAAGACCTGAAAGGTCTCTGATGACAACATGGCCCAGATGATCTAACATCCAGAATGGTCTCAAGGCAACTGGCTCAGACAATACACCCTCATGGACTACTCCATAATCCTAAAATTTTCGTTGTGTCCCCATAAGATACAGCGCCCCCCTCCAGCAGGAAGTAGTAAGAGAAACTACGCCCAAATTCCCAAATATACCAAGCTGGCTTTGGAGATGGAATTGGCTCACTCCTACTCTAAACCCAGGCATATTGCTAAAAGAAAAGAATAAGAGATTCTTATGTCCCATATCAGAAGAGCCCTCTGGTGTGGGACAGAGAAAACCAATATTTTTATTTAAATCAGGTTGATTATAAATACCATCTCTTTCTAAAGAAGAAAAGGGGATAGTTTAGATATGATAGAATGAAAGGGTAGATTAATGAACCTACTTTTAAAGAGCAAAAGCTTGTTTGAAATGTTTTACATTGGTATAGGTTTTAGTTTATTGATACAAGTTTAAACTTAATTTTGTTATACTGTATTTATATTTCTACTCTTGTTTGGACTATTATGTTTATGTAACTCATTTAGATTGTAATGGATAATTAAGAAATACAGATTAATTAGTCTTCTATGATAGTCAAACTTATAGTCATGTTAAGTTTTCTAGGTATTCATAGATATATTTCAGATAGACAGGTAATCTTCAAACAGTTCAAAGACCTACAGAATATTACTGGTGAAATTATTAAGGCCATTACCGAAGCCTCAATGATGGTTGGAACTTCCAGGTCAAAGCTGGAATGGCTACCCACTACAGAATATGGCATTTAAAATATTTTTTAAAATTTAGATTTTCTGGACAGTGAGACATGTCTGCTCCTGGCAGCACCAATTTACTTCAGAGAGGAGGATGGGCATCAAAGACACTCTATATGGAGTTAATCTTCACCTTGGGAAAAAAAACAGCCATTTGGGCAAGAAACTGTTCTTGTCAAGACTGCTTAATCAACTGGACATGTAGGACCCATAGGAAGGTGACCACTGAACTTTGCTTGGCAAAATGGTCCTTCAGGTTCCTGCTTTGCAGAGGAAACTGCCAGACATTCTACAGGACACTGAGAGAAGTGACTGAGAGAAAAAAAATCAGAAAATTTAAGTAAAGTGGTTCAAAGTCCTTATAATTCAGTTCAAAAATCGGAATTGTATGCTATTATGTTGGTATTAATGGATTTTTCAGAACCTCTCAATATAGTTACTGACTCTCAGTATGCTGAAAGAGTGGTATTACATATTGAGACTGCAGAATTTATCCCTGATGCTTCAGAATTAACTTCACTATTTATTCAATTACAAGATACAATCAGGGAAAGGAGTCATCCTTTATATATAACCCACATCTGATCCCATACTGGTCTGCCAGGCCCTCTAGCACAAGGTAATGATGAGATTGATAAATTATTGATAGGAAATGTGCTGGAGGCCTCAGAATTTCATAAGAAACATCATGTCAATAGTAAAGGTTTAAAAAAGGATTTTTCCATAACCTGGCAACAAGCCAAGGAAATTGTAAAGAAATGTCCTACTTGTTCCTTCTACAATCAGACACCATTACCAGCAGGATGTAACCCAAAGGGTACTCAGAGGAATGAAATCTAGCAGATGGATGTGTTTCACTTTGCAGAATTTGGAAAATTGAAATATGTACACCATACTATCGATACTTATTCAGGATTTCAATGGGCAACTGCTTTGAGTTCTGAAAAAGCTGATTCTGCAATCACTCATTTGCTAGAAGTTATGGCCATCATGGGTATACCTGCACAAATTAAAACTAAAAATGCTCCAGCATATGTCTCTATTAAAATGAAACAGTTTTTTGCTTATTATAATATAAAGCATATTACAGGTATACCACATAATCCTACAGGCCAAGCAGTTATAGAAAGATCCAACAGAACTCTAAAGGACATGATAAATAAACAGAAAGGGGTAACAAAAACCCCCAGAAATAGACTGCACAATGCTCTATTAACTTTGAATTTTCTCAATGCTAATGAGGAAGGAACAACAGCTGCAGAGAGACATTGGTTAATAGAAAAAACAACAGAATTAAATCAGCCTATATACTTCAAGGATGTGCTGACCTCAGAATGGAAACCAGGGTATGTGTTACATTGGGGACGAGGTTTTGCTTTTGTTTCTGCAGGAGAAGATAAGCTGTGGTACCATCAAAACTGATAAAGGTTCAATTTGAACAAGAGAGACCTCTTAATTAGAAGAGGTGATAGTTCATCAACCAACTTGACCATCCAGTTTAAACTCACTTATACCATTAATACATGCCTTTTCATTTAACCAGATATAACTTGCCAAAAGGGGACCTCCCCAAAATTAGTCTTGGGAAAGGGTTTTTGTTTTTGTCTTTTAGGAGAATGAAGGCTAAGGAATCTGAAGAACACTGGACAAATGAGACAACTGAAGAAAAAGGACAAATCATCTGTCCCAGGAAAAAGAGTAAAATGGCCTATTGGTATATCATCTACAAAATTTCATAAATCTTTCTAAATGTTTGTTTCTGCTCTTCTCTAAAAAATTAATACTCTTAGTCTTCTTGTAGTCCCAGTTCAACTAAAGCTTCAAGCTGATTTTGGAGTTGGAGAATGGCTCTCTCCTCCTTTAAACTCAAGCATGTTGTTAAAAGGAAAATAAAACTCCCTATATCATACCAGAAGAAAGAGCCATCTTCTGACATGGGACAGGAGAAAAACCAAATTAATTAAGGGACTATTCTATTACTAATCTCAATTCTTTGATTCTATTCTGATTCTTTAAACTTTTCTTAAAGTATGAATTTTATATCAAAATTTACAAGATATATATTTTTTAAACTTTGTTAAGATAATAATGGTCATATAGAGTACTAATTAATTCTAGAGACAGGACCTTAAACCAAGGACTACCAATTCTTGCCAAAACAAGTGTGGTTGTGGCTTTAACAAAAGGCATCTTCTGAAGCCAGGACAATATGGTGCCATCCCTGAAGTGAGTGACCTTTGCAATCTATAAAAGGTACCGTGCCCTTTTCTTCGAAGGCAGCTGAACAGGGAGTGGGCCAGTGGCTTCTGATGTGCAATGGAATAGCAGATGAAACAGTTATTCTTGAAGAATAACTAAGCTCACCCCTCTCAATAGTAGACTGGTGTTTAATAGAGGGATGTGGAGAAGAACAGGATGCCAAGATGAAGCCACATATACACAGCCAAGAAAAATGAACAGCTGAATTGAAAAGACATCAATAATTTCCAGAATTTAAAATCCTGAATCATGACATGACACTAATGGAATTCAGGTGTTACTGGTACACAGTTACTGGTACACAGTTACTGACACAAATGTGAGGTCAAACTGTTGACCTTGTATACATCCTAGTTCACAAAAGAGTCTGTCAGATACGCTAAGCCTATAGGCTGAAGATGATGCCCCAACACTGCAGAGAAACCTCAGGTGACTGTCCAGGCAGCTGGCTGTTTCTGTCAATTCACATTTTTATTTTTTTGGAAGCTGCTTGCATGCACTTCTTGTTTTTATTTTTTATTAGGTAGTATTATTTCCTTCTTGGGTCTCTGAGGGAGTTGAAGATCAGTTAGTTATAGTTATAATTATCTTTGTTAAGGATTTCAGAAAAACTCACTAAGAGCTGTAAGTGTATAAATTTGAAAGACGTTATAAGACAATTCTGTTAGCAATATAAGTTAGGATAAAAGGTGAATCAGGTACATTCTGGACTTACCAAAATAGGATAGATAATGGAATTATTTTCTCTGAATTTGTCAAATACAAATGGACTAGACATTGTTTAGGTATTTATTATTTGTATATATGGTATATATAGTTATTATACTTTTGTATATAGTTTTTCTTATATTAGTTATAACTTTTTCCTTTTTTTCTTTTTATTAAAATAGAAAAGGGGAAATATAGTGATATTTTATTTGTATTGAAATGTGATTTTATTTGTATGTCAATAAAGTTGCCTTGAGGTCAGAGCAAGCCAGAGCAGAAGCTGAGCAGTAGTGAGGCATGCCTTTAATCCCAGCACTTGGGAGGCAGAGCTAGGAGGATCTCTGTGTGTTCAAGGACACAGCCAGCATGGCAGACACACGCCTTTAATCTCAATACCAACCATAGAAGACCTGGAGGTCTGTACAAACAGGCAATGACGAAGAGGTCATGTGGCTGGGTTTACAACCAATGAGAAAACAGAACAGAAAGTCTTTAAATAGACAGGACGCACAGAAGTAGGTCTCTTGCGGAGAGGAAGAACAGCAGAAGCAGTGAAGGGTAAGGTTTTCTGCTCTTGCTCTGACTTCGTGGTTTTTAACTCTGCAACCGGTTCTGTGTTTCTTATTTAACAAGCCGGTTACATCTACACACTGGGGCATCCATCTTCAGCCTGTAGGTCTAGAATATAGATAGACTTTTCTGTGAAGCAGGATTTTTGAAGGACTGTCTCATCTTGTCTTGGCAAAATTCAGCAGTCACTTTCTTTTGTGTCCTGCTTGTCCAATTTGGACAGCATAGTGTCCGCAGTTGAGGCAAGGGCAGTTTCTTGCACAGTTTCTAACTTTAGCCACAAAGAAAGTAAACTCCATAAGGAGTTTCATCAATGCCCATCATCTTCTCTGAAGTATATTGGTGCTGCCAGGAACAGACATGACTCATTATCATAAAAAAACTCATATTACTGAAATATCTTAAATTACAAATCATGTATGTCTCTGAAGTGTTTGAAGATTACCTGTCTATCTAAAATATATCTCTGTTTGACCTTGAAAACTTACCTAACATGACTATAAATTTGATTGCAATAGGCAACTCACTACTGACCTGTATTTTTTATTGGCCCAAATAGTTTGTAATAATAACATTCAAAGACTAGAAATTTACATTACATTGTTAAATGAGCTGTATAGGTACAATACCTTGAACAAGAGTAGAAATGTATGTTCTATAGTATGTTATAACTATAACCCTAAATTTGTATCAATATACAAAAATACCTTTAAAAAGAGGAGACACACACACACACACACACACACACACATATATATATATACATATACATATACATATACATACATATATACAGTATAACAAATATAACTGCAATTTTATCATTATACAAAAATCCAAACCAATGTAAATAATTAAAGACTAGTAACTGCATTTTTGGTTTAAAAGTAGATTCAATAATCTGCCCTTTTATCCTATCATTTATATATCCCCCCTTTTTCTTTACAAAACAAGATATCTGGATCTAATCTCCTTTGTTCAGCTTTTCTCCTGACCATTACCAATAACAACTTGTAACCAACCCCCCTAAACAATAATAAGTATCAATATCCCAATGAATGACGAAAATCCACCCACTCCACCTCTTAGGAATGTGGACGTCATGTTCTTAAAATTACTTCCTGTAGTCTGAGGGAAATGTCATCTTTAGGGGATCCTGAGGAAAAAAATTGAGACAATTGTCAAGTCCTAGGAGAGGTGGCTGTATCATTTGTTATCCAGTCTCTGTGTAATGGGAAAGTGCATGGTTTATCTCAAGTCCTAGCTAGAGTAGTCTGTAAGGCTGGACCATCTCAGCTAGCCACCTTGAAATTCTCCTGAGCAGTTTGTAGTCCAAAACCAATTTTAGGTGGCGTTTGTCATCTTAGTGGCATTACCATAGTCCAGGTGGAATCATTGTTGTGGGACACAATCCTCTTTTGGCTTCAATGGTCACTGTTAGGAATGCTCATGGTTCACTACAAAATATGTAAATATTTTAAGTGTCATATGTAGCAGATCTCAGAGATTAAAGAACCACAATTTGTTAAGTACATCAGGTGAAAATAAACTTAATCCCTAATTACATGACTCAGACTCAAGCCCAAAATCATGTACAGGAAGCTAGATGAAGCTTTTTTCTAGAATTAGTACTCTAGATGACAATTAATATTATGAAAAAGTTATACACATATATTAATTTTATAAATTTAGAAAATACTTATACCTTAAGAAAGGTTTGAAAGAGTCAAAATAAGCCGGGTGGTGGTGGCGCATGCCTTTAATCCCAGCACTCGGGAGGCAGAGGCAGGCATATCTTTGTGAGTTCGAGGCCAGCCTGGTCTACCAAGTGAGATCCAGGGAAGGCGCAAAGCTACACAGAGAAACCCTGTCTCGAAAAAAAAAAAAAAAAAGAGTCAAAATAAAACCAAAAGATTATGAGATTAGTGGCAATATGATAGTCCCTTAATTTTGGTTTTTCCTCTGTCCCATATCATGTGGCTGTTCTAACATAAGACAGAGATTTTGGGTTTTCCTTTTAACAAGCATGCTTACTTAGGTTTAGAGAATGAGAGATCCACACTCCAACTCCAAACCCAGCTTTAATTTTTAATTGAAATGAGACTACAAAAAGACCATTTGCTTTATGTGTCTGTAGAGAACAGCAGAAACAAACATTTGGGAAGAGTTATAAATTTTATCCTGTTGGAATTGTGATATACCAATAGGCCAATTTACTCTTTTTCCTGGGACATTTTCTCTTGATGATTCATCCTTTTCCTTCAGATGTCTCATTTGTCCAGTGGCCTTCAGATTCCTTAGCTGGATGCCTTCATTCTCCTGGAAAGACAAAAACAAAACCCTTCTCCAACCCTAATTATGGAGAGATTCACTTTTGGCAAGTTATATCTGATTAAATGAAAAGCATTTGTTAGTCTTATAAGTTAGTTTAGATTGGATGGTCATTCTAGTTGATGAACTGTTGCCTCTTCTAATCAAAAGGTCTCTCTTGTTCAAATCTAATCTTTATCAATTTTGATGGTGTTCTTTGCTTTCCTTCTCCTGTGGAAACAAAAGCAAAACCTCTTTCCCAGTGCAACATATATCCTAGTTTCCATTCTGAGGTCAACACATTTTTAAAGTGTAAGGATTATTTAATTCAGCAGTTTTCTCTATTATGAAATATCTCTCTGCAGCTGTCACTCCTTTCTTATTAGCATTTAGAAAATAGAAAGTTAATAAGGCATTATGCAATCTATCACTGGGGTTTTCTATTCCTCCTTTATGATTATTAAGCATATCTTTCAGAGATCATTTTGATCTTTCTATAACTGCTTGTCCTATAGGATTGTGTGGTATACCTATAATATGCTTTATGTTGCAATATGCAAAATTCTGTTTCATTTTACTAGAGACATATGCTGGAACACTATCAGTCTTAATATTGGCAGGTATCCCCACAATGTCCATAACTTCTAATAAATATGTAATTACAGAACCAGCCTTTTCGGAACTCAGAACAGTTGCTCATGGTGACTCTGAACATTTATCTATGACATGGTATTTATAGTTTAATTTTCCAAGCTCTGAAAAATGAAACATGAATATTTACCAAATTTCATTTCTTTGAGCACCCTTTGGGTTACTTCCTGCAGGTAGTAGAATTTGGTTATATTAGCAACATCTAGGACATTTTTGTATAATTTCCTTGGTTTGTTGCCAAGTAATGGAAAATCTTTTTTCAAACTCTTGCTATTGATACGGTGTATTTTTATGAAATTCTGAGGCTTCTAGGTCATTTCATATCAATAGTTGATCAATTTCATCATTACCTTGTGCTAGAGACCCTGGTAGAACCGCATGGAATCTAACATGTGTTAAATAGAAGGGATGATTTATATTTCTGATATTTCTTGTAACTGAATAAATAACAAAGTCAATTATGTATCATCTGGAATAAATTCATCAGTTTCAATATGTAAATCTGTATGTTGGGAGTCAGTAACTATATTAAGATGTTCTGGAAATCTAATAATACAATGAGAATAGCATGAAATTCTGACTTTTGAAAAGACTCATAAGGGATTTGAGCCACTTTATTCAAATTTCCTGATTTCTAAACTGCATTTCCTGATTTGTTTCATTGGTATAGAATGTAGAGAGTCTAGAAATTGGTATTCCATTACAATTTGAAGAAATACCCAGTTAGTTCTCTTTATAAACTGAATTTTCTTGCTTTGGGGATATTTGTTGTTAATCTCTCCCAAAAAAATTACTGCAAGCTCTTTTCCAATGTTCTCTTTCTAATCATAAAGAAGAAATTTCAACATTAGTAAAAGGTACTACAATTTCTACTGGGTCTATTACTGCTAATTGACTAAGTCTCAATTTTCATTTTAGAATCAACTCAGAAACCTTTTCTACATAGGTCTTTAATTTTTTACTCTATTTGTGTGGTTAAAAAAATATCCATTTAAGATAATTTCTTCTCTCTGCATTAAAACTCCTGTAGGGGAATGCATAGAAGGCAAATAACCAGAATGCAATCAAGCTCTGGATTCAAATGATCCATATGTGCATCCTGTAACTTCTTTTTTACCAAAGACAACTCCCTCTTACCTTCAGCTGATAATTTTCATCTACTATTTAAGTCTTTGTCACCTTGGAAGGTTTGAAACAAATTACTCAGTTCTTGTGTTGTTAATCCAATTGTGGACTGTAGACAGTTAATGTCTGCCAGCAATTTTGGAAAGTCATTCAGAGTCCACAATTGATATCTCCTGATTTGTACCCTTTGGGGTTGAATTCTTTATAAACCTATTTTATATCTTAGGTAATGAATAGAATTTCCTCTCTTATTTTTAGAAGCAATTTGTAATCTCCAACAAGGGAAATTTTTCTTTACTTCTTCAAACATTTTCTCTAAGTGTCTACATTTTAATCAGCTAGTAAGATATCCATATAATGGTAAATTACAGATTGAGGAAACAGTATAAAAATCATTTCCTATGACTGCCCTACAAAATATTGGCAGAGTGGAGCTGTTTAACATCCCTTGTGGAAGAACCTTTTATTGATGTCTCTTAACAGGTTGAGAATCATTATAATTAGGCACCATGAAGGCAAATTTTTCTTTTTCCTTTTCATGTAAAGGTATGAAGAAAGAGACTTTTAAATCAATAACTATAATAGGCCATCCTTTAGGTCAAAGAGAAGGCAGGGGAATTCCAGGCTGCAGAGAGACCATTGGCTTAATTACTTTATTTATGACTCAAATCTGTTAATATCCTCCATTTTCCAGATTTCTTTTTAATAATAAAAAAAAAATCAGGAGAATTCCAGGAACTGGTCGGTTCTTCAATATGTTGATCATTTAGCTTCTCCTGTACCAGTCTGTAATTTTTCTGATATCATAGGCCAAAACCCAGACAGTTTTATCAGTTAACCATTTTAAAGTTAGGTCTGTTGGTAACTTTAAAATATCAGCAGCTATTGTACCCTGTTCATATACAACCTGAATGGTCAGTGACTGTTCTTTATAATACCTTTTAATATTTTCCCAGAAACATTTATTAGTTTATGGTTTGTTTCTGAGATTGGAGAAATGTCAATCTGGATATTCCATTGCTGTAATAATCATGTTCCTATAAATTCAGTGCTATATTAACCACATATGGCTTTAATGTTCCTCCCTTTCCTTTTGGTCCTATATTCAACCCATCACCAAATGTCAATCTGGATATTCCATTGCTGTAATAATCATGTTCCTATAAATTCAGTGCTATATTAACCACATATGGCTTTAATGTTCCTCCCTTTCCTTTTGGTCCTATATTCAACCCATCACCCATCCATTGTTTTACCTGAGAAAAAGTTCCAATCCTGAAAAGCTGAGCATTTACCTCCTGAAGAGGCCAATTTGGTTGCCAAGATTCAGGTGCAATTATTGTTACATCTGCCCCTGTGTCTACAAAACCTTCAATTTCAATATTATTTGTTCATATTTTTTGGCTTTGCTCTGTGATGATTTACAGAAGTTTGTCAAATATTTGCTCTATTCTCCTGAAATGTTTGTTTTATCTTATAAAGATATTTTATCATCTAGAGCACTATGGTTTTTTTTTTAACAATAGGCATTAGGTCCTTTAATTGCTCTGGGGAGGAGTTTCTCCAATGGTGACATGGAATGACTGAACCAAATTTGACATGGGGGCCTGTAAGAGGCTTCCCAAGGCATTTCCTGATGTCAAAGGGTTACCTTGTCTGCCCCTTGTTGATATGCATTCATTGGTCCAATGTCAGCCTTTTCTATACCTCTGTATACTGCAGAAGGCAAGGGACTTCTGTTTGGATTAGAAGAAATACTATCTTCTGTCAACAATCTCTCCATTGTCACCTGGAGTTGAACCTAGAACACAGGTCTGGAGTCAGAAGCTTCCAGATTCTGACCTCACTATGATGAAACCAAAAATCCCCCAAATAGGCCATACCTGACTCCCAAGGTTTCTTGTTCAAGGCCATGATTGTTGTGAGAACCACAAGATTTTGAGGCTGACTGGCATCCTTGGGCTAAGTCACCCAGCACATATCACCCTCTGTAGGTAGATTCAGGTGAGAGTTTCTGGTCTAGTTTACTATGTCTACCTGATGTGTGTCCTGCACTAAGAGCACAAATGCCAATATGGAGACAGAATGTAGAGAAGAGGCAGGCAGTCCACAACAAACAGTACTATATGTGTAAAGGATAATCAACCCCACCAGAACACAGAGGTCACAAAGAATCACTAACTGTATATGTGGAGGTTCACATGTGTTTCTGGAGTTTCAAACTGTGTATTTTAGGTCCATAGAAAATAGAATCCAGTGTCCTTCTGGGTGTCATTGTAGAGCAGAAGGGATCCATTGAGGTACACAGTCTCTCTACCACAATGTGCAGGCTCCAGCATACTTTCATTAATGGTTATTATGTTCCATGCAATTACATATCTGTTGTCAGTGGTTACCCCTTTGTACTGGAAAAAGCAGAGAATGTTCTCTGGCATATTATGAAGAAGTAGGATAGCATTATCCCCTTCAACAACATTGGGATGAACTACTTCATTATTGGCCTGGGCAGTGTTGGCAAAGTGCCTTCAGCTAAAATGGAACAGAGACAAATTCATCAATATTGAGACCTGTCTTCAGTGAAAACATGGGTTCCTGTGTACTGAGAACCTCAGGTCCATCACTCAGCTAAGGTAGGTGGGTGTGTCTTTACCACTCAGAGGAAGTAAGCAAAAGACTCCCAAGACTTTGGCACACCTGGCTGTACCACTTCCTCTCTGTAAATCTCTCTCTTTGTGTGTTTCCACACTCACTATCCTCACACGTCTGCACACTCCCAGAAAATGCACAGGTGGGGTGCCTTCCCTGACCACATCCTCTACAAGAACCAAGTCTTCACATGCTGACCACTTGGATCTCCTCTCTCTGGATGCAGTCAACCATGACTACACTTAGAGATGGCTTCCTAGTCTGTTTTCCAGTCCATGAGGGCTTTGTTAGGAAGAACAAGTTTGATCTTTCTAGAAGGCCTGATGCCTGGACAGGCTCAGATACATATGGGTGTATAGAAGAATGAGTGTCCCAGGGCCTTGCATGTTGAGGTGTTAATGAAATTCTTATATGTGGAGCTACTGACACTACTTACAACTCCAACTTACACTAACTTATGCATGTGTGGGAAGTGGGTGTGTGGGTGTTTAGGATTATGGGTGTTTTTGCAGGTACAGGTGTATTCTATTCTGTGTGTATGGGTGAGTGTAGAAGTCAGGGGACAACTTGAGGAGGCTTTTCCTATACTTCCACCTTAGGAGATTCCAGCTGATCTCTGAGCTCCTCTCCTCCCACACACTATCAGGTACTCTTCTCTCTCCTTTGAGCAGGAGCCAATACCATAGGCTGCATCCTATGTAGGGCAGTACACAGTGATTCCCCATGGTGGCTCCTGCCTGCTCTGCCCTCCCCCTATGAAGGAGACCTTTTGTTCCAGCACTACTGCCAAGTTCTTCAGCCTTCCTCTATCTGAGCTCAGCCTCCTAACAGGCAGGAACACATCCCAGGGTAATGCTGACTGTTGTCATGAGGAGTATTCAAGTCCATGCTCTGTCCCTTCAACTCTTAATCCTGCCTGGTACCCAGTCAGTGTGTGTGTGTGTGTGTGTGTGTGTGTGTGTGTGTGTGTGTGTGTATACATATCTATATTTCAGTCATCAAGATCAACAGTGAGCCACAAGGCTGATAATGACAACAGCAGCTCACCCTGGGCTTCCATGGGCTCTCTTTTCCCAATGTGTCCTTTATGACACAGAATCCAAGTGGAGTACCTAGTCTTCCCTATGTTCTGAGAAGGTGGGATTTACTACATGAAGGAAGATGACAGAGATGTTTGTGAAGTCTGGAAAGAGACCAGCTTAGTGATACCTGGGAAATGGGACAGATCCATTCTCAATGGAGTCACCTGTCAGGGTGTACTGTCATTGAGGATTTGTGTGAGAAGATTCATGTGGGTGTGAAGCAGCAGGTGACCTGAGTCCTGGAGAGAGGATGGTGGCTCCCTTGTCTTAGGAAGACTTTCAGAGGGAACCTCCTGCTTCCTGTGATGGCTGATCCATTTCTTGGATTTCTCCATGTCTTTTCTGAAATGTCTTGGTGAATATCCCACGGGGGGTGCCAGAAGGATGGGGTGGTAACACAAGGTCCTCTGGTACAGTAGTGTGCTAGGAAACACAGGAAGAAGCCAGTAGGTCTGAGAAAGCTGTCAGTGACCTTAGGTAGGAAGGGACACCGGTGGAAGCCAGACTACAATTAAGCTCATGGCTCCTTAAAATCCTTTTCCAGGTTTTGTGTGTCCTAGTTTACTAGAGGAAGTGCACCTCATGTCCGGGAGCTGTCCAGATCAGCGCTTTTGTTACTGTTTGCCTGCAGGAGAGAATTCCATATCTGGACCCCAGAGGATAATCACTTGCAAGAAGGACTTGTGTCCTTTGTTCCTCCCCTTGGGGACCCTGACCTTCTTGTGAGGTCTCATAATTCTATCAGGAGAGTTAGTTAATGGTAGGGGCACCTGACCAGCTATACTCTCCATGTGTGGTCTCTGGGAAGATAATCCAATGAAACTAGCCTAACCATAGCTCTCGTGACCAGCACCAGCTGGCTCCACATACCAATAAAGCCTTGTCCCCTGTCAGCTCTCACAGGAAGTCAAAATGTTGCAGTGACAAAAAGCTCCCATGTGTCATCTGGAGTCCAGGCCAAGTACAGAGATTTGCAGCCAGGGCTTCCTGATGCTCTCTGTGAGGACCCCATGGCTTCCTCAGCCATGGCCTGCCTGACTCCCAAAGTGTCTTTCTTGAGGACATGTGCGTGGTGAGAGCTCCAAGTTTCTGAGCTGCAGCTGACATCCTGGGGTTTAGTTTGCCTAGAACAGGTCCTCCTCTCTGCAGGTGAAGACAGGTGAGTGGTTCTGACCTATTGCAGTTTGTCTACCCTATGTGTGACCCACAGGAAGGGCCTAAAGTTCAGTATGGGGACACAACACACTGGTAGGAATATCAGGCACAGCCCAATCCTGACAATCCAGTGTATCAAGTAGGATAAGCCACACCCAGAAGCTGTTTGCCATGGAGAATCACATAGAGTTTACATGGAGATGTACATGTGTACTTCCAATTTTTTTCAAATCTCTGTTTAAAGTGTCTAATGTGTACAATCCTGCTTCCTTTTCAGGGGCACCCTGGAACAGAAGGGATATGTTGGTGTATACCATCTCTCTTCTGCTGTGTGCAGGTTTCCAAGTGATGGAATTCATGGCTCTGCTGTTTTCTTCAATATTAAACATCTGGGTGCACTACACCAATTCATATCAGGAAAAGGTTCGCAGATCTTCTGGCAGATTGTGAACAAGGAGAAGAACACTTTTCCCTTTGGCAGCATTCCGTGGCACTGTTTCTATGGTCAGTGGGGCAGAAGCGAGAGGGTTGCAGCAAGTAGGAAGGGAGGCTGAAACACAGATGAAAAACAGTTATCACAAAGATCATTGTGCTTGGTGGAAATCTTCATCCTGGGCAAGTGGATTCATCACTCAACCTTAAGATACAGGTTTGGATGTTCCTATCCCACCTTATGGAAGTCATCAACATGACCTCTAATTCCCTCAGTGCCCCAGAATATGTCATCTCCTCTACATGGAACTCCCTCCTGGGGTGTCTACAGGGCTGCCCCTCACTGCCCTCAGTCAAGCACTGTGCACACTCTAGCACACTGAGGCTGAAATTATGCCTCCTCTGAACTTTTTCTCCACAGACCCCACATCTTCATACTTGGCTTTTCTCTGTTTCCTTTGCAGCTCCAGTCAACCCCTGACTTTACCTTCTAGGTGAACTTGGGGAATCCTGGCGAAGAGTGAGCGGAAGGATTCTATGAGCTAAAAATCACAAGAAAATCCACAGAATCAACTAACCTGTGCTCATAGGAGCTCACAGAGCCTCAATCAAAAACCAGGGAGCCTCCATGGGACTGGCACAGGATATATATATATATTTATGTATGAACCAAAAAATATATAAATCTAATCTGATGGGTCCATTTAGTGTTGCCCATGTGTATATATGTTTATGGCTGACCATGTGGGGTTAGATTACTTATCCAGGAGAACACTTGACTCCCTCTCTCAAAACTCATTTATTACCTGGAGCTCTTTATATAGGAGTAGAATCTCTTGAGATTTCCCCATGTATCCTTCCATGTCAATTGGTGTTGCCATTTTTTAGGACTATTTTCACAGTTTGGTTGGCTTTTCTTGGGTGTGTATTCCCCATAATATAGAAGACACAATCTCACAGTAGACATCCTGGTCTTATGCCTCTTAAAGTATTTCCAAACCTCTTCTGAGATTCTGAACCTCAAACAAGGCAGGTGTATTATAGATAGATCAGGTAGGGCTGGACACTGCATGATGTGTAGATTAGTTAGGGTTCTATTGCTGTAAAAAGGCACCGAGGCCATGACAACACTTTAAAGGAAAACATTTAATCAAGGCTTGCTAACAACTTCAAAGTTGAGTCTACTATTGTCATGGTGACATGCAGGCAGGCTTGGTGCTGGGGGAGGAGCTGAGAGTTCCACATCTTAATGATCAGGTGGTAGAAGGAGACTGTGAGCTACATTGGGAGTAACTTGACCATATGAGACTTCAAAGCCCGCCCCCACAATGACAAGCTTCCTCCAACAAAGCCGCAACTCCCTAAGGGCCAAGGATTCTCACATGTGACTCTTTGAGAGACATTTGTATACATACCACCAGGCATCCATTGTTTGTTGCATTTGGATTAGTTTTAGATTTCTTTGGTGGCCTCTGCAAAAACCAGCATCTTTAATGTAAGGCTAGAGCTACACTTGTCTGTGGGAATAAGCATGTGTATTGAAAATGAACCAAGAAATTAAACTGCTTTAAGAAAGTGGCCATGCTTTTCTCTTCCCGCTCTCTTCCTTCTGTGCAGTCTCTCTGTCTCTCTGTCTCTCTCTCTGTCTCTCTCTGTCTCTCTCTGTCTCTCTCTGTCTCTGTCTCTCTCTCTCTCTCTCTCTCTCTCTCCCAATAAAGCTTTAAAAAGTAAAAAAAAAGAAAGAAAGAAAGAAAGAAAGAAAGAAAGAAAGAAAGAAAGAAAGAAAAACAGTCTGGACGACAGTGGGATTGGTGAGGGGCAAGGTTCAAGGGAGAGCTTGGGGGAGCGGGGGATCCCAGCTGGATCAAGAACAGAAAGGGAGAACAAGGAATAACAGACTATGACAAATGAAGACCACATGAGAACAGGAAGCAGCAAAGTGCTAGAGAGGTCCCCAGAAATCCACAGTGATGCATCCACTGTGGACTACTGGCAATGGCCGAGAGAAAGCCTGATCTGACCTGGTCTGGTGATCAGATGGCCAAACATCCTAATGGTCATGTTGGAACTCTCATCCAATAACTGATGGAAGTGGATGCAGAGATCCTCAGCCAAGCCCCAGGTGGAGCTCCAGGTGTCCAACTGTCGAGAAAGAGGGGGAACTGTAAGAGCATGAATTGTTGAGACCAAGATTGGAAAAGCACAGGGACAAATAGCCAAACTAATGGAAACACATGAATTATGAACCAAAGGCTGTGGAGCCCCCAACTGGATCAGGCCCTCTGAACGAGTCAGATAATTGAGTGGCTTGAACTGTTTGGGGGGCACCCAGGTGGTGTGACCCAGACCTGTCCTTAGTGCATGAGCTGGCTGTTTGGAACCTTGGGCTTATACAGGGACACTTTGCTCAGCCTGGAAGGAGGGGACTGGACCTGCCTGTGCTGAATCTACCAGGTTTAATTGAATCCCCAGTGGAGTCTTGGCTCTGGAGGAAATGGGAATGGAGAGGAGGGACTGGGGAGAGGGTGGGGGTGGGGCAGGAGGGGGGGAGGATGGGGGAATTCATGGCTGATGTGTAAAATTAAAACACAAATATAATAAATTTTTAAAAAGGAGAAAAAAAGTTAAAAAAAAAAGAAAGAAAGAAAGTGGCCATTATAGGTTCTCCTCTAGGATCCATAATATCACTATCCATGTACAGTTGATTGCATTCCAGTACTGACCATGATTTCCATCCTTTTGAGCAGCCTGGAGTCCAGTTAGACAGTTTTGGTTACCTCTAAGGTATACCTGCCACTCTTGCACATTTAGGGATATCTCTCCATGCTGGTCATTGCTGTGGTTTATAGGAATCACAACTGGGTAGGACAATAGATTGTTTTCCTCTAATGTCAGCTTGCACAGAATCTTCAAGTACCGTAAGGTCTAGTCCTCAGAGGAGAGGGGTCTGCATCAGATCAACAGGCACAGGGACTACAGAAGTTGGCACCAGGTCTTCAGTACATATGTTATAGCTATCACCTTAGTATTTCTATGAGAATCCTGACACTGAGAACAAGTGGGTCTCTGACTAATGTGTCTGCTCTTGGGACACTTTTACTCCTGTTGGGTTGCAGGGTCCAACATCAAAATGATAGCTTTTTGTATCATCTTATTATACTTTATTTTGTCATGTTTTCTTGTTATCTTTTAGTGGCCTATTCTTCTCTAATGAGAGAAAGAAAAAGAGTGACTCCCCTTGCTTTGGGATGTGCAAGGAACTAGGAAGTGTTGAGAGAGGGTAAACTGTAAATGGTATATATTGTATGAGAAAATAATCTATTTTCAATAAAAGGAAGAAATTCTTTCTTCAAAGTGATTAGTGGCAGTGACAACCTTTAATTAGATTAACTTTGTTTAAAAGACTAACACTATTATCACTAGAAGTGAAATTTAAGAACTTGCTGTCCATTTTTCAGATTACTAAAATTTACATGACTACCCAATTATGATGGGGCAATTGTAGAGGGACTTACATGAGACAGACAAATACCTAGAAGCCCAGAACCTACAGAGAAGGAAGCATAAAGAAACACAAAACTGATTCCATGAAGATTAAATTAACAAAGATATTTGGCCAATGTGAACAATTTTTAATGATGACAACAGACAAACTAGGTGTAGAAAGAGGCCAGTGCAGCAGGGCACATGTGAAAAACCACAGCCAACTCAGTACCCAGTGGGGACACTGATGCTTTCTCTCCAAGACCAGGATCAACACAAGGATGCTGTGGTGGCCACTTTTTTCTTCAATATTCCCTTAGGTGTTCTAGACAGAATACTTATGAAACACAAATAAATAAATCTTGGCCAATTAATTGGCTATAATATATGTATAAAGGTGACATGACCTTATTTTTGGAAATTCCTAGAGAGTCTACAAAAGTTTCTGGAACTGGTGAACAAATACACCCACCTGAGCTCAACTACTATAAACTAATATTGTGCACAATTAGATGTCCTGTTTTGTCACAGGCATAGAGAAGCTAAGTAACAAGGAAGCCTCAAGCGGGACCCATTTATCTCCCTGGGAAGTTTTAAAAAATAGAATAGATTTTGTGGATGGTCTGGGAGCAGGTAGGGATGGGAACAGGAGGAAACAGGTAGGGGAAGGTGGTATGGAAGGAGAGAGGACTTGGAGAGATAACTGTAATGGTTGGAGCATTTTGGGAGCAATGTGGAAACCTACTGCAGTGAAAATTTAGACAGAATCTACAAGAGTGACCCTAGCAAATCCTTCTAGTAGTGAGGGAAGGTAGCCCGAATCAGCCATCTTCTACAACCACAGAAGACTACTAGAAGTGGGACATCAGTCTAGCCATCAACAGGCAACTGACAACCTGTTCTTCCTGAAACATATACTGAGGCCATGGCGGAACAGAACTTGTGGGAGTGTAGCTGGAGTGTTTCTGGTCCTGCCTGGCCCACAGTCAGTACAAACCTCTCTCATTCGCCAGTCCCACAGCTGCTCCGACCCAACCGAGTAAACACACAGAGACTGATATTACTTAAACTGTTCGGCCTAACAGCTCAGGCTTCTTGTTAGCTGTTCTTATGTCTTAAACTAACCCATTTTTATTAATCTATAAGTTGCCACATGGCTAGTGGCTTACCGGTATCTTAACATCTTTTCATGGTGGTGGCTGGCAGCGTCTTTCTCTGCCTTCCTGTGCTCTCAATTCTCCTCTTTGTTAGTCCCACCTATACTTCCTGCCTGGCTACTGGCCAATCCATTTTTATTTATCAATTAATCAATATGGGACATAAAAAAACAATATTTTTATTTAAAACAGGTTGATTATAAACAGAATCTCTTTCTAAAGAAAAAAAGGGATAGTTTAGATATGATAGGATGAAAAGGTAGATTAATGAACCTACTTTTAAAGAGCAACTTGTTTAAAAATGTTTTACATTGCTGTAGATTTTAATTCATTAGTACAAATTTGAAGTTAATTTTGTTATTATATATATTTGTACTCTTGTTTAAGGTATTGTGTTTATACAACTCATTTAAAATGTAATGAAATAATTAGTCATCCATGATAGACAAACTTGTAGCATGTTTATTAAGTTTTCTAGGTATATATATTTCAGATAGATAGGTAATCTTCAAATACTTCAAAGACCTACAGAATATGGCATTTAAAGTGTTTTTTAAAATTTAGACTTTCTGGACAGTGAGACATGTCTGCTCTTGGCAGCACCAATTTAATTCAGAGAGGAGGATGGATATTGAAAACACTCCATATGGAGTTTATCTTCACCTTGGCAAAAATAGCCATTTGGGCAAGAAACTGTTTTTACCTGGACTGCTTGATCAACTGGATATGCAGGACCCATAGGAAGGTGACCACTGAACGTTGCTTGGTAAAATGCTCCTTTAGGTTCCTGCTTCACAAAGTAAATTGCCAGACATTCTACAGGACACAGATAGAAATGACTGAGACCTGTGGGCTGAAGACAAATGCCCTAACTTTACAAAGAAACATTAGGTGACTGTCCAGGCTGCCAGCTGTCTCTGTCTACCCTGCAAGACTTCTGAAAGTTGCTTGCATCCTTCTCCTGTTTCTCAGGTAATAGTATATCTTTCTGGGGTCTTTGATGTAGTTGAAGACTAGTTACAATTTTCCTTAGTTATGATAAAAGATAAGTTAGATATAAAACCTTAGACTCACAAACATAAGATAGATAGGGTATCTTCTTTAATTTTGACAAGTAGACTAGTTATTATAAATAGACTAGATATTATAACTGTAATTCTTGCTTGATAATTGTTTTGTTATCTGTAATTTTACTATGTAAAAGTTAAAAACCTTCCTTTTTGAAAAAAAGAAAAGGGGAAGTGCTGTGGGATGTTCTGTATGTCAAATGTGTTGCTCTGATTGGTTAATAAATAAAACATTGATTGGCCAGTAGCCAGGCAGGAAGTATAGATGGAACAAGCAGAGAAGAGAATTCTGGGAAGTGGAAGGCTGAGGCAGAGAGACACTGCCAGCCACCGTCATGACAAGCAAAATGTAAGGTACTGGTAAGCCACAAGCCATGTGGCTACTTATAGATTAATAGAAATGGGTTAATTTAAGATATAAGAACAGTTAGCAAGAAGCCTGAGCCATTAGGCCAAACAGTTTAAATAATATAAGGATCTGTGTGTTTATTTTATAAGTGGGCTGTCAGACTGCCGGGGCTTGGCGGGACCTGGAGAGAAAACTCTCTAGCTACATGGGAGTGGCCAACCAATGACTGTACCAAATAAAAGCCCATGCAATGAGAGAGAACCCAGACATAACACTGCCTGGATGGCTAGGAATCAGAGGCAGGACAGCCCAGAAATTCAGGAACAAACCAAACATGACTAGAAAAACATTTCAATGAAAGTATTACTAATGATATTCTCCTATGCTAGTAGATCAGTGTCCAGCTTAATAGTCATCAGAGAGGCATCATCCCACAACTGATGGGAACAGATGCAGAGACACACAGCCAAACACTTGGCAGTGCCAGGGGAACCCCACAGAATATGGGAAGAAAGGATGGTGGGAACCAGAGGGGACAAGGACACCCTGAAAACATGGAACACAGAATCAATTCATCAGGGCTTAGAGGACCTCAGAGACTGAAGAGATAATCACAGACCCTGTAGGGGTTTAAGCTAGGGCCTCTGCATGTAAGTTATGGTAATATAGATGGGTATTTTCCTGGAACTCTTAACAGTGGAAGTGGGGTCATCTCTGACTCTTTGCCCTTTGGACCCTTTTCTTCCTACTGGGTTGCCTCTCCCAGCTCTGATGTGAGGGATTGTGGCAAGTCTAATATAACTTGTTATGCCGTGTTCTGTAGATACATCAGGGAGGACTGATCTTTTTTTTGAAGGGAAGCAGAAAAGGAGTGGATCTGGGGTAGAGGGGAAGTGGAATTTAGGGAGGAGTTGGGGAGGGGAAACTGTGGTCAGGATGTAATAGATGAGAGGAGAATAAAAAAGGAGAGAAATACATATTAACAGGAAAACTCTCATGTGCAAGGTCCCACTGTGAATGCCACTCTTAGGATGAAAACGGCATGATCTGCCCCTACGTGAAGGATTTTACATCTGTTCTTCAAACAAACTGTGGATCAAAGCTGTTTAGTAACCTGCTATGTCCACAGGGAATCATGGGCAGACCCTTCTCCTGTCACTCTTCTCCACTTCATATGGATGACTGGTGTGCAGGCAGCATTGGGCCTGGGTGAATTAGTTAAGCGAAGAATGTATTTTTCTAAATGCAAACAATGCACCAATTTCACAGCAGACTCAGATCATCCAAAAGTTTGAGGGCTCCTGAAATTTAGTTCCCATTAATTCTGAGGGATCACTATATATTTGAACCACAACCTCAGCTCTTAAGGCCTTTAAATTTTTGTTTACAATATTGATGTCTTTAGTTTCCTTGTAAGACAAACTCACTTTAAATCCTGGCCCTCCCTTGAACATATTTGTATCTCGGGATTATAGGCATGAGTCATCATGCTGGCTGTACCTGAGTAGCAACTGATCATTTTCACCACATAATTTTCTCCATTTTGTACCCCAATGACAAAGAAATACCCCTATTCTGCTGTAGGATGAGAGGAGAGCTCACTCACTCATCAGAGCCAGGAGACTGGGAGACTGGTCTTCAAACCTAATCAGTTGGAGACCTCACACTGATACTCTCCAGCATCCTCGCGCCTCACAGGATCTATTCTGAGTCCACAATTAGTTGGGGACAGAGTCATCCTCTCTGTGAGCTGCAGATTCTGGTTATTGAAGATCCAACGGATGGAGGTATCAGTGTCAGGTGAAATGCAGGTGAAG
The DNA here is from genome assembly GCF_903995425.1 of Onychomys torridus. Classification (NCBI taxonomy): domain Eukaryota; kingdom Metazoa; phylum Chordata; class Mammalia; order Rodentia; family Cricetidae; genus Onychomys; species Onychomys torridus. The sequence goes on from NC_050443.1 coordinate 10,200,293, forward strand.
ATGACAGATCTACGTCCTGCGACTGTGGTGTCAGTGATTCGCACAAAGGGCTCTGTCATATTCTCTGAGGAAAGAGAGAAGGGTACTGAATGACAGGAGTCCAGACAACTCAACCAGGCCCTTCTTAGTTCATACTTTATAAACCTTCCAGGGGGAGATTTTGGAGCTGTAGCTATAGACATATCTTGTGCTTTGGATCTGCCACCCAGGGACTGTGTGACCCTGATTCAGGCACTGCTTTCTGTGTCTCAGGTTCCCTGTAATGGCACACAAAGTGCATGATCATTGCTATGTACTTGAGTTAAGCTTAGTTATGAGCAATGGTGTGAACTTGGGGTGGGGAGCTGCTCACATCAGCAGCATCTGTTACTATTTACCTGCACAAAAGAATTCCCTGGGCTTTACCCCTGAGGAGAAGGAGGAATCTGGAGTATCTGCCTCCTCTGTTTCCTCTCTTGGTGCCTTGACTTTCCTGTGAAGTCTCATGAGCCCATCAGAACTATAGGCTAATGGCCCAGACACCTGTCCACTGAACCTCAGGAGAAGGAGATGCAGAGGTGACCTACCTAACTGCAGCTGTCATGGCAGTGCACAGCTGATTCTACACTGTATGGGATAGTCAGTCCCAGGACTTAGACACTCAGTAAAGCTTTCTTCCCTGTCACTCTGACAGGAAATCTAAACAAACCTTTACAAAAAGCTCCCCAGACTGGACTGGGCCCTCTGCATAAGCCAGTTGTGTGGCTTGATCTGCTTAAGGGGTCCCCTGGCAGTAGGATCAAGATACATCCCTGGTGCACAAACTGGTTTTTTGGAGCCCACTACCTACGGTGGGACACCTGGCGCAGCCTTAAGGCAGGGGGAGGGGCTTTGACCTGCCTCAACTGAATGTACCAGGCTCTGCTGACTCCCCATGGGAGGCCTTACCTTCTTGTAGGAGGGAATGTGGCATGGGTTGGAGGGATAACTGGACAGGAAGGAGAGAAGAGGGTGATCTGTGATTGGTATGTAAAATGAATTTTAAAAAATTTTAATTAAAAAAAAAGTTCCTCAGTGTCACTTTGAGTCCAGACAGGGTCAAAGTTTTGGAGTCTGTGCATACTGGTGGTCTCTGTGAGAACCCCATGGTTTAATCAGCCAGGGAATGCCTGACACCTACAGAGTCCTTCTGAGGACATGAATATGGTGACATATTCAAGTATCTGGGCTCCAGCTGACAATCTGGGGCTGAGTGTAGGGATGGAAATCAGCCTTCCAGACCACGTCATGCCTGGTTCAAGGAAACAATTTTCTGACAGAAAATGTGCATCCTGATATCACCTCCTGGAGATCGCTGGGAGAACTGCAATCTCATGTCTAGAACTACAGCAGCAGGATCAACAAGGCAATTGTGACCTGCCCTGAAGCCCTCAATATGCATGGGATGCAGGGCCAGTCATCGTGTTCTGTTCACTGTGTTCTCTAGAATGCCAAATACCACCTATTATAGGGTGAGTCTAGACAGGGTTCTAGACAGGAATCCTCAGGGGGAGCCTTGCAAAGCAAGTCCTAGGACATTTCTCCTGATACAAAAAGAAGACATAGCCAGGCATGGTGGTCCATGACTGTAATCATAGCATGTGGGAGGCAGAGGCAGGTAGATCTCTCTGGGTTCATGGCTAGCCTCATCTACAAAGCTAGCTCCAGTACAGACAGAGCTATTACACAGAGAAACCCAGTCTTGGAGGGGAAAAAGGGGAGGATATTAATGCACCAATGTAGGGTCTGCACATACACGTTCTGGCCCATCACTGGTGTCTAAATCCTTACTTCTCTTTGCCCACAGTGTGCTGAGAGGGTCTGTTCTCAAGTACAGGGAACATTGATTCTAATGGATGTGTCATCTGCTTTTCCTTATACAGTGTTCTGTGTTTCTTTCTCTCCCCTCTGATTGAGAAAAACACCCTGAGCAAAAGCAGCTTGGGAGAGAGTAAAGGGTCCCTTTTCTTCAGGGCTGTGTCATATTGTAGCACTGAAGGAAGTCAAGGCAGACGACATGCTGCTTGCTGGCTTGTTCCCCAGCTTACTCTCTGGTTCATGCTCAGGGGGCTTTCATATAAAACCAAAGACTATCTGCCTAGGAATGGTGTTACACACACTAGCCTGGGACCTCCTGTGTTTATTAAGACAGTCCCTCACAGATAAGTCCACAGCCTTGCTGTGGATATCGCTCTGTGTAAATAAAGTTCTGATTGGCCAGTGGCCAGGAAGGAAGTATAGGCGGGACAAGAGAAAAGAAAATTCTGGGAACAGGAAGGCTGGGGGAGACACTGCCAGCTGCTGCCATGAAAAGCAACATGTAAAGACACTGGTAAGCCACAAGCCATGTGGCAAAGTATAGACTAACAGAAATGGGTTAATTTAAGATAGAAGAAGTAGATAACAAGAAGCCTGCCACAGCCATACAGTTTCTAAACAATGTAAGTTTCTGTGTGCTTTCTTGGTTGGGTCTGAGTGACTGTGGGACTGGCGGGTAAGAGAGATTTGTCCTGACTGGGCCAGGCAAGAAAACTCTAACTACACAGCCTGGCCTAATAAAGACAGTTGCTCTGTTGAAACTCTTTTTCCCCAGATGACAATGGACTGTGTCAAGGTGACAGTTAATGCTAACTAGGACACTGTTTCAAACTGCTCAGCCCTCCTCCACAGGGAGATTTCAAAGGAAGTTCCCCATTCTCCAAATGAGTGTCCTTCTTTGTTTGCTATGCTCACCACATGTCCTGGTGTCCACTGCCCCATACAGCCGGACCCTGAGACCTAGAGTACATCTGAAGGTTATCTGCCTTGGGTTCTTCCCCATACTTCCCAGATCCTGAGTCCAGGGACACTGTGATGTCCACCACAGACATTGTGAAGAGTAGGTAAAACAATATCATCCAAACATTAGCTTCTCCAAACATTAGTTGGCCACTCCCACAATTTCTGTGACACCTTTACCACAGCATATCTTAAAGAAAGGACAAATTGTAGTTCAAAGGGTGTGTGTAAGTCTTGCCAAATTATAGTTGATGGCTGGTCAGGATCTGTATCCACCATAATTAGGAGTTTTAGCTAGGATCACCTTCCTAGATCCCTGGGAGTTTCCAATACACTAGGTTTCTAGCTCCTCCCAGAGATGTTCCCAGATTCCAGTTGTCTCTCCCAGTACTCTGTCCCTACAGCTTTCCTCCATCTAAGCCTCCCCACCCCGTTCCAATCTCTACTCCCCCTCCAGACCCCTGCCTTCTTATACTAGAAATGTCTATTCTATTTCCACTTCACAGGTGTGGCCTTGTTGGAGTAGTTGTGGTCTTGTAGAAAGTGTATCACTCTGGAGAGGGGCTTTGAGGTCTCATACATTCTCAAGCCACATCCAATGAGACAGACCATTTCCTGTTGCTTCTACATCAAAATGTAAGGATCCTCAGCTCCTACTCCAGTTCCATTATGAAACCATGTTGCACCATGATAATAATGGACTAAAGCATTGAAAATGTAAGCCACCCAATTAAATGTTTTTCCTTTATACTAGTTGTCATGCTTATCCTTGCATCTCTGGGATAAAGTCCACTAGATCAAGTAGGATGATCTTTTCGATGTGTTCTTGAATGTGATTTGCAAGAATTTTATTAAGTATTATTGCATCTATGTTCATGAGGGAAATTCATATGTAATTCTTTTTCTTTCTTGAGTGTTTGTGTGGTTTGGTTATCAGGGTAACTGTGGCCTCACAAAATGAATGTGGCAATGTTCCTTCTGTTCCTATTTTTTGGAATAATTTGAGGAGCATTTGTCTTAGCTCTTCTTTGAAAGTCTAATAGAGGTTGCCATTGATTTTGTGTGCTGTGCAAGTGCTGCTGCAGGGAACTGAGTAGAGAGTGTGGATGGGCTGGGCAGCCAGAACATGAATGCAGTGGCCTAAGTGATGTGCATGTAGTCTTCACTCGGGAAGAGTGGGCTTTGCTGGATCCTTCCCAGGAGAATCTATACAAAGATGTGATGCTGGAGACCTACTATATCACTGCTATAAGCTACAATTAGGAAGACCATAATACTGAAGAACATTGTGAAAGTTCTAGAAGATGTAGCAGGCATGAACAATATCATACTGGAGAGACACTCTCTGAAAATACTGAATGTGTTAAAACCTTGGCATATCACAATCATCTTCAAATACATGAAAGTACATATTCTGAAGAGAAACCTTATGACTATAAGCATTGTGATAAAGCCTTTGCACATTACAGTCCTCTCCAAAGTCATAAAAGAAGACATACTGGAGAGAAAACTTACAAATGTAGTCAATGTGGTAAAGTCTTTGCCCATCAGAACAATCTTCAGAAACATAAAAGAACGTATACTGGAGAGAAACTCTATGAATGTAACCAATGTGGTAAGGCCTTTGCATGTCAAAATAATATCCAAAAGCATAAAAGAACTCATACGGCAGAGAAACCTTATGAATGTAGTCATTGTGGTAAAGCCTTTGTATGCCAAAAGAGTCTCCAAATACAGAAAAGACCACATACTGAAGGGAAACCCTATGAATGTAATCAATGTGGCAAAGCCTTTGCACAATGGTCTCTGAATAAATGAAAGAACACATACTGGAGAGAAGCCATACAAAAGTAATGTGATAAAGCTTTTTCAGGGTTCAGTAATCTCCAAATACATAAAAGAACACATACTGGAGAGAAACCCTAGAAATGTAATCAATGTGATAAAACCTTTTCACAATGTGGTCATCTTCTAACTCACAAAAGAACACATACTGAGAAAAATCCTATGAATGCAGTCAGTGTGGCAAAGCCTTTGTGTGTCAATGTAGTCTCCAAATACATAAAAAAGAAAACATATTTGAGAGAAACCTTATGAATGTAATCTCTGTGGAAAAACCTTTGCATGTCATAGTCATCTTAGAAATCATAAAAGAACACGTACTGGAGAGAAACCCCATGAATGTAATCAGTGTGGTAAAGCCATCGCTTGTATCAGTCATCTTCAAAATCACAAGAAAAAATCATACTGCAGACAAACTCCATCAATGTAATCAGTGTGGCAAATTTTTGCAAGTCATGGCAGTCTTTATACAAGAGTATAACTTTTAGTGAGTAGTTGGGCTATTAAAGCCTGTGCATATCACATTCATAGTTGAGGATCTGAAAAAAGTGCATACCAAAGGAAATTTGATTATAATGAATTTGGTAAGATCTGTAGCCAAAATACTGACATTCAGTTACACAAGATTATTTATTCTGGATTTTAAAAATCTAGCAAATGTCAACAGTCTGTTCAAGCATTATGATGTCCCTCTGTATTTTGTTTGTAACTACAAACTCACAGAAACAAAAGACCTATGAATTTAAATTATAAAGTAACCCTTTTAGATTTCATATCTCTTAAATCACAGGAAATAAGAAATCCATGAGTAAAACTTTATGGATTTGTATTAGTGCCTTTTCTGTGGTTGTAATGAAACATAATGTCTAAGTCAACTTACAAAAGAATTTAATTTGGCCCTTGGTTCCAGAGAGATACAGGATCACCATGAAAGTGGCATGGCAACAATTGTCAGATATGGCAGCTAAAGCAAGAAGCTAAGAACTTATATTCTCAACCCACACCATGAAGCAAAGAGTAGGAACTGGAAATGGTTTATGGATGGGAACTCTCAAGCTCAATATATCAATAGTGATATATTACTTTAGCAGGACAGCTTTTCCTACATCTTCCCAAATGATGCCACCAGTTGAAAAGGATTGATTTCTCTGACTTCAAGACTACATACTAGCTTTCTGTTACGTGAACCACTTCATGATGGAAAAAACTCTGTAAGCATTTAAATGTCTCAATACCTATGTTAGAAGACTGAATGCTTACAAGACAAAAACATTCATGAGGGAAAATTTGTTTGTTTAAAGATTTTAACTATGTGATATTGTGTGGGTGTACACATGTGTATTCTGGTTCCTAGAAGGTTAGACCATTTGAGTTTCTTGCAGCATGGATTATGGGAAGTTGTCAAAACCTGAATTTGGTCCTGAGAAGGAACTTGTCTTAATTGCTCAGCCGTGTCTCTAGGCCTTTAAATACATTAAAGCCTTTTTATATCATATTAACATTAGGAAATAGGGAAGAACTCATACAAGAGGAAAAACCTATTCATGCAAATGACTTCGTAAAGAACTCAGACATCACAGTTGTCTTCAGGTTCAAGAAAAAATTCTTATTTCATCTCTTTTTCATCATAACTTTGAAGGAAGCAAATTACATACCATGTTCCCTCAAGACTGACAGTGGAAATCACTGCATTGTGGTTTCTATTTTGCAACATTTGAGGTAAATATTAAATTGTGGTATATGTGTGCAAATCTATTCAGTCAAATTCAATTTGTGGTCATTATATTTCATCTGTGGCTTTTGTTCATCTTCAATTGTACTTTCACTTAGAGATAGATATTTTTCTGCTACAATGTATAGAATTGGGTGCCCATCATCTAAGTAGTCCATTATTTGTTTAAACATCAGGAATGTATGATCATGCTTTTTCAAGGAAGTATGTCTATGAAAGGGTGGTGGATAGTTATTCTTGGTTTTGTTTTTTCATATTTTTGCAAATTGCCTTAAGATGTTGTTTTTTCTGCAGCCTAGGTTGGGTGTCAGTAATTAGTCTGGGACACATTTGAACTCATGATCCTCATTTGTCAGCTGCCTGAGTAGAAGTTCAAGGGTAGATGATGTACCACCAATATTTGCTGTTTTGTCAACATGTTTTAAAAATGTAAATGTTAAAATGTTTATCAGAGGAAAAATAAGAAACATTAAATACATCATGTGTATATCCAAAGCAGAATTTTCATCCTTCTGGTAGAGATGTAAAAAGGTAGGATAACCATCAATCAACTATATATTTTACATTATAACTTGATGTGCTGTGGGTATGTATATATTATTTGAAGTTCCATGCATCTTCATGTCCCCATCAGTTATCCATTTGGCTCTTCATCTTGAAGTACTTCCTTCTAAGGGAATTATGCAGAGATCCAGATAATATAATGGCAATGTGATTTTTTTAATTTATGTTGTGAGTATGTGATGTGATTATGAGTTTTTAGGCCATGACACATATGTGGAGACAGCAAGACAACTTATAGGGAATACTTTTTCTCATATCCATATGGTGATTAAGATAAGTTTACCATCCTTGCACACCACAGACATTTCCCACTGAATTGTCTCACTAATTCTCAAATAAGATTAGTTTAAATATACACCACTAAAATATTGTCTTCTTTTCAGATTGTAAACATTTTCATTGAAGCATAGAGTAAAAGAGGGCAAATGAAAAGGAAAAAAAGAAAGTCTGATAGAATTGAATGCTAAAACAATCTGGGGGCAGATAAAGAAAATAGCCACCTGTGACACCAGTGAAAACCAGAGTAACAAACCCACCCTCAACAATAGGGTAAGGCTCCATCTCTGGACCGGGAAAAACAGGTCCCTAGCCCCTAGGCACCCTCCCCCCAAGCCATTAGAGCCCCCTGTGACACCAATGAAAACCATAGTCATAAGACAATTATGCATTGATTGGGAATAGCTGCTCCCTGAGACAGAGCCCACTAGAGCACATTGAACTAAGAGCTGCTCCCTGAGACACAGACCGCATCAGCACTGATTAGACTAAGAGCCCAGATTAAACCAAGAGCTCCCATTAGACCAAGAGTATCAATCAGACCAAGAGAGGCTCCCTAAGACACAGACACAATTTGTATGGAGTGGAGGAAGAAAAGGGTAGAGGCCAGTCCAAAAACACAGTCAACAACATAAACACCAACATGGCACCATTAGAACCTAGTGGTTCTAAATCAGCAAGATCTGAACATCCCAAAGCAGAAGAAATCAACCTTAAAAATGACGTTAAGAAGATGAAAGAGGTCTTTAAAGAGGAAATGAAAATTTGCTTAAATAAATCAAAGAAAAGACAAACAAGGAATTGGAAGAAATCACTAAAGAAATTGAGGAAAACACAAGCAAAAAATTGGAAGAAATCAATAAATCCCTTAAAGAAAATCAAGAAAAAGCAAATAGTCCAAGATTAGAAAACAGAAATACAGGCAAGAAAGAAGACACAAACTGAGGGAATGTGGCAAATGGAAAATCTGAGTAAATGAACAGGAACTACAGATGCAAAGAACACCAACAGAAGGCGAGATATGGAAGAGAGAATTTCTGGCATTGAAGATGCCATAGAGGAAATAGATTCATTAGTCAAAGAAAACACTACAGCCAAAAAACTCATAACACAAAACATCTACAAAATCTGGAACACCATGAAAAGACCAAACCTAGGAGTAATGATGATAGAAGAAGAATACCAATTCAAAGGCACAAAAAATATATTCAACAAAATCATAGAAGAAAACTTTCCCAACTTAAAGAAGGAAATTCCTGTGAAGGTACAAGAAGCTTATATAACACCAAATAGACTAGACCCAAAAAAGAAGTCCCCTCTCCACTTAATAATCAAACCACTAGACACACAGAATAAAGAAAAAGCATTAAGAGCTACAAGGGTAAAAGGCCACGTAACATATGAAGGCAGACATGTCAGAATAACATCTGACTTCTCAATGGAGACTGTGAAAGCTCAGAAGGTCCTGGACAGACATTATGCAGACACTAAGAGACCATGGATACCAACCCAGACTATTATATCCAGCAATACTCTCAGTCACACAGACAGAGTAAACAAAATAGTCCATGATGAAACAAGATTTAAAAATACCTACCCATAAATCCAGCCCTACAGAAAGCACTAGAAGGAAAAATGTAACCTAAGAAAGTTAGATACACCCATGAAAACATAGGCAATAGATAATCCAACACCAACAAATACCAAAGAAGAGAAACACACAACACTACGACGAAAAAAAATAACAGAAATTAACAATCACTGGTCATTAATATCCATTAATATGAATGGTATCAATTCACCTATAAAAAGACACAGGCTAACAGAACAGATAAGAAAACAAGATCCATCCTGCTGCCACATACAAGAAACACACCTCAACTTCAAAGACAGACACTACCTAAGAATAAAAGGCTGAGAAAAGACTTTCCAATAGAATGGACTTAAAAAGCAAGATAGTGTAGCTATCCTAATATCTAACAAAATAGACTTCAAAATAAAATCTTTTGATTGCAAAAGAGGTCGGGAAAGACATTACCTATTTATCACATGGAAAATCCATGACGATGAAGTCCAATTCTGAACATTTATGTCCCAAACACAAGGGTACCCACATTTGTAAAATAAACATTACTAAAGCTTAAATCACACATCAAACCCCATACACTAGTGGGAGATTTCAACACCTTACTCTCATCACTGGAGAGATATGCCAGGAAACTTAACAGAGAAATAAGAGACCAAACAGATGTTATGACTCAAATGGACTTAATAGATATCTACAGAACATTCCACCCTAACAAAAAGGAATATATTTTCTTCTCAGCACCCCATGGAACCTTCTCTAAAATCGACCACATGCTCGGACACAAAGCAAATCTGAACAGATACAAAAAAAATTGAAATAACCTCCTATATCTTCTTGGATAAGCATGGCTTAAAGTTAGATTTCAACAACAAAAACTACAGAAAGCCTACAATCTCATGGAAACGGAATAATGCCCAATATCCAGCAAAATAGACTTCAAACTAAAATCAATCAAAAGAGATGATGAAGGACATTACATACTCATCGCAGGAAAGATCCACCAAGATGAAGTCTCAATTCTGAATATTTATGCCCCAACACAAGGGCACCCACATATGTAAAAGAAACATTACTAAAGCTTAAATCACATATAAAACCTCACACATTAATAGTGGGAGACTTCAACACCCCACTTTCACCTCTGGACAGATCGGCCAAATTGAAACTTAACAAAGACATAATGGACTTAACTAATGTTATGGCTCAAATGGACTTAATCAATATCTACAGAACATGCCACCCAAACAAAAAAGAATATACCTTCTTCTCAGCACCCTATGGAACCTTCTCTAAAATCAACCACATGCTTGGCCACAAAGCAAATCTCAAAAAATACAAAATAATTGGAATAACCTCCTGTGTTCTATCAGACCACCATGGTTTAAAGCTAGATTTCAACAACAGAAAAAACTACTGAAATCCTACAATCTCATGGAAACTGAATAATGCTCAACTGAATCACCAATGGGTTAAGGAAGAAAGAAAGAAAGAAATTAAAGACTTCCTAGAGATCAATGAAAATGAATACACCACATACCCAAACTTATGGGATACTATGAAAGCAGTGCTAAGAGGGAAATCCATAGCACTAAATGCCCACATAAAGAAGCTGGAGAAATCTCACACTAGTGACTTGACAGCACACCTGAAAGCCCTTGAACAGGAAGAAGCAAAGTCTCCCAGGATGAATAGACGACAGGAAATTATCAAAATAAGAGCTGAAATCAATAAAGTAGAAATAAATAGAACAATACAAAGGATTAATGAAAGAAAGAGTTGGTTCTTTGAGAAGATCAACAAGATAGACAAGCCCTTATCCAAACTACCAAAAGACAGAGAGAGAGCATCCAAATTAACAAAATCAGAAATGAAAAGGGGATATAAAAGAAATGGATAATTTTCTGGATAGGTACCACATACCTAAGTTAAATCAAGACCAGATAAACCATTTAAATTGTCCAATAACCCCTAAGGAAATAGAATCAGTCATTAAAAGTCTCCCACCCAAATAAAGCCCTGGACCTGATGGCTTCACAGCAGAATTCTACCAGATCTTCAAAGAAGACTTAATACCAATACTCTTTAAATTGTTCCACACAATAGAAACAGAAGGTATATTACCAAAACTCTTCTATGAGGCTACAATTACCCTGACTCTGCCCACTTCAGCTTCTCAACATGGAGGAGGTACCCCGGAGAGTCATGCTTACCCTGCCAACTCTGGGGTCCATGTTGCCACCAGGCAGCACGCAGCTGACCCATAAACCCTTTTTGTCTGTATTGTATGAGTAACGGCTAAGTCCACCATGCAGTGTACTGCACAGCTTAGAGACATCTCTGTGTAGTGAAGTGGGAATCTGCCATGCAGCACTCAAGCCTGAATGCTGCAGTGTCTTGAGGCCTGCATGAGATATATAAAGTAGGAAGCTATTTTTGGCTCCAATTTGGAATCTCTTATTAAGTTCTCTTAGGTTTTAGGTAGAAACTCAAACCAACACAGTGGGCAGCCAAATGTAGTCAAAAGTTTTCTCCGGTCCCACTAGGCCCCAAGATCCTTCAGCTGCTTATAAAATAATCACTCAGAGGCCCAATATTATTTATAAACTGTATGGCCTATGGCAGGCCTCTTGCTAGCTAGCTCTTATATCTTAAATTAACCCATTTCTATTAATCTATGTTTTGCCACATGTTCCATGGCTTTACCAGTCTGATGGCAGGCATGTTGCTCCCTGGACAGCAGGCTGGCATCTTTCCAGACTCTGACTTTCTCTTTCCTGTCTCTCTCCTTGGATTTTCCACCTGCCTCTAAGCTCCCTTGCATAGGACAAAGCAGTTTATTTATTAATAAACAGAAACAACATATATACAGCATACAGAAAGATAATCCCCCAGCATCCCTGTTGTCTCCAAGACATTTATCATGAAGGAGAGTTGGATTTTTTCAAAGGCTTTTTCAGCACCAAATGAGATGAACATATGGATTTTTTTCTTCCAGTTTGTTTATATGGTAGGTTATACTGACAGATTTTTATATGTTAAACCATACTAGCTTCTCTGAGACGAAGCCTGATTGATCATGGTGGAAGATCATTTTGATGTGTCCTTGGATTCAGTTGAGTATTTTATGGAGTATTTTTGCATCTATGTTCCTGAAGGAAACTGGTCTGTAATTCTCTTTATTTGTTGAGGCGTTGTGTGGTTTTGGAATGGGATGACTGTGACCTCATAAAAAGAATTTGGAAATATTCCTTACGTTTCTCTTTTGTGAAATAATTTGAGGGGTATTGGCATCAACTCTTCTTGAAAGCCTGGTACAATTCTGTGCTTAAATCATCTGGCCCTGAGCTTCTTTCCTTGGGAGACTTTTATCAATGGTTTCTGTTTCCTTGGGGTGTTACAGATCTATTTAAATTGTTCATCTGATCTTGACTTACCTTTAGCAATTGGCATCTATTGAAAACAGTCCATTTCTTTTAGATTTTTTAATGTCACAGAGAACAGGTTTTGAAGTATGACCTAATGATTCTTAGGAATTTCTAAGTTGTTATGTCCCCTTTTCATTTCTGATTTTGTTAATTTGATATTCTCTCTCTCTGCCTTTTATTAGTTGGGGTAAGGATTTGTCTCTCTTGCTGATTTTCTCAAAGGACCCACTCTTTGATTCACTGATTGTTTGTATTGTTCTCTTTGTGTTTTGCTGTCAGCTCTCCGTTTGCTTGTTTCCTGCTGTCATCTACTGAGTGTGATTTACTTCTTTTTGTTCTGGAGCTTTCAGGTGTGCTGTTAAGTCACTAGTATGAGATCTCTCTAGTTTCTTGATGAACGTTCCTCCTAGCACCACTTTCATTGTGTCCCATAACTTTGGGTATGTTCTGCATTCATTTTTATTAATAGCCTTTCATTCAGGAAGACTTTAATTTCTTTCTTTATTTCTTCTTTGGTTCAGTGGTAATTCAGTTGACAGCCATTCAGTTTTGATTGGTTTGTAGGATTTTGTTGTTTCTGTTGTTCCTGAAACCCAGCTTTAATCCATGGTGGTCTGATAAGATTCAGGGGATTATTTCAACCTTCTTGTATCTATTAAGACTAGCTTTGGTGAACAAGTATATGGCCACTTTTGTGTAATGTTCCATGAAGTTCTGAGAAGTTATATCTTTTGTGTTTGGGTAAATTGTCCTGTAGATGTCTGTTAGGTCAATTTGAGTTATAATGTCTGCTGGTTTCTTTATTTCTCTGTTTATTTTATGTCTGGATAACCTGACCATTGATGAGATTTGGATGTTGAAGTCCCTCACTGTTAATGCAAAGGTTTCAGTGTGTGATTTAAGGTTTAATAATGTTGCTTGTATAAGTACAGGTACTCTTGTATTGGGGGCATAGATATTCAAAATTAAGATTTTATATTGGTAGGTTTGTTTTTTGATGAATATGAAATGTCTTTCTCCATTTCTTTTTATTAATTTTGGTTTGAAGTCTATTTTGATACGTATTAGGATAGCTACAGCAACTTGCTTCTTAGGTGGTTTGACTGGAAAATCTTTTTCCAACTCTTTACTGTGATCTAGTAGAGGGTTCTGTCAAGTTCAGGAGCTCATCATCTTGCATTTAGCTTTGCAGCCTGTAGTGCAACAGAGTCTCTGTTCTTCTAGCTGGTGTGGCCTGTACCTGAGCACCAGGAGTCAGCCAGAAATGGGGGCCAGGCCCAACAGCAGTGTGGTTGATGATATGTGACAGCTTACTCTGTAGGATGGGTCTTTGGGAACAGAATCTCGGTAGTGAGGCAATTTAGCTGATAGGCAGGTCGCACACTTGTTCTTCTATTTAGTATGGCCTGTGCCTCAAGACTCTATTTTCCCCTGGTGACTTTGGATGGCCTCAAGGTGACAGTTAATGATAACTAGGACTCTGTTTCAAACTTCTTCTTCTCCATAGGAAGACTCCATAGGAAATTCCCCATTCTCTAAGTGAGTGTCCCTCTTTGTTTGCCATGGTCATCACATGTGCTGGTGTCCACTCAGAGCCAGGGAACAGCTCAAGGACATCAACCCTGAGTGTCACTTTTTCCACTTCCCAGATACTGAACTCAGGGACCCTGTGATGTCCACAACAGGCATTGTGAAGAGTTACATAAACAGCATCATTAAAGCAAAGTTTCATCCTGACTCAGGACAGGCCTCCCGGGCAATCACCTGCCTCTTCTGGCTCCATTGAAATCAGAGCAGAAGTCAATTATCAGCTGAGACAAGACATAATCTGGAAGCATTTGGGGTAAAAAAAAATGAGCATGGCTCAAAATTCTGGGTGTTCTTTCTGGGTCTTAGAGAACATGATAGCAAATGGAGGGGCAGGAATGCATTAGTTAGTGATAGAGAGAAAAATCTACTTACCTTAAGAAAAGTTTCTTTACCTGGGAAGTTTCTTCCTCCTGGGAGAACCCCCCACCTCACACTCCAATACCAGTCCACAATGATCCAGGAGACATCAGAGATGCAAGGAGAGGAGGAAGAGCCATAGCAGGAATCTCATAAGAAGACTGGGATCTGTTGGGTTCATTGCACAGGTTGGGAATTAATTTCTGTATCTATCCATAAAACCAAGGCTTCACCCAAAACTCAATGCTTTAATCTCAGGGATTTTCTTCACTTTGGTCCTATTGACCCCAATGGCCAAGTTCTAGACAAGGGAGATATAGGATCTACAAATATTAGTAACGATGGTGGGGATGAAGAGCTCTTGGTAGGATATCTGGGGCTCTCCAATGATAAGCGAAGAGGACTGTGCAGGTGGGTGAGAGGCAGCTTTGCAGAAGAGGTTGATGTTTGACCCTGGATACAAATGGTTATCTGAGAGGGATATGATCAGGACATCTGAACCATATGGAGCTAACTGAATAAAACCACATGTGATGCCTGCAAGGAAATGGGGAAATTCTGGTGTATAGAAGGCAGATCCCAACCAGACCTGGGATGCAAATTAGAAGAGTACCCATGTATCGTACACAATCTCTTGATCCATCCCTGGCACAACACACACAAAAAAAAAATCCCATTGGACTTGCGTATGTGCACTGATCCTGAGTCTGAGATGCCCACTGTCTTCATCACCCTGAGCCTGTCTTGGAAGAAGTCCCCCAGTCCATTCTAGCTCAATGCTGGGCCTACCTGCATGTGCTTTGGCTAGAACATGATTCCCTGGCCAGCCTAGGTATCTGTGTGGTGGGTCTACATTAATACCTAAGAGTAGCTGAATGTCCCAGCTCTAGGTCTCTGTATGTAGGCAGTTATAGCTATGAAGAAACAGAAATCACTCAAGTAACATTCAGGCTGAATGGGTCACTTCAGGTGGCAGTCTCCCATTTCCAGATCACACACTCATAGGATCCTGTGTCAGTGTGACACTGAATAAGTGAGAGTCCAGTTGCCCTCTGACAGCTTCAGCCTGTCACCTTCTCAGAGGCTTTGACCCTTTATCCACCACAGGTAGGTTGTACTCATGTACATGTTTTATGCCTACCGTCCTCAGTCTCCACGGGGTTAGAATTGTCATTTGTGATGGTGGCTTTAGGTAGCAGTGTGTGCAGACAACAGAAAGAAGATGGCCTGCTTTAGGACCTCTGACCCTTACAAAGGTCTCTTTCAACCAGTGTCACATTTTCTAAGATCCACTCCCAATCCTTATCCTTAGAGAACCAGGCAGATGATGAATCACTGGCAGATGGAGGAGGACTTGAGTGCACAGATGTGGTGTGTCTTCTGTGCTGTGTGGGAGAAACAATTTTTGCCATGTGTGAGCTCAGCTGCAGAGCCTGATGACACAGACCTAGGATCTGGAGTCAGTTGCCCATTGTCTCTTGTGGACTTCACTAACCCACTGCCTGCCTTACACCAAACAATGCTGGGTCCCTCTAGCTGTACTGATGTCCACTGCTGAGCCTGGCTCAGTGCCCTGAAGGCAATGATGTTTATAGAAGTCATAAAGATAGGACAGAATAAGCCTTCCAATTGAGCTTCCCTGAGAAGCACCCACAAACAGTCCTCAGGACTTGTGTGTACAGAAACACATGAGACCAGGAGTGGGCCTGTCATTCTGCTAAATGAACAGACTGAATCATAACATAGACCAGTCTTCCCAGGTGTTTGATGGTGACTGAGATGATGCATGGATCCCTGAATACAAAGGCTGAGTCACAGAATTATCTAGGAGAGAGAATATTACGAGTTAAAAGTGAGCTTGAAACAGAACCATTGTCTTGGCCTGTGATGCTGTCTTGCACAGTTAGGGGCCATAGCAACATATTTCCTGAAATGTAGGTTGCTGTTTTCTTTCTTTCTCTCTTTCTTTCTTTCTTTCTTTCTTTCTTTCTTTCTTTCTTCCTTCCTTCCTTCCTCCCTCCCTCCCCCCCTCTCTCTCTCTCTCTTTCTTTCTTTCTTTCTTTCCTCCTCCTCATGTGTATGGCTGTTTTTATTGCATGTGTATCTGTGAACAAGTATGCCTGGTGCCCACAGAACCCAGAAGAGAGCACTGGATATCCTGGAAATGAAATTACAGATTGGTTATGAGATGTCATTGGTGTGCTAAAAGCATAACTTGGGTCCTCAACAGAGCAATCAGAGTTCTTAACTACTGAGGCATCTCTCTATCACTTCCAGGTGAATGGTTTAGAGGCAGATCTGACTGGTAGAAGGTAGTGAGCAAGAACTTGTGGGAACTCTGTGTGTTTGGCAGATCTGGATTAGAAATTTAGGATTCTAACTTTCTCCATAATAGATCATTGTTACTAATACCCAGGATGTAAGGCCAGTCTCTGAAAGCATTAGTTTTCTAAAGAGTACAATGAGATAAGATGAGAGACAGATATTACCTTGTTTGAAATCAGTGACTTCCTGACCAGAGAGAGCCCTGTGTTAGATGCAGGATCTATTGGAAGGGTGAAATCAAAGCCCTGTCCTTTTTCTTTCTGGAGTAATGAGAGTGGCAGGCCAGAAAACAAGTGATTTTCTGTCCAGTAGATGGGCTTGGAAGTCCTGAAATTTTGCAAGAATTCTGCAGAGATTAGATCTAAAGTCAAAGTGATCTGTCCTATTGTTTTTATTTCTTGGCACAGACATTCACTCAAGCTGCTGATTGCAAGAGTAACATTTATGAAAATCAATTTCTCCTACTCCACAGACACTTGAGAAGACCTTCAAGGAAAAGAAACTGGATACATGGTAGTACATAGACAGCTTGTCAGGCAGGTGTACACACTGGGGTTTCTGTGTCTCAGTTTCCCAGTGATAGCAATGGTAAATGAATGTTGACATGGTGATAAGGTAGCCTCAATAAGAACAAGGCCCTGACACTGTGACAGGACAGCTGTCCAGATCAGCACCATCTGTTGTTACTTGCCTGAAGGAGAAAATTCATTAGACTTGATCCCTGAGGACACATAGTCATCAGGAGGACATATGTCCTCTGTCCCTCCCCTTGGGCTCCCAGACTTTTCTGTAAAGTCTCACAAGCCCATCAGAAGAGTTGGCTAAGGGGCTAAGCACTGGGGCAACTCGGCTATCCAAAATGAGACTCAAAAAAAGATTCCCAGTTGACTGGTGGATGCCTGGGGACTGTTTGCTAGTGGTGAACAGAGACTCAGCGTTAGTGGGGCTCTTTTAAGAGGCTTTGCTACCAAACACTTAAAAAGGGTTTATGAGCAAAGGGTGGCATGCTACTCGGAGGCAGTGTGGAACCAAAAACTCCCCAGAGTGGGTGTGTTAACTCCTGATGATACATCCACCATGAAGCAAGGCACTCGGAACCATTGAATTTGCAGAGTCAGTCGCCAAATCTGAGACTTTGGTCCTAGCCACAACTGCTTAGCAGTTTAAAGGATCGTGTGATCAGAAAAAATAAAGATATGCAGTAAAGACAGATTCAGACAAAACAAATAGTCTAAATGGTACACAGTGTGTTTAAAAATATGCATAGGCTTGGGATAGAAAAGAGAAGGTACATACAGTCATAAAAAAGAAATATATGCTGCTTATGTTATATTTAGGAAGTGATCTCCAGTGCCAATGTGTTCAAGACTACTTCCTACTTTCTCTTCTATCAGGTTCAGTGTAACTGGATTTATGTTGAGGTCTTTGATCCACTTGGAATTGAGTTTTGTGCATGGTGACAGATATGGATCTATTTGCATTCTTCTACATGTTGACATCCAGTTATGCCAGTGCCATTTGTTGAAGATGCTTTCTTTTTTCCATTGTACACTTTTGGCTTCTTTGTCAAAAATCAGGTGTTCATAGGTGTGCGGATTAACGTCAGGGTCTTCAGTTGGATTCCATTGTTCCAGGGAGATGCTGTGGGTCTTGATATCATCAGGAGGGGAAGCTTAAGGCAATACAGATCACTATAAAGTTCTGAAGGACTTTGATTCAACAAATCCAGACACCTGCAATTCTGCCCATGAGTAAAATCTGTGAAAGTCCTGCTTGTGGTCTATCCACAAGGACACTTCATCTGGCCAAATTGTCCTGTCTGTAAGGCTAATTACAGAGAACAGGCTTCTAAGTGTCTTACAGTCCACATGGAACAATAGATCTAGTTATAAAGCATATCTTAGTATATTTATGTTCACCAAAATTATAATCTTAATGGGAAGTCATCTTCTTGACCATCCACAGATATATGTACCTATAAGACTGAGATGCAATCAAGAGATTACATACATATGTCATATAAAATTAGTGCAGGTACTGGGGAGATACCACAGCTGTTTCTGCACAACTGAAATTACAGACAGAAGTAACTGTTTTCAGAGTCAGTGGTTTTGCAAACTTTGCCTGACAGGTTTCCTCCATCAGAGAATCATTCATCTGGTGGGTTGACATCTGAATTATCAATTGCTATCTGCTGTAACTGCATCATGGCCCAAAATAGCTTGTGACATCACTCCTGACACTGCCCCTTTCTGAATAGAGGAAGAGTGGGTTGGGGGATAGATGGGAGGTGGGTCGAGGGAATGGGAAGAGAGGAGAGAGGGAAAACTGTGGTTTGTATGTAAATAAATAGAAGTTCATCACTGGAAACATTATAGAGGCCACTGATGTAAGTACATATCCAAAGCAAGTGTCTTCCTCACTCATGTGTTTACCAAACTCTATGTCCAGCTGTATTACTATATGAGCTGTACCATTCATAGCAAGGTGGTCAGGAATCAATCTCCTGAAGCCAGGAAAGACCGAACACCCACCACCACTATTTATAGCTACTGTTGCTGCACTGTGACCACCACCAAAGCTATGTGAAAGAGGTAGGTTCATAAGAACAGAAGAAAAAACACCTTGGGGAAAAAATGGAAATTGCACTTTAAATACACACACACACACACACACACACACACACACACACACACACACGCATATTTACATATATATGTATATATATACACACACACATATGGAATCAGGCCCACCTGATGCCCCCAGTGGGCAGAAGACAACCACAGGCCTGTGTGGCAACCTGTACCCCAGACAAGTGAATGCCAGACAATGAACAGGCACGTGATGGAGAAATGGGTGAGGAGAAGCAGAGTGGATCGTGCACTGTGGAGAGAAGGGGAACTGAAGACGCAAAGGTGGTGAGGAACAGGCTGATGTGGGTGGACTATGCTGCCACCCATAATGTCCATGTGATGTCTGGACATGTGCTGGTGCAGAGGGACATCTATGGGTCCACAGCCCTATATCATATGGGATCTGTGATTATCTCCATGGCCCATATTACCACCAAAGGCTATGTGAATGCTTGGGATCTGGGCTACCACCTAAAGCCATTGTTGTTGTCTTGAGGGTCACAGTGTCACTGAGACCATACTGATCATTGTGGACTGTGCTGTCACTCAGGGTCATGGTGACATCTAGGCCCAAGTTGCAGCTGAGGGTCCTGTCTATGTTCATGGCCCTACCTGAGCCAGGGTCTGTGTTGATGTCTGTGAGTCTTTTGACTACTGAGAACTTTGGAGAGTTGAATCTGATACCCTGGGCAACTGCTCTGTGTAAAACAGAGGCTACTGTGTAGCCTTAAGAGAAAATTGTTTTTATACAAACAATTTGGGATTATCATCTGCCTATACTCAAAGAAACACTGCAAAAAAGGAGACTCAAAATGAAATCAATAGCCATTTCCATTCCATTCCCATCCCAGGTTCCTCCTAGGTAGCAACTCCAATGTCAGCCATAGCAGGAACTTTCACGCTTCTATTCTGCTAGTTTATTGTTGGCTCTTGCATCATTAATTCCTTATCCAGAAGATGATTCTTGTCTGGGTACCCTTACGCTGGTGGTTATCAGATCCCAATATAAAGAGGTATCTATCATAGCCAAGGATTTGTCTCCGGATACAACTCAACTGGAGAATGTAAGGGTCACAGTTGACTGTAAGCCCCAGTTGCCCAAGGACAGATAACTCCCAGGACTGCTGGAGGTTACTGTTTATGAGAGATAACAAATCACATGTCTTAGCTCCCCTAAACAAATTTTGTCAACTCAACTGCGCTGGTGTGCTTCATCACACATAAGTGGGAGATACTCAGGCAGCAAGTATATCAGGGCATATGCTTGACCTTGCAATGGAAAATAGAGTAGCCTTGTGGTTTTGTCTTTTTAAGCCTCTATAAAATGTAACTCATTGTATATTTCCTGGGAATCCACAATATGTGCTGGGCCAGAACCAACATACTGGCCAGTATTTAATTAAAGCTTGGTGCAAGAAAATTGGCCATTTCTTTTAGATTTTCCAATTTTGTGGAGTACGGGTTTTTGAAGTGTGACCTGAGGATTCTCTGGATTTCCTCATTGTCTGCTGTTAATGTCCTCCTTTTCCTTTCTGATTTTGTTAATTTGGATATTCTCTTTCTGCCTTTTGGTTAGTTTGGATGAGGGTTTGTCTATCTTGTTGATTTTCTCAAAGAACCAACTCTTTGTTTCATTGACTCTTTGTATTGTTCGCTTTTTTTCTATTTTATTGATTTCAGCCCTCAGTTTGATTATTTCCTGCTGTCTACTCTTCCTGGGTAAGTTTGTTTCATTTTGCTAGAGAGTATCGGGTATTCTGTTAAGTCACTAGTGTGAGATTTCCCCATACTCTTTATTTAGGCACAAAGTGCTATGAATTTTCCTCTCAGCGCTGCTTTCACGGTGTCCTAAGAGTTTGGGTATGCTGTGCAATCATTTTCATTGAATTCTAGGAAGTACTTGATTTATCTCTTTATTTCTTCCTTGACCCGGTGGTGATTCAGTCTCCACGAGTTTGTAGGCTTTCTATACTGTATGTTGTTGTTGAACTCTAACCTTAACCCATGGTGATCTGGTAAGACACAAAGGGTTATTCCAATTTTTTTTTTATCTGTTGAGACTTGCTTTGTGGCTGAGTATGTGGTCAGCTTTAGAGAACATTCTATGAGGTGCTGAGAAGAAGGCATATTCTTTTGTGTTTGAGTAAAATATTCTATAGGTGTCTATGAAGTCCATCTGAGTCATGCATGACATCTGTTAGTTCATTTATTTCTCAGTTAAGTTTCTGTCTGGCTGACCTGTCCATTGGTAGAGTGAGGTGTTGGAGCCCCCCACTATTAATCTGTGAGGTTTGATATGTGGTTTAAACTTTAGTAATATTTCTTTTACAAATGTGGGTGTCCTTGTATTTGGGGCAGAGATTTTCAAAATTGAGACTTCATCTTGATGGATGTTTCTGGTGACAAATATGAAACATTGCTGGAGCCAGCTGAGAGTTGACTAGGGTTGCTGATTAGGGCATGAGGCTGAGGGAAAAACAGAGGCAGAAGAATTAAACAGAGACCGAAAATCAGTGTTGGGAGGGCTTCTGCTCAATACCAATCGAGCCCGAGTTTACTTCACAGGCAGCTTATATAGAAACGGAAAGGCTAAAGTGGAACAAGGCTCAGCACAGGCAGTCTAGCCTGCCCTTGAATCAAACATGTACCACCTGCTAACATCAGCAGCCTGCCTAGAAGTTGTCATTTGCTAAATAATTACTTCTTTCTACAAGCTAATCAGGACTTTCTCACAGTCCCTGTACTTTTCCTATGAGCCTTATCAGAGCTTTCTCACAGCTTCTGAAGAGACCAGAGCAAGCAAGCTTTGAACTCTTTTGGGTCAGAATGGACTTCAGCTTCAAGCTGAGTTGCTGTGGGAAACTGAGTCACTATGGGCTCATACAAAAAGTCCTTCTCCATTTCTTTTTGTGGTGATATTGTGTTCCCCAAAATATTGTGTATCTAATAAACTTATTTGGGGTCAGAGAACAGAACAGCCACTAGATATAGAGGCTAGAAAATTGTGGCACTCATGCCTTTAATCCTAGCATTCCAGAAGCAGAAATCCATCTGGATCTCTGTGAGTTCAAAGCCACACTGGAAACAGCCAGGCACAGTTACTCATGCCTTTAATCCCAGGAAGTGATGGCAGAAAGCAGAAGGGTATATAAAGTGTGAGGACCAGGAACTAGAGCTGTTTAAACTTTTAGGCTTTTGAGCAGCAGTTCAGCTGAGATCCATTTGGATGAGGACTCAGAGGCTTCCAGTCTGAGGAAACAGGATCAACTGAGGAATTGGCAGGTGAGGTGGCTGTGGCTTGTTCTGCTTCTCTGATCTTCCAGCATTCACCCCAATACCTGGATTCAGGTTTGTTTTTATTAATAAGACCTTTTAAGATTCGTGCTACATCTTTTGATTAATTTTAGTTTGAAGTCTGTTTTGTTAGACTTCAACAGCTACATCAGCTTGCTTCCTTGGTCCATTTGATTGAAAAATATTTTCCCAACCCTTTTCTCTGAGGTAATGCCTGTCTTTGAGGTTGAGGTGTGCTTTTTGTATACAGTGGAAGAATGATCCTTCCCAGGCAGAGAAACTTTATTAATAGTCAAGTGGATTTTCCTATGCTCAGCTCAAATCTTCCTGTCCCCTTCATTTGCTTTAATGATTGTCATGACTCAGAAGGATTCCCCAAATCTCTGAATGATGCTCATTCTCCTTTACCCCATATGCTCCAATTTCCTGTATTGTCTCAGATGGTGATTGGCTTCTGCTCTGATTCCAGAAGAGGCAGGTGATGAATGTGCCTGGGAGGCTTGTCCTGAGTCAGGACGAAACTTATGTTTTGATGGTGCTGTTTCCTTAACTCTTCATGATGTCTGTTGTGAACATCACAGTGTCCCTCAGCTTAGATTCTGGGGAGTGAGGAAAGAGACATTAAGGGTAGATGTCCTTCAGTTGTACCCTGGCCTTTGACAAAATCCAATACCCCTTCATGATAAAGTCCTAGAGAGATCAGGGATACAAGGAACATACCTAAATATAATAAAGGCAATTTACAGGAAGCAAACAACCAACATCAAATTAAATGGAGAGAAACTCAAAGTGATTCCACTAAAATCAGGAACAAATCAATACTGTCCACTCTTCCCATATTTATTCAATAGAGTACTTGAACTTCTAGCTAGAGCAATAAGACAACAAAAGTAGATCAATGGGTATACAAATTGCAAAGGAAGAAGTCAAACTTTTGCTATTTGGTGATAATACGACAATCTATATAAGTGACCCCAAAAATTCTACCAGGAAACTCCTACAACTGACAAACACCTTCAGTAATGTGGCAGGATACAAGAATAACTCAAATAAATCAGTAGCCCTACTATACACAAATGATAAAAGGCCAAGAAAGAAGTCAGAGAAACGTCACCCTTTACAATACCTACAAATAATGTAAAATACCTTGGGGTAACTCTAACCAAACAGGTGAAAGACCTGTATGACAAGAACTTTAAGTCCCTGAAGAAAAAAATTAAAGAAGATATCAGAAAATGGAAAGATCTCCCATGCTCATAGGAAGGTAGAACCAACATAATAAAAATGGCAATTTTACCAAAACTAATGTACAGATTTAATGCAATTCCCATCAAAATCCCAACACAGACTTGAAAAGAACAATACTCAACTTTATATGGCAAAACAAAAAACCCAGGATAGCTAAGAAAATCCTGTACAATAAAGCAACCTCTGGAAGCATCATGATCCCTGACTTCAAGCTCTACTATAGAGCTATAGTAATAAAAACAGCTTGGAATTGGCATAAAAACAGACATGTGGAACAATAGAATTGAATTGAAGATCTTAACATTAATCTACACGTGTATAAATACCTGATTTTTGACAAAGAAGCCAAAATTGTACAATGGAAAAAAGAAA
Organism: Onychomys torridus; assembly: GCF_903995425.1. Classification (NCBI taxonomy): domain Eukaryota; kingdom Metazoa; phylum Chordata; class Mammalia; order Rodentia; family Cricetidae; genus Onychomys; species Onychomys torridus. Next base: position 10,224,338 of record NC_050443.1, read on the forward strand.
GCATCTTCAACAAATGGTGTTGGCATAACTGGATAGCAATATGTTAAAGAATGCAAATAGATCCATATCTGTCACCATACACAAAACTCAAATCCAAGTGGATCAAAGACCTCAACATAAATCCACAGGAGACCATTTCCTAAGTATAACACCAGTAGCACAGACCCTGAGAGCAACAATTAATACATGGGACCTCCTGAAAGTGTAAAACTTCTGTAAAGCAAAGGACACAGTAAATAAGACAAAATGACAGCCTATAGAATAGGAAAAGATCTTCACCAACCCCGCATCTGATGGAGGGCTGATCTCCAACATATATAAAGAACTCAAGAAAATACCAAATAGATAGCAAAATACCAAACAATCCAATTAAAAAAAAAAAAGAGCTACAGTTCTGAACAGAAAATTCTCAATAGAAGAATCTCAAATGGCCAAAAGACATTTAAGGAATGCTCAACATCCTTAGTCATCAGGGAAGTACAATCAAAATGACTCTGAGATACCAACTTACACCTGTCAGAATGTCTAAGATCAAAAACACTGAAGACAGCTTATGTTGGAGAGGATGTGGAACAAGGGTAACACTCTCCATTGTTGGTGGGAGTGCAAACTTGTGCAGCCCCTTTGGAAATCAGTGTGGTGGTTTCTCAGAAAATTGAGAATCAATCTACCTCAAGACCCAATAATACCACTCTTGGGCATATACCCAAGGAATGTTCAAGCATACCACTAGGACACTTGCTCAACTATGTTCATAGCACATTATTCATAATAGCCAGAACCTAGAAACAACCTAGATGCCCCTCAACTAAAAAATGGATAAAGAAAATCTGGTACATATACACAAAGGAGTATTTTGTAACTCCACTGTAAAAAACAATGACATCATGAAATTTGCAGACAAATGGATTGAACTAGAAAATATCATCCTGAGTGAGGTAATCCAGACTCAGAGAGACAAACATGGTATGTACTCACTCATAAGTGGATGCTAGGTGTAAAGCAAAGGATAATCAGACTACAACCCACAGCTCCAGAGAATCTAGGAAACAAGGAGGATCCTAACAGCAATATACGAATCACCTTGGGAAGGGAAAACAGAGGAGATCCTGATGATTAAACTGGGGATGTGGGGGGCAATAGGAGGTAAGGGGTGGGGAATGAGAACATGAGGGAACAGGATGGTCGAGCTGGGGCTGGGATGGAGTGGGAGAGCAATAAAAGAGATAATTTGATAGAAGTAGACATTATAGGGTAAGGGAGAAACCAGCTGCTAGAAAAATTCCCAGGAATTCACAAGAATGATCCTAGATTAGACTATTAGCAACAGTGGTGAGGGTGCCTGAACTGGCTTACCCTGGTAATCAAATTGGTGAATACCCTAATTGTCATCATAGAGCCTTCATCCAGGAACTGATGGAAACAGATGCAGAGATCCACAACCAAGCACCAGGCCAAGTTCTGGGAGTCCAGTTGAAGAGAGGGAAGAGGTATTATGTAAGTGGGGGGGGGGGGACACAAATGAACCAAGCTCATAGGAACTCACAAACTTTAGACTGACAGCTGTGGAACCTGCATGGGACCAGACTAGACCCTCTGCATACGGGAGACAGTTGTGTATCTGGATCTGTTTGAAGGGCCCCTGGTAGTGTGATCAGGATCTATCCCTGGTGCATGAGCTGGCTTTCTGGAGCCCATTACCTCTAGTCGGACACCTTGCTCACCTCTGGTAAACTAGGAAGTGGCTTGGTCCTGCCTCAACTGAATGTACCAGGCTCCCCCCATGGGAGAACTTACCCTGTTGGAGGAAGGGTTGTAGGGGGAAGGCAGGGGGAGTAGGAGGAAGGATGAGATGGGGATCTATGGTTGGTATGTAAAATGTATTTTAAAATTTTTAAAAATAGGGTAAGATAAAAGGCTGATGCTAAAATGATTTTAAATCAGTAACTGCTTCAGCAGTAAGTCCCTGTGCTAGAGACAGTATCCACAGGAAGGGACAAATTTAAGCCATGTGTTTTACCTTCCAGGAGAAGTGATTACAACACACAAGAAAACATATCATTTCCTGTCCATAGACAGGCATGGAGGACCTGAAATTCTGCAGAGGCAGGTGGCTTAGTTGTAGAGTCAGATCTAACCATCCATTTGTTTTCATTTCCTGGACCAGACATCCCCTCAAGCTGCTGATGACCAAGATCAACATCTCTAAAAAATAGCTCCTCCCCCTCCACAGACACCTGTGAAGGCTTCCAGGGTGGTGACACTGGATATGTAGCTTTAGACAGACAGCTGGTGCTTCACATCTGCCAGCCGTGATCTGTGTGAACCTAATTTGACCACTGTGTTTTCTGTGTCTCAATATCCCAGTGATATTGCATACGGCAAATGAGTGTTGCCAAAGCAATAAGGTAGGCTAAATATGAACAAGGACCTGACACTGGGAGGCAGTGTCAGGAAGTCAAAATATAATGGCCAATGGTGATCAACTTTGAGTAGGAAACACTCTGGCATTTCCCCTTCCTCTTAACATTTCCTTATCACCAAGAACTTCCTGCTGCTGAACCACTGTCCCCCTCTATCCTCTCTAGGTACTCTGCAAGCACAAACTCTGAGTCCCCTCTCAAGCTCTTATCTTAGGAAATTTCATCTATTCTCTGAGTTCCTCTTATCCACTGTCAATACATGGTCGCCTCACCTTTGGGTCAGGACACAGGTCTGTAGCATAAGGCTCGATTCCCATGGCCTTAATCAGGCCACATCTCCTACAGCTCACTCTAGGACAGAGTGGAGGAGCTGTCTGTGCTGTGACCTGACTACTCACAGTTTACAATACCTGACCCCTCCATGCTCCTTGTCACTTACTACACTGAACTACGTCACATGGTGTGAAACTCCCCATCACTGCTAAAAGGTTATAAAAGATCAGACATTCCTTTGTTCTGGGGATCAATGATGCTGCCCAGTAATGGAGGGTGTTCTCAGAAGAGGCTCCTCAAGCTCCCTCTATGATCACTCACATGGTAGCTATTTCTCATTCTCTCTCTCTCATGCTCTCTTATTTTTACTTTTATTTTTAAAGCTTTCAAAAGTACTGTATCACAAATTCTAATTGATCTTAATAATAAAAAAAACAGAGCCATATATTGGGGTAAATGCTGAAAGATCAGTAAAGGAACCAGTCACTAGAAAGACTTTTTTTTTCTGGAGCTGAGGACTGAATCCAGGGCCTTGCTACCACTGAGCTAGATTCCCAAACTCCCCCCCCCCCTTTTTTTTTGGTTTTTTGAGACAGGGTTTCTCTGTGTAGCTTTGCGCCTTTCCTGGATCTCGCTCTGTAGCCCAGGCTGGCCTCGAACTCACAGAGATCTACCTGCCTCTGCCTCCTGAGTGCTGGGATTAAAGGTGTGCACCACCACCATCTGGCAGTAGAGAGACTTCTTACCTCTACCAAATCCTCAGTCAAGCTTTTGTCTTTGTTAGGATTCTGCCACTCTTCCAGCTGCATGACCACACATGCGCAGTTCAGTAGCTAAGCAAGGGATCTTACATCATCAGCGCACTGCGCAATTGTGCAAATGCGCAAAGCACAGCCACGCAAACTGCGAGTGCATGGTGTAGCTCTGTAAGCCCACATGCGCACATGCAGGGAAATACTTAAAAAGACGGTCACTGACTGACTCCCCTCTCTCTTGTGCTCTCTCCCCCTCTGCCTCTCTCTCTCTCTCTCTCTCTCTCTCTCTCTCTCTCTCTCTCTCTCTCTCCTGTCCCCCACTCCTCCTAACAAGGTTCTGATACTGGGTTTTGTTGTGCTTCATAACCTTTCTACACGGTCAAAGTGCAGCATTTAAAACAAACAGTCTTCACCCCACCTTATCATTTTCTCTCTCTGCCCAGCCACATCACTTCCAACTTCCTCCTCCCAAGTGCTGGGATTAAAGGCATATGCCACCACTGCTCAGCCTCTATTGGCTAGCTCTGCACTCTGGTCTTCAGGCAAAATTTATTTCTTAAAGCACAAACAAAAAAATCACATTCTCCTTTTTTTGTTAAAAATAAAAAAGGTTATAATGAATATAAGAGGAAATTATATACAATAAGTACAATAACTGTATACAATATATACAGGCAATAAATACATCAACAACGTCTAGTCCATTAACATGTGACAAATTCAGAGAAAACACTCCATTATTTATCCTATCTTGATGAGTCCAAAAGGTTGTACCGAATTCACTTTCTATTCTAACTTGCATTACCAAAACTATCTTTTAATGTCTCTCAGCCTTATTTATACACTTTATACCTCTTTGATGAATTTCTTTTCTGAATCTGATAACAAGGAAAACTATACCTATAAAGTCTTCAATTCCATCACAGACCTGAGAAGAAAATTATATTACCTGAGTAAGCAGGAAGGCAAGCAAGTGACTTCCAAAAATGATGAGAAATGACAGAAATGGCTGGCTGCCTGGACAGTCACCCCAAAGTTCCTTTGCAATGTTGGGGCATCTACCTTTGACCTACAGGCCTAGAATATCTGACAGACTTATCTGTGAAGCAGGATTTTCTGAAGGGATGTTCTACCTTGTCTTGGCAAAGTTCAACAGTCCTTTCTTTTATGTCTTCCATGTCCCATTCAGATGGCATATTGTCAGCAGTATAAGGAAGGGCATTTTCTTGCCCAGTGGCTAACTTTTGACACAAAGAAAGTAAACTTCATATGGAGTTTTCTGATACCCATCATCTTCTCTGAAGTAGATTGGTTCTGCCAGGAGCAGACATGTCTCATTGTCATTAAAAAAGAACTTATGTTATTGAAACATCTTAAGTGTCATATTCTGTAGATCTCTGAAGTATTTGAAGATGATCTGTCCATCTAAAATATATCTGTTTGACCTTGAAAACATACCTAATATGACAACAAGTTTGATTGTAATGACTAATTACTGACTTGCATTTCTTTATATCCTGATTAGTTTGTAATAACTTTCATGGACTAGAAGTTTACTCATTGTTAAATGAATTGTATAGGTACAATACCTTGAACAAGATTAGAAACATATGTACAAATAAATCTACCCTTAATCATATCATTTCTCTATCCCCTTTTTTTCAAAACAAGAACCATGAATCTAATCTCCTTTATTCAGCTTTTTTCTTGACCATTACCAATAACAACTTGTAACCAACCATCCTAAACAATGACAAATATCCATAACCTAATGAAAGACCAAAAGCCACCCCACCTCTTGGGAATGTGGGCATCATGTTCTTAAGTTTACTTCCTGCTGTCTGGAGGCAAAAGCATCTTTAAGGGATCCTGAAAAGAAAATTTGGGGTTAATTGCCAAGTCCTGGGAGAGGTAGCTGTACCATTTGTTGTCCAGTCTCTGTGTAATGGGAAAGTGCAGGGCTTGTCTCAAGTCCTGGCTAGAATACTCTATGAGGCTAGATCATCTCAGCTAGCCACCTTGAGATTGTTTTGGGTAGTTTGTAGTCCAAAGCTGATCTTTAGGTGGTGTTCGTTAACTTAGTGGTGTTATCATATATTGAGAGCTGCTGGTAGCAAAAAAAAAACATGGAAATATACAGCAGGTGACAACTAGTGTTCAACCTATCAGAACCAAAGGTTCTATTGGAGGAAAACATCATGCAAGGCATTATGGAATTACCGCCTTTTGAATGAATTGGCTGTTTCTTCTTGTAAACTTTATCACTTCCTCTCTCCACCCAGCCATATCACTTCCTGTTTCCTCCTCCCAAGTGCTAGGATTAAAGGTGTGTGCCACCACTGCTTGGACTCTAGTGGCTGGCTCTGTACTCTGATCTTCAGGCAAGATTTATTTCTTACAGCACAAACAAAATATCACAACAAAATACATCTTTCGGAATCTTCTGCATGAATATTGTGTTTACATTACATCCTTTCCACCTCTCCCTCTCCTTCACTACTTCCTCTCATGATTTCCACTCCCTCTCAACTTCATGACTTTATTATTATTATTATTATTATTACATATATATTCTTGTATAAATCAATAAATATATAAATACAATCTGATGGGTCCATTTAGTGTTGCCCATGTGTATATGTGTTTATGGTTGACCACGTAGTTTAGATAAGTTATCAGGTCCTCATCACTCATTAATTATCTGGAGCTCTTTATGTAGAGTGAAATCTCTTGAGATTTCCCCATGTATCCTGACAAGTCAATTGCTGTTGTCATTTTTCAGGTCTATTTATGCAGCCATATGGTTGAAATTTCTTGGGTACAGCTTCCTTGTAATATATAGAAGACACGATCTCACAGTAGACATCCTTGTCTTCTGCCTCTTACAGTATTTCCAATCATTTTCTGAAATTCTGAACCTCAAACAAGGGGTTGTGTTATAGATAGATCAGGTAGGGCTGGACGCCCCACAGTGTCTGTTTAGTTAGGGTTTTATTGCTATAAAGAAACACTGTGGCCATGGCAACTCTTTAAAGAAAAACATTTCATTGGTGCTGGCTTACACTTTCAGAGGTTTAGTACATTATCATCATGGCAAAAAGCAGGGTGACATTCAGGCAGGCATGATGCTGGAAATGGAGGTTTCCACATCTTGATCCTGAGGCAGCAGAAGGAGACTGTGTGCCACACTGGGAGTTGCTTACCATATGAGACCTCAAAGCTCACCTCCACAGTCAGAAACTTCTTCCAACAAGGCCACATCTACCCAAACAAGGCCACACCTCCTAGAAGTGCAATTAATTCTCTGGGACAAGTATTCAAACATGTGAGTCTATGGATGACATTTGTATACATACCATCACAGCATCCATTGTTGGCTGCATTTGGATTATTTTTTTTTATTTCTTTGGGCCTCTGTCTATGCAAAAAAATATATATCTTTAATGTAGAGCTAGAGCTATACGTCTGTGGGAATAAGAATGTGTATTTAGACTTCCAGAGACTTAGAAACTAGCCCCCAGCTTCCATCCTGACCCGGAACTACCATCTGGACCAGAGGTGAGTGCCTGGGATAATAGTCAGAGAGGCCCCCGCCTCTAGGTCCCACCCCTGGGCACCAGCCATCCCTGGAAGACCTGCCCAACTGGGCCCCAGTTTCTGGCCATTCGGCTGGGCCCTGCGGGAAGGTTCCCCTTTTCCAAGGCTGCAGAAAGACCCTGCAATCTCCACACCCTGCCCCCACACACATCTGCCTGAGACTTCAGCCACTTCCTCAGACTCAGAGACCAGCACCCAGCTCCCATCCCACCCTGGAGCTTGCATCTGGACAAGATAAGGAGATCCCAGCCACTTCCTGAGACTCAAACCAGCCCCCAGCTCCCGTCTGCCCCAGAACTCCCATCTGGACCAGATCTTCCATCTTGCCCCAGAGCTCCCATCTGGACAAGATAAGGAGACCCCAGGGACTTCCTGAGACTCAGAGTCAAGCCCCCAGCTCCCATCCAGCCAGTACTCCCACCTGGACCAGAGCTGCCATCCGGCCCAGAGCTTCCCTCTGGACCAGAGAGAGGCTCCCTAAATCTGTCAGCTCTGTCTGGACCAAGAGTACTGAAAGACCAAGAACAAGTGCATGAGGACATGGACAGATGTCAGGGCAAAAGTACATACAACAAAATAAAGAGCAATACAGCATCAACAGAACCTAGCCCTTCTCCAACAGCTAGACCTGAACATCAGAAAAAGGAAGAAGCAGAAGAAAACAACCTTATAAATAACATCAGGAAGAGGCTAGAGCCTTTTATAGAAGTGATCAAAAATAAAGTGGAGGAACAGACAAACAAAAAATGGAAGACTGCTATAAAAAAAAAAAACCTAAGGAATGCTCAATCATACCACAAGGGCATTTGCTCAGCTATGTTTATATCACCATTGTTTGTAATAGCCAGAACCTGGAAACAACCTAGATGTCCTTCAACTGAAGAATGGATAAAGAAAATATGGTACATATACACAATGGAGTACTACTCAGTAGAGAAAAACAATGACATCATGAGGTTTGCAGGTGAATGGATGGATCTAGAAAAAATCATCCTGAGTGAGGTAACCCAGATTCAGAAGGAAAAGCATGGTATGTACTCACTCATAGGAGGATACTAGATGTAAAACAAAGATGACTAGACTGCTACACAACTCAGGGAGACTACCTAGAAAACGGGACCTACCTAGGAAAGAAACAGAGGATCACCCAATGACAGAGAAATGGATGAGATCCACATGAACAACCTGGATGACAGTGGGAGTAATGAAGGGCAAGGTTTGAGGGAAAGAAAGCTTAGGGGAGCAGGAGATCCCAGCTGGATGAAGAACAGAAAGGGAGAACAAAGAATAACAGACCATGATAAATGAAGACCACATGAGAACAGGAATAGGCAGGGTGCTGGAGAGGTTCCCCGAAATCCACAATGATACATCCTCTATAGGCTGCTGGCAATGGTCGAGAGAAAGCCTGATCTGACCTAGTCTGGTGATCAGATGGCCAAACACCCTAACAGTCGTGCTGGAACTCTCATCCAATAACTGATGGAAGTGGATACAGAGATCCTCAGCCAGGCCCCAGGTGGAGCTCCAGGTGTCCAATTGTCGAGAAAGAGGAGGGACTGCAAGAGTGTGAATTGTTGAGACCAAGATTGGAAAAGGCACAATGACAAATAGCCAAACGAATGGAAGCTCATGAATTATGAACCAAAGGCTGTGAGCCCCCAGCTGGATCAGGCCCTCTGGATAAGTGAGACAATTGAATAGCTTGAACTGTTTGGGAGGCATCCAGGCTGTGGGACTGGGACCTGTCCTTAGTGCATGAGCTAGCTGTTTGGAACCTTGGGCTTACACAGGGACACTTTGCTCAGCCTAGAATGTGGGGACTGGACCTGCCTGTACTGAATCCACCAGGTTTAAATGAATCCCCTGGGGAGTCTTAGCCCTGGAGGAGATGGGAATAGAGGGGGGGGGTATGGGGGGAATGGGAGTGACGGCGGGAGGGGGGAGGACAGGGGAACCCATGGCTGATGTGTAAAATTAAAACACAAATATAATAATAAAAAAATATATGAATAAAAAAAGAATAGTGATTCAACTAAAAAAAAAAAAAAAACTAGAGGAAAGGACAAATAAAGCAGAAGAAAACAATAAGTCCCTGAAAGAAAATCATGAAAAAGCAATGAAAGAGATGGGAGAAATAGTCCAAAACCTTAAAAGGGAAATAGAAAAAAGGAAGAAGACACAAGCAGAGGGAATGCAGGAAATAGAAAATCTAAGTAAACAAACAGGAACTTCAGATGCAAGTATAACCAACAGAATGCAAGAGATGGAAGAGAGGATCTCTGGTGTTGAAGATACAGTAGAAGAAATAGATTCATCAGTCAAAGAAAACAAAATCATGACTCAAAATGTCCAAGAAATTTGGGACACCATGAAAAGACCAAACCTACAAATAATAGGAATAGAGGAAGGAGAAGAATCCCAACTCAAAGGCACAGAAAATATATTCAAGAAGATCATAGAAGAAAACTTTCCCAACTTAAAGAAGGAAATGCCTATGAAGATACAAGAAGCCTATAGAACACCAAACAGACTAGACCCCAAAAAAGTCACCTCACCACATAATAATTAAACAACTAAACGTACAGAATAAAGAAAGAATGTTAAGAGCAGTAAAGGACAAAGGCCAAGTGACTTATAAAGGCAAACCCATCAGAATAGCACCCGATTTCTCAATGGAGACTTTGAAAGACAGAAGGAACTGGACAGATATAATGAAGACACTAAGAGACCATGGATGCCAGCCTAGACTAATATACCCAGCAAAACTTCAATCATCATAAATGGAGTGAACAAGACATTCCAAGACAAAGCCAGATTTAACAACACTTATCCATAAACCCAACCCCACAGAAAACACTAGAAGGAAAATTCCAACCTAAGGAAGTCAGATACACCCTCGAAAACACAGGCAATAGATAACACCACAGCAATAAACACCAAAGAAGAGAAGTACAGACACACTACCACCAAAAAATAAAAATAATAACAGGAATGAACAATCACTGGTCATTAATATCCCTTAATATCAATGGACTTAATTCATCTACATAAAGACACAGACTAACAGAATGGATATGAAAACAGGATCCATCTTTCTGCTGCATACAAGAAACACACCTCAAATTCAAAGATAGACACTACCTAAGAATAAAAGGCTGGGAAAAGACTTTCCAATCAAATGGTCTTAAGAAGCAAGCTGGTGTAGCCATCCTAATATCCAGCAAAATAGACTTCAAAATAAAATCAATCAAAAGAAATCATGAAGGACATTACATACTCATCACAGGAAAGATCTACCAAGATGAAGTTTCAATTCTGAACATTTATGCCCCAAACACAAGGGTACCCACATATGTAAAAGAAACATTACTAAAGCTTAAATCACACATTAATAGTGGGAGACTTCAACACCCCACTTTTACCTCTGGAAAAATCTGCCAAATTGAAATTTAACAGAGAGATAATGGACTTAACTGATGTTATGACTCAAATGGACGTAATCAATATCTACAGAACATGTCACCCAAACAAAAAAGAATATACCTTCTTCTCAGCACCCCATGGAACCTTCTCTAAAATCGACCATATACTTGGCCACAAAGCACATCTCAACAGATACAAAACAACTGGAATAACCTCCTGTGTTCTGTCAGACCACCATGGTTTAAAGTTAGATTTCAACAACAGAAAAAACTACAGAAATCCTACAATCTCATGGAAGCTGAATAATACTCAACTGAATCACCAATGGGTTAAGGAAGGAAGGAAGGGAAGGAGGGAGGGAGGGAGGGAGGGAGGGAGGAAGGAAGGAAGGGAGGGAGGAAGAAAGAAAGAAAGAAATTAAAGACTTCCTAGAGATCAATGAAAATGAATACACCACATACCCAAACTTATGGGCCACTATGAAAGCAGTGCTAAGAGAGAAATTCATAGCACTAAATGACCACATAAAGAAGTTGGAGAAATCTCACACTAGTGACTTAACAGCACACCTGAAGGCTCTAGAACAAGAAGAAGCAAAGTCTCCCAGGAAAAACAGATGCCAGGAAATTATCAAATTGAGAGCTGAAATCAATAAAATAGAAATAAAGAGAATAATACAAAAAAATTAATGAAACAAAGAGTTGGTTCTTTGAGAAGATCAACAAGATAGACAAGCCCTTATCCAAACTAACCAAAACACGGAGAGAAAGCATCCAAATTAACAAAATCAGAAATGAAAAGGGGGACATAACAACAGACAATGAGGAAATCCAGAGAATCATCAGGTCATACTTCAAAAACCTCTACTCCACAAAACTGGAAAATCTAAAAGAAATGGGTAATTTTTTGGATAGGTACCACATACCTAAGTTCAATCAAGACCAGATAAACAATTTAAATAGTTCAATAACCCCTAAAGAAATAGAATCAGTCATTAAAAGTCTCCCAACCAAAAAAAAGACGAGGACCAGATGGCTTCAGTGCAGAATTCTACCAGATCTTCAAAGAAGACTTAATACCAATACTCTTTAAATTGTTCCACACAATAGAAGCAGAAGGAATATTACCAAACCCCTTCTATGAGGCTACAATTACCCTGATTCCTAAAACAAACAAAGATGCAACAAAGAAAGAGAACTACAGACCAGTCTCCCTCATGAACATTGATGCAAAAATACTCAATAAAATACTGGCAAACAGACTCCAAGAACATCAAAACAATTATCCACCATGATCAAGTAGGCTTCATCCCAGGGATGCAAGGGTGGTTCATCATACAAAAGTCCATCAAAGTAATACACCATATAAACAAACTCAAAGAAAAAAAAAACCACATGATCATCTCACTAAATGCAGAAAAAGCATTTGACAAAATCCAACATCCCTTCATGATAAAGGTCTTAGAGCGATCAAGAATACAGGGAACATACCTAAACATAATAAAGGCAATTTACAGCAAACCAACAGCCAACATCAAATTAAATGGAAAGAAACTCAAAGCAATATCACTAAAATCAGAAACAAGGCAAGGCTGTCCCCTCTCCCCATACTTATTCAATATAGTACTTGAAGTTCTAGCCAGAGCAATAAGACAACATAAGGAGATTAAGAGGATACAAATTGAAAAGGAAGAAGTCAAGCTTTCCCTATTTGCAGATGACATGATAGTATACATGAGTGATCCCAAAAATTCAACCAAGGAGCTGATACAGCTTATAAACGCCTTCAGCAACATAGCAGGTACAAGATCAACTAAAAAAAAAAAAAAAAAAAAAAAAAAACAGTAGCCCTCCTATATACAATAGACAAACAAGCTGAGAAGGAAATCAGAGATACATCACCCTTTACAATAGCCACAAATGATATAAAATACCTTGGGGTTACTCTAACTAAGCATGTGAAGGACCTATATGACAAGAACTATAAGTCCCTGAAAAAAGAAATTGAAGAAGATGTCAGAAATGGAAAGATCTCCCATGCTCATGGATAGGCAGGATTAACATAGTAAAAATGGAGATCTTACCAAAAGCAATCTACAGATTCAACGCAATGCTCATCAAATTACCAACACAATTCTTCACAGATCTGGAAAGAATAATACTCAACTTCATATGGAAAAACAAAAAACCCAGGATAGCCAAAAGAATCCTATATAATAAAACAACCTCTGGAGGCATCATGACCCCCGACCTCAAGCTCTACTATAGAGCTACTGTAATAAAAACAGCTTGGTACTGGCATAAAAATTGACATATGGACAAATGGAATCTAATTGAAGACCCTGACATAGGTGACCCGCACACCTATGAACATATAATTTTTGACAAAGAAGCCAAAACTCTACAATAGAAAAAAGGAAGCATCTTCAACAAATGGTGCTGACATAACTGGATGTCAATGTGTAGAAGGCTGCAAATAGATCTGTGCACAAAACTTAAGACCTCAACATAAATCCAGTTACTCTGAACCTAATAGAAGAGAAAGTAGGAAGTACTCTTGAACACCTTGGCACCGGAAATCACTTTCTAAATATAACACCAGTCAGCACAGACACTGAGAGAAACAATCAATCAATGGGACCTGTAGAAACTGAGAAGCTTTTGTAGAGCAAAGGACATGGTCAACAAGACAAAGCGACAGCCTACAGAATGGGAAAATGTCTTCACCAACCCCACATCTGACAGAGGGCTGATATCCAGAATATATAAAGAACTCAAGAAATTAGACATCAAAATGCCCCACAGTCCAATTAAGAAATGGGCTGTAGAGCTAAACAGAGAATTCTCAACAGAGGAAGTTCAAATCACTGAAAGACATTTAAAGAATTGCTCAACATCCCTAATTATTGGGAAATGCAAATCAAAACGATTCTGAGATACCACCTTATTATATTCCTTCTCAGGTCTTTGATGAGGTTGAAGACTAGCAGTTATAGTTACAACTTAATATATATAATCTTAGATAGAACTCAGGTTCTTTAGGATAGGACACCTTTTGGAATGATCTTTGTAACATGCCACCTACCCACACTCTAGACTTCCCTGGATTTTAGTATGTGTTTTTTGCTTGATACTGTTTGCATTTATTGTAATTCCAACTTATCTAGGTCATTATCCCTCATTACTCCTGGACAATATTTGATAACCATTTCTTTGTATATAGTCTTGTATTAAGTTAGAACCTTCTTATTTAGACAAAAGGGGGAGATGTAGTGGGTAGCCATCCCAGCCTTGGCCTGGAAGTTCCAACCCCCATTGAGGCTTTGGTAATGGTCACACCCGGAAGGCGGGGCTGAGGGAGGAAGCTGAAGACCCAGGATTGAGAGGAGAGCCTTCTCTTGGTTCCAGGACCCTGGAGACTGGAGGAAGACCAAAGCAGAGTTCTCCAGAGAACACTGCCGGACTGCGCCATACCTTTCCCAGACCCTGCATTTGTAAGTTACCCCACAAAATAAACCTCCCTTTTAACTATGTGGAGTGGCCTTAATAATTTCACCAATATACCTGTCAGAATGGCTAAGATCAAAAACACAGAAGACAGCATATGCTGGAGAGAATGTGGAGAAAGGGGAACTCTCCTCCACTACTGGTGGGAATGCAAGTTTGTACAGCCACTTTGGAAATCAATATGGTGCTTACTTAGAAAATTGGGAATCCATCTCCCCCAAGACCCAGCTATAGCACTCTTGGGCATATACCCAAGGAATGCTCAATCATACCACAAGAGCGTTTGCTCAGCTATGTTCATATCAACATTGTTTGTAATAGCCAGAATCTGGAAACAACCTAGATGCCCTTCAATGGAAGAATGGATAAAGAAAATATGGAACATATACACAGTGGAGTACTACTCAGCAGAGAAAAACAATGACATCATGAGGTTTGCAGGCAAATGGATGGATCTAGAAAAAATCATCCTGAGTGAGGTAACCCAGACTCAGGAAGACAAATATGGTATGTACTCACTCATAGGAGGATACTAGATGTAAAACAAAGATGACTAGACTGCTACTCACAACTCCAGGGAGGCTACCTAAAAAACAGGACCCTAAGAAAGAAACAGGGATCACCCAATGACAGAGAAATGGATGAGATCTACATGAACAACCTGGATGACAGTGGTAGTAATGAAGGACAAGATTTGAGGGAAAGAAAGCTTAGGGGAGCAGGAGATCCCAGCTGGATGAAGAACAGAAAAGGAGAACAAGGAATAATAGACCATGATAAATGAAGACCACATGAGAATAGGAAGAAGCAAGGTGCTAGGGAGGTCCCCAGAAATCCACAATGATAACTCCACTGTAGACTACTTGCAATGATCGAGAGAAAGCCTGAACTGACCTAGTCTGGTGATCTGATGGCCAAACACCCTAACTGTCATGCTGGAACTCTCATCCAATAACTGATGGAAGTAGATGCAGAGATCCTCGGCCAGGCCCCATCTGGAGCTCCAGGACTCCAACTGTCAAGAAAGAGGAGGGTCTGTAAGAGTGTGAATTGATGAGACCAAGATTGGAAAAAGCACAGGGACAAATAGCCAAATTAATGGAAACACATGAATTATGAGGCTGTGGAGCCCCCAACTGGATCAGGCCCTCTGGATAAGTGAGACAATTGAATAGCTTGAACTATCTGGGAGGCACCCAGGCAGTGGGAACCAGACCTGTCCTTAGTGCATGAGCTGGCTGTTTGGAACCTTGGGCTTATGCAGGGACACTTTGCTTAGCCTGGAAGGAGGGGACTGGACCTTCCTGTACTGAATCTACCAGGTTGAGCTGAATCCCCAGGGGAGTCTTTGCCCTGGAGGAGATGGGAATGGAGGAGAGGGGCTGGGGAAAGGCAGGGCCAGGATGGGGGAGGACACGGGAACCCATGGCTGATATGTAAAATTAAAACACAAATATAATTTTTAAAAAAAAGTAAAATAAAATAAAGAATGTGTATTTAGAATGAACCTAGAAATTAAACTAGTTTATGAAAGTGGCCATTATAAACTGTCTTCTAGGATCCATAAGATCACTATCCATGTACAGTTGATTGCGTTCCAGTACCAGCCAGGATTGACCTCCTTTTGAGCAGCCTGGAGTCCAGTTAGACAGTTTTGGTTACCTCTAAGGTATACCTGCCACTCTTGCACATTTAGGGATATCTTTCTGTGATGGTCACTGTTGTCATTTGTAGGAATCACAACTGGGTAGGACAATAGATTGTTTTCCTCTATTGTCAGCTTGCACGGAATCTTCAAGTACTGTAAGGTCTAGTCCTCAGAGAAGAGGGTCCTGCATCAGATCCAGCTAGATTCTGCTATATTCATGGCTCAGTTCCTTATCCAGTCATCATCAGAGAGGCTTCCTCTGGCAGCAGATGGGAAGAGAACAGATGTGGACACCCACAACAGATACCATGTGTGTAGAGTAAAAGGGCCCAAGAAACACACCCCAGCCCTGAAACCAGAGCCAAACAGTTCAAAGGGGCCAGTGAAAGAAACATATAACCTGTTCCTGAAACCAGAGTCAAAGAAACAGTCTACCCCTGACTAACTCAGCATGAAAACCAACCAATTCCAGAGTGTGAAAAACAACCAATCCATGAGCACAAAATCCAGCCAATTTCTGAACTTGTCCAAGCTCAAGGAATGAAATCCAATCAATTCCTACTCTGAAAATCTTCACCCTGGAAAAACTCTGCCCCTAAGAAACCCTATATAAGCCCTGTACCTGTTCAGTTTGCTGCTGCCTTTTTTCATGCTGGCAGAGGCAGCCACTCTCCTGAATTCTTCCCTACCAATAAGTGTCTTGAATGAGGTTAAGGTAACAACCTTCTTTCTACTGAGTGAAACAGGACAGAGAAGTAACAGCTTTGGCTAGAGCAGGAGCAGGACAGCTACATTTCTGCAGGGAGGCTCCCATAGCAGAGCAGAGAAGAGCAGAAAGGCTCTTGCCAGATCAGGAGAAGAAGTACTACATCTCTGTGAGAAACTTCCTTAGCAGAGCAGAGCAGGGCTGCAGAAGCTCTTCAACAGAGGATCAGAACTGTGGCACTCCATGCCCCATTGGAACAGAACTGTAGCTATCTCCTGGCTTCTTATCAGGATACCTTTCCCTTCTAAGCTGTAGGTATTGCCTGGCTTCCAATGACCAAAATACCTTTCCCTTCAGAGCTATAACACTTAGAGGTATTGCCTGGCTTCTAGTGGCCATGATAACTTTCCCTTGAGATCTGTAACACCTACAGGTAGATATTGCATGGCTTCTGAGAGCCAGGATACCTTTCCCTCCAGAGCTGTAACACTCACAATGCCCATCAAATCTATCCCTTAAGAGCTCCAGGAATCCTCAGAAGAGGAGGCAGAAAGAGTGTAAGAGCCAGAGGGAAGGGAGCACACCAGGAGAACAAGGCCCTGTGAATCAACTAAGCAAGGCACATATGAACTCACAGACTGAATCAGCATGCACAGGACCTACATGAGTTGGCACCAGGTCTTCTGTACATATATTATAGCTATTACCTTAGTATTTCTATGAGAATCCTGACTCTGAGAACAAGTGGGTCTCTGAATCTTGTGTCTGCTCTTGGGACTCTTTTGCTCCTGTCGGGTTAAAGGGTCCAACATCAATATGACAGTTGTGTTTCATCTTCTTATATTTTATTCTGGAGCCGGGCAATTGGTGGCACATGCCTTTAATCCCAGCCCTTGGAAGACAGAGTCAGGTGGATCTCTGTGAGTTCAAGGCGAGCCTGGTCTACAGAGTGAGTTCTAGGACAGGCTCCAAAGCTACACAGAGAAATTGTCTTGAAAAACAAAAGAAAAAATGATTCTGCATGTTTTGCTGTTGTCTCTTGGAGGCCTAGCTTTCTCTAATGAGAGAAAGAAAGGGAGTGGATCTGATGGTAGGGAGTGTGGGGGGAAACTGGGAAGGGTTGAGAGAGGGAAAACTATAAACAGTATATATATTGTATGAGACAAGAATCTAAGTTCATTCTTCAAAGTGCGTAATGGCATTGACAAATTTTAATTAGATTAACTTGGTTTTTAAGAGTAACATTCTTCACACTAGAAGTGAATTTTGAGAACTTGCTGTCCATTTGTCAGATTGCTAAAATTTCCATGACTACTCAATAATGATGTGGGTAATTATAGAGTGACTTATAGGAAACAGACAAATATCTGGAGTCCCAGAACCTACAGAGGTGGAACCACAAAGAAACACAAAATTTATTACATTTATAACTCATAAGACTGAAATTTGACAAAAGTGAACAATTTTTAATGATGACAACAGACAAACTAGGTGTAGAAAGAGGCCAGTGCAGCAGGGCACATGTGAAAAACCACAGCCAACTCAGTACTCAGTGGGGACACTGACAGCTTTCCCTGTAAGACCAGAATCAACACAAGGATGCTACAGTGGCCTCTTTTTGACAGTGTTCTCTTAGATGTCCTTTGTTTGTGGCAACACAAATAAATAAAATGTGGCCAGTTAATAAATCTTCAGATGTTATAAACTTATTTTTGGAAAATCTGAAAGATTCTACAGAAGTTCCTGGAACTGGTGAACAAACACACCCATCTGAGCTCTACTTCTGTAAACTAATATTGCCACCAAAAATTAAATGTCCTGTTTTGTCACAGGCATAGAGAAGCTAAGTAACAAGGAAGACTCAAGTGGGACCCATGTATCTCCCTGGGAAGAAGAAATAGAATAGATTTTGTGGATGGGCTTGGGGCAGCGGGGATGGGAACAGGGGAAAACAGTTGGGGGAAGGTGGGATGGAAGAGAGAGGACTTGGAGAAGTGACTGGAATGGTGGGGGCATTTGGGGAGCAATGTGGAAACCTACCACAGTGGAAACTCCCTGGAATCTGTAAGAATGACCCTAGTGAAGACTCCTAGTATTGAGTGACAGATAGCCTGAACCAGCCATCTTCTACAACCACTGAAGACTTCCAGATGTGGGACCAGGATGCCAATTCAGCCACAAAACCTTCAACCTACAATCTGTCCTTCCTGTAGGGTCTACTGTGGTAATGGTGAAGCTGAACTTGTGGGAGTGGCCAACCAATGACTGGTCCAACTTGAAGCCCATGCCATGAGAGGGATCCCAGACCTGACACTGCCTGGATGTCCAACCAGAGCATGAACAGCCCAGAGATTCAGGGTAGAACCAAACATGACTGGAAAAACATTTCAATGAAAGGATCACCAATGATGCTCTCTTCTACTCAAAGGTAAGTGCCTAGCCTAATAGTCGTCAGAGAGGCATCATCCCACAACTGATGGGAGCAGATGCAGAGACACACAGCCAAACACTTGGGAGTGGAAAGGAAAACCCACAGAATAGGGGGAGGATGGATTGTAGGAACAAGAGGGATGGAGGACACCATGAAAACATGGAACACAGAAACAATTAATCATGGCTTAGAGAGGATCACAGAGACCGCAGTGATAATAACACACCCTGTATGGATATGATCTAGGGCCTTTGAGTATGTTATGATGATGTAGATGGGCATTCTTATGGAACTCCTTACAGTGGAAGTGGGGATATATCTGACTCGTTTGCCTGCCCTAGGACCCTTTCCTTCCTATTGGATTACCTTTCCCAGCTCTGATATGAAGGGTTGTGGCAAGTCTAATATATAAATTTGCCATGCCATGTGCTATATATATACATACTGAGCCTGAAAGGCCTGCTCACTTTTTGAAGGAAAACAGAAGAGGGGGGATCTGGAATAGAGGGGAAATGGAAGTTTAGGAAGGGGTGGAGTGAAAGGAAACTGTGGTTGGGATGTAATATATGAGAGGAGACTAAAAAAGGAAAGATATACATGTTAACAGGCAAACACTCATGTGCAAGTCCCACTGTGAATGCCACTCTCAGGATAAAAATAGTATGATCTGTGCTTACGTGAAGGATTTTACATCTGTCCTTTAAACTGTGGATCAAAGCTGTTTAGAAACCAGCTATGTCTACAGTGAATCATGGGCAGACCCTTCTCCTGTCACTCTTCCTCACTTCACATGGGTGACTGGTGTGCAGGCAGCATTGGGCCTAGGTGAATTAGTTAAACAGGGAATGTATTTGAGCATATGAGAGGGTGTTTTTCCCTATGCAAACAGTGCACCATTTTCACAGCAGACTCAGAGCATCCAAAAGTTTGAGGGCTCCTAAAATTAGTTTCCATGAACTCTGAAATATCATTATATATTTTAACCACAACATAAGTTCTTAAAGCCTTTGAATTTTTGTTTACCACATTGATGTCTTTAGTTTCCTTTCAAGACAAGCTCTCTTTAAATCCTGGTCTTCCCTTATACATATGTGCATCCCAGGATTACAAGAGTGAGTCACTATGCTGGCTGTACCTGAGTAGTAACTGATCATTTTCACCGCATGACTTTCCTCCATTTTCTACCCCATTGATAAAGAAATGCCAGCATTCTACTATAGGATGAGAGGAGAGGTCATTCACTCATCATGGCCACCAGACTGGGAGACTGGTCTTCACACTGACTCCATTGGAGACCTCACACTTATACTCTCCAGCATCCAACCGCCCAACAGAATCTATCCTGAGTCCACACTTTGTAGGGGACAGAGTCATCCTTTCTAAGTGATGCAGACTCCGGTTATTGAAGATCCAACGGATAGAGATATCAGTGTCGGGTGAGATGCAGGTGAAGGTCACAGATCTACGTCCTTCAACCGTGGTGTCAAAGACTCGCACAAAGGGCTGTGTCACATATTCTGTGAAGAAACAGAAGAGGGTATGAAATGACAGGAGTCCACAGAGTTCAACCAGGCCACCTTTAGTTCATACTTTATGACTACAGAAATACCTTGTACTTTGGATCTGCCACCCAGGAACTGTGTTACCCTGATTCAGGCACTGTTTCCTGTGTCTCCATTTCCATGTAATGGGACACACAGTGCATGATCATTCTGTGTCCATGAGTTGAGCTTAGTTATGAACAATGGTCTGAACCTGGGATGGGGAGCTGCTCACATCAGCAGCATCTGTTACTATTCACCTGCAGAAGAGAATTCCCTAGGCAGGACCCCTGAGGTGAAGGAGGAATCTGGAGTATCTGCCTCCTCTGTATGTTCCATTGGTGCCTTGACCTTCCTGTAAAGTCTCAAGCCCATCAGAACAATAGGCTAATGCCCCGATACTTGTCCACTGAGCCTCATAGGAAGGAGATGCACAGGTGACCTACCTAACTGCAGCTGGTTCTACACTCTATGGGATAGTCAGTCCCATGACTTGGACAGTCAGTGGAGCCTTCTTCCCTGTCACTCTGACATGAAATCTAAACCAACAGTGACCAAAAAAAAAAAATCTCCATAAAGTCACCTTGAGTCCAGCCAGGGACAAAGTTTTGGAGTCAGGACTTCCTGTGCTCTCTGTGAGGACCCCACAGCCATGGACTGCCTAACTCCCACAGAGTCTCTTTCTGGGGACATGTGCGTGGTGTGAGCTCCAAGTGTTTGCACTCAGGCTCACATCCTGAGGCTGAGAATACCCAGCACAGGTCTTCCACTCTGCAGGTAAAGACAAGTGAGGGGTTCTGAACTACTACTGTTTATCTACCCTTGTGTTTTCTGCAGTGAGCGCCCAAACCCCACAAGGGGGGACACAATGCAGTGGGGGAGAGAGGAGGCACAGCCCAGTCCTGAGAATTCGGTATATGAAGTAGGATAAGCCACACCCAGCCCTGGAGACCATAGAGTCACTTACTCTTTACATTAAATTCCAAGGATGCTTTTTCAATTTTGAAATCCTTCTTTAAAACTTCCAGTGTGTACATTCCTGCATCCTTCTCAGTGACATTCTGGAGCATCAGGGATCCATTATAATACACCATCCCTCTTCCTCTGTGTGCAGGCCACCAGAAGACGGAATTTGTATCTCTGCTGTATTCTACAATTTTAAGGACCAGGGTCCCATACTTTGATTTGTACCAGACAAAGTTTAGCAGATCTTCTGGAAGATTGTGAACTTGGAGAAGTATGTCTTCCCCTTCAGCAGGATACTGAGGCACAGGTTTGATCATGATTTGGGAAGAAGTGAGAGGGTTATAACACAGAGAAAGGGAGGCTGGGAGAGAAAAGAGAAAAAAGCCATCACATGAGGATCATTGTGCTCATGAAAAGATTGTGACCACCATCCTGAGTAGATGGACTCATCACTCACCCTAGAGGTGCAGGTGTGTGTGTGTGTGTGTGTGTGTGTGTGTGTGTGTGTGTGTGTGTGAGAGAGAGAGAGAGAGAGAGAGAGAGAGAGAGAGTGTGTGTGTGTGTGTGTGTGTGTGTGTGTATGTGTGTGTGTGTCCCCAACTTAATGAAGAGCAAAAACATGACCTCCTCCTTCCCAACAGTGCCCCTGAAAGTGTCATGTCCTCTACATGGAACTGTTCCCTTGGGTGTCTACATGGCTGCTCCCTCACTGCCCTAGGTCAGACACTGCACACACTCATGTACACTGGGGTTTGAAATGATGCCTCCCCTGAACTCAACAGGCCTGGAACTCTCATGTTTTGGTTTATTCTTCAGTTTCTTTTGAGACAACACTAAACTCCTGACAACACCTAATAGATGCACTTGCTGCTCTGTCAAGTAACCCTTAGGTCTGGAGCAGTGTGAGGGCTGGGAGCAGTCTCATCTTCAAGGCAAGCTCAGGTCTTTAAAAGACTTGGAGCAGTGTGAGGGCTGGGAGCAGTCTCATCTTCAAGGCAAGCTCAGGTCTTTAAAAGACTTGGGCACTAGGCTGGCTGGTTTTATGACAACTTGACACAAGCTACAGTCATTTTGCAAAACAAAGCCTTAGTTGAAAATGCCACCAGATTGGCCCATGGGCAAAACTGCAATATTTTGAAGTGTGGTTTGATGCAAAAGGATTCAGACCAATGCAGGCAGTTCAAGCCCAGGGCTAGGAGTCCTGGGTGATGTAAGAGAGCTGGTTGAGCAAGCATGAAAAGCAAACCAATAGGAAGCACTCCTTCATGGGCTCTATACCAGTTCCTGGATTTCGCTTATGACACTCTCAATTTGGAGCTATTAAATATTCCAGTTTGACATGGATTTTCTAAAACCATTGTTTTTTATCAGTTTTGTAAGAGTAGAGCACTAGAAAATGCCCCCCTGCATCACTTTAGTCCAGCCTTGGAAAGATGACAGGATTCAGGGCTCCCTGGTCTAGAGCCCCAAGAGCCTGAGCTGACTATGGCATCTTAGGCTGAGTTACTTTTCCATCAAGGTCTTTCTTGATGCAGGTGGAGTCAGAAGATGGAAGATGATCTATGGCCATTTGTCTCTACCAGTGTGTCCTGGACTAAGTGCTCAACCCTCCCTATGGGGACAGGGACACAGTGCAGAGAGGAGGGAGGCCAGGCATGACAGCCCTGTGTGTCTAAGCCCCACCCAGCACTGAACAGTCACAGAGAATCACTTACTATCCACCTGGAGTTGCACTCCTACTTCTTCACTTCTCATGTCTGTTCTCAGAACTCGTACAGTGTACAGTCCACGGTCTTTCAGAGTGACACCACGGAGCAGCAGAGATCCATCACTGTACAAGGTCTCTCTGCCAGTGTATGCAGGACCCCACACAGTTGACTTCCTGTCTATTATATATTGGCCAATCTCAACTTTCCTGAACGAATTCATCCATTTGAACCAGCCAAAGCCTATAATATTCTCTGGTGGATTGTGAACGAGGAGAAGAACACTTCCACCTTCATTGACGCTGGGAGGCACTGATTGAGCAGTGAGCTGGGCAGAGCTAGCAAGCCGCCCACAGGTCCAAAGGAAGGCTAGAGTAGAAGAGAGAGAGCCATCAAATTGAAACGTTTGTATTTGACTGACGTGAGGCCCCGTGTCCTGAGCAGCTCTGCCCAGTGCCCATCCTAGGTGTGTGAGGGTCTCCCTCATCGCATGACCCCCATGTTCAGTGTCCCCACACTTGTCATTTCCACTCTGTTGTGCTCTCCCCTCAGATGTCAACGTGGCCCTGTCTTACTGCCATCAGACCCCTGCTCACATTTACAGTGTCGGTGCTGGGGTGACGCCTGCCACACCTCTTCCCCTGCAGACCCCACATCTTCACTCTCTGACTTCATTGTCACTGTTGTTCTGTTCCTCTTGGGGGTCCAATCAACACCTGAATTCTCCTTCTAGCTTGGTTTTTAAAGTCCATGAAGACTGAGGCATCAAAAAAAAATGATTTGTCTTAATTAAAAAAAAAAAATACCGCCCATAAAAAACTTGGATACCTGTACAGAGTAAATGAATAAATGATGTCCCAGAACCCTGTATGCCCATGGATTTATTTCATAATTCATAGGCTAGGGGATACAGTATTAAATCAATCCATTTCCTTTTATTTTTTTACACTAGTTCACATATTATATCTACATGTAAGTTTGTATCAGGACTAGTCTCAGTGTGGGTGAGTGGGTGCAGGACACAGTACTTGAGTGGAGGTCAGAGGACAACTTGGTTCACGAGCATCAGCTTGTCAGAAAAAGAAGCAAATGTCTATATCCATTAGCCCATGTCACTGGTCCACACCAATTTAATTTTTTTTATTTGTGACATCAAGCTGAGAATATTCATCTTCAGAATATTGGGACCATGCCTGTTAATTCTGTGTAAGAACAATGTCTCTCCTGCCCTTGCCTTTTACTGTTCTCCCTTTCTGTTTAATGTTAATGTTGCTGAGCCTCTGGACTGCCCTGTCTTTTCCCCTACAAACACTGAAACTCTTCTCATGTCCTCGTCCCTCTTAGGTGACTCCAGTCCTCTCCTCTCACACACAGTCAACTCTTGGTCCTCACCTGTGAACAGGAGTCCATGGAAGGAGATACATCCTTTGCAGAAGGAAACAGAGAGCGCTTCTATGGTGTCTGTAGCCTGATCTGTCTTCCCCCTGTGGCTCATCTGCCCCAGCACAGCTCCCAAGCTCTGCTGTCCTTCCCCCATCTGAGCTGAGCCTCTTCCCAGGAAGGAGCACCTCCCAGGGTCCCAGGGGCTCTATAGAGGGCTGTGTTCCAAACACTGCTCTGCCCCTCTCCACTCTCAGTACTGCCTGGTGTCCTCTCCCTTTCTCTCCTTAGTTTCTGTCCACTAGAACACACACTGAGAGGCAAGGGTAATGACCTTCCCTGTGACAAGAGAGAATGACAGCTGACCCTGGGGCTGTACCCTGCTGTGTCCTGACCTTGGTCTCTAGGCACCAAAAGGGAAAATCTGCACACCTGTGTGACACAGAAACCCAGCTGGGCACCCAGTCTGCCCTGTGTTCTCAATGCTCAGCAAACATGGAGTTTGCTCTCAGCTGGAAACTGACAGGTATACCTGTGAGGCCCCAAAGGGACCAGATGAGTGATGTGTGGGGAAGAGAACAAATCTATTCTCAATGGAGCCACAGTCAAAGTTCTGACCCAACATGTGTCAGGAATCTCACATCTTGGGTATGTGGGAGGAGGCGATCTGATTCCTGGACAAAGGCTATGATCGCCTTTGTCCCATGCAAGATTTCAAGACCATGCTCCCACTTCCTGCTTGCTGAGCTGAGTAATGATGGGTCTGCCCATGTGCATCATGGTCTTTCTGAGATAACTTGGACCTCTGTTTAACTGATTCCCCTTGGATATTTTCTATTTCTCAAAGGAAACACATAGAGGGGGAAATGGACATGATCACATGGCAGTGTAGCAGACACATTAAGAAGCCAGTAGGTCTGAGAATGCTGTGTCCATAATTGCCAGGTCTGATAAAAGGAGGGTGGAACCATGTTACCAGATAATGTCCTGATTCAGGCAAATTCTTTTCACTAGTTTCTTGTGTGTCCTGATGCCACCCCTGGTGATCACTAGAGCAACTGCAGTTCATGTCTGGGGAGCTGTCAGATCAGCACAGCCTAAGCCATTTCCCAGCAGGAGACAATTCCCTGAGCTGGACCCCAGAGGACACTTGTCAGGAGGACCTGTGTCCTCTCTCCCTGTCCTTGGTTGCCCTGACCATCCTGTGAAGTCTCATAAGCCCATCAGAACATACAGGTAATGGCCTGGGCTCCTATCTGGCTAAGCTCTCCCTGTTCAGTCTGTGGAGAAGATGCCCAGGGGACCTAGACTAACCATATCTCTCATGGCAATGCACTGGCTGGTTCCAAAGGTGCAGGACTTGGACTACTAAAAAGCATTGTTCCCTGCCATTGGTAGGTTGAAATCCAACCTTTGTGAAATGTTTCTCAGAGCTAGCTGGAGTTGAGTCTGGAACAGAGGTCAGGAACCAAGGCATCTTGGGTCTCACATCTCTTGTGAGGATCCCAAGTTTTCCTACATTGGGCCCAACGTTGATTCCTTCTCAGTCTTTCTCAAGAATATATTCCTGGTAAGAACCCCAAGAGTCTAGACATAGACTGTTATCCTGGGCTGAGTGACCCACCATGCATCCACCTGCCTCAGGGTGAAGTCAAATGAAGGACTATGATCTATTGCCATTATTCTACACTATGTGTGTCCTGCACTGAATACTAGAACCCCAACATGGGGATACAGTGCAGAGGGGAGGAAAATATAGACCACTCTACTGTGTGTGTCCAATGGAATGAAGCCCTCCCAGAGCCCAGAATTCACAAAGAATCACTTACGGTACACATGCAGGCGCATAGTTGTTATTGACAGAACATCTCCATGTTCATTTAAGGTTTGTAGGGTGTAGAGTCCTGTGTCCTTCTCATTGACATTTTGGATCAGTAGGGATCCATTGCGGTACACTGTCTCTCTACCACTATATCCAGGCCCTTGTATGCTTAAATCTCTGTCCAGTGCATATATTGCAATTCCAAGGTTCATGCCTGTCTCCCCTTTAAACCAGGCAAAGGTTAGAAGACCTTCTGGCAGATTGTTGACAAGAAGAAGGACGTTGTCTCCATTGGCCACTTGGGATGGGACAGATTTAATGGTGATATGGTCAGTGGTGGAAAGGTGCCAGCAGGTTAAAATGGAGGCTAGAAGGGAACAGAGAGAAAGCATCAATATTGAGCAGATATGATCATCACTCTGCTGAGGTGTGGGGTTAGTGGTGTGACCACACTTGGTAGACATGAGCTACATGACTTCCATTCCCTCAGAGCCTCTGACTGTGTCATTAACTCTCCTAGGAATCCTCTGCTCAGGTGTCTAACTGGATCCCCCCTCAGTGGCGTGAGGAGCAATGCCTCTCTGGACTCCTCCCCTGGAGAGTCCTCACTTTCTGTTGTTTTTCTCTCTTCCCTTTGTGATTCCAGTCAACCCATGACTTCATCTTGCAGATGAGCTGACATCAGGTCCACTAGAACAAGGACATTGTGAGGACAAGTATTAGTTTGACCTTTTTGGAAAGGTAAGTTCCTGAAAAAGATTCAGACACAAGTGAATAAAGGAAAAGAAGAAGGAAGGAAGGAAGGAAGGAAGGAAGGAAGGAAGGAAGGAAGGAAGGAAGGAAGGAAGAAGAGAAATGTGTCCCCATGGGATTATCTACATAGTTCCCAAGTTTGTAGTTAATGAAAATAATCAATAAATCAACTTGATTTGAGTTATTTTAGATTTACTCATGTATGTGTGTATTTCTGAAGACAGGTATCTCAATGTGTGCATGTGAAGGTGTGTGCCACAAATCTGTGTGGAGGAAAATGTCTCCGTGTGTTCAAGCGTGGGTGTATGTCACAGCACCTGTGGGGACAAAAGTGTCTCAGTTTGCTCATGTGCAGGTGCATGCTACATCACCTGTGTTGAGGGCAGAGAAGAGCCTACAGGAGTCTGTTCTCCCCATCTACCCCATGGGAGCTGAGGCCTGAATGCACGTTGTCATGTCTCCACACACTGAACCATCTCCCTGGCCCACCCCTGTTGATTTATATTTGGAGTGACCCTGGCATGGTTGAGGAAATCAGGCTTCAGATCATGGCTGCCAATGTGACTCACTTTGAATAGGGAGTGGTTGGGGCTTTTCTCTTCCCCTCATCACCTCCTGTCCACTGACAGCTTTGGGATGCTGAGCCTCTGTCCCTCACTGTACCTTCTGCCCCATGACTGCAAACAGAAACCCCAAATCTTCTCTCAAGATCCTGTCCCCTTTAGGATAATCTAGCCTGCTTCTGGGTTCTCCTCCTCACAAGTCAGAGAATGTGAACAGTAGCCTTACCTGTAAACAGTAGCCCCTGCCAGGAGGTCCAGCCTTTGTAGGGAATCATAGAGGATACCTCCATCTCTCTTCTCACTGTGGTGTCCTCCCTCTGAGGAGAAGGGATTCAGCTCTGGCAAGGTGCTCAGTCTCTGCTGTCCTTCTGCCCTTTGAGCTGAGTGTCCTCCCAGGCAGGAGCACTTCCCAGAATCCAGTGGGCTCTGGGTGGTGGGGTTTGAGTCTAAAGCACTGCTCTGTCCCTTCCACATCAAGTGCTATCCCACATCCCTCTCAGCTTCCTTTTATGTTTCTCCTCCAAGCAACACATTGAGCAACAAGGCTGATAAGCATCCCCATGCCCTCAGAGAACAATGGCTCATTCCAGGGCTGACATCTGCTATGTCCTGGCCTTGGGTCTGTCAGCACCAAAGAGGGAGTCTGCATCCTGCTTATGTGTTCTTGTGACACAGAGAGCCAGCTGAGCATCTGGTGTGCCCTGTGTCCTCAGTGCTTTAGGAAGGCGGGATTTACCCCAAGCAGAGAAGCCTGTGAAAGCTGGAAATGAACCAGCTGAAGGATCAATAGGGATGAAAATCAGTCCCTTATCACTAATGTCACCAAAGTTCTGATCCAGGAGAGAAGCCCAAGAGCCATTGTGTGAGGATTTTCATGTCCTCAGTATTGGGAAAGAGTGACGTGTGTGTCCTTGAAAGGACTGGAAAGGCTCCTTCTTTCTATGGAGGGTTTCAATGGAACCTTCAGCATTATGTGTTGGCTGAGCTATGTTTTGTGTGAGCCCATGTCCTCCCCGATCTCCCTGAGTCACCTTTGCCCTTTGCCTAGGTGATTCCCTGGTGGTAATCCATTCTTTCTCTCTGGGAGATACCAGGAGGGCGGTGACTCCCTTGTTCCCCAGGCAAGAAACAGAGCAGGGTCTAGGGAGGGAGCTCCCCATTAGTAGGGACAGAAATGGAAACCAGTCTGCTAGGCAAGGTCATGGCTCAGGCCATTTTATGAGGCCTGAGTGTGTGTCCTGATATCGCCCCCTGGAGACCACAAGAGAACTGCAATCTCATGTCTAGGGCTACAGTAGGCAGGGTCAACGAGTCAACTGTGACCTTTCCTAATACCCTGAGCACAGCGGGGATGCAGGGTCTGTCATCCTGTTCACTGTGCTCTCCAGAACTCCTCATTGAGTGCAGGGTGGGTCTAGACAGGGTTCCATGTCTGTCCTGAGAAGCCCCACACTGAAATTAGAAGCAGTGTACATCCAGAGGATAGAAATCTTTGGCAGGGGCCTTATGCCCCCAAACTTTCAAAGGAAAGTCTTAGGACATTCTTCTTCAGACTTAAAGGAAAAGACACTAAAGTTGGGGCTTCACCTGCACTCACTGAGACCCATCTCTGGTGTCTAAATCCTTCCTTCTGTTTGCCCACGGAGTGCTGAGGGGCTCTGCTCTGGAGTATAGAGAACATTGGTTCAGACAGATGATTCATCTGTTCTTCCCCATATATTGTTCTAGATTTCTTTCTCCAGCTGTGATGAAAAACACCTTGAGCAAAAGCAGCTTAGGAGACCAAAGGTTGCATTTCCCTTCCTGGTTTGGGTCACATTGAAGGAATGAAGGAAGTCAAGGCAGGAAATGTGCTGCTTGAAGGGGAATCCCCTGGGTCACTCTCTGTCTTACACCTCGCTAGCTTTCTAATACAACCTAGGACTATCTGCCTAGGGATGCTGCTGCCCACAATGATGTGAGACCTCCTGCATCAATTAAGACAACCTGTCACAGATGTGCCCACAGCCCAAAATCATAAAGATAGTTAGTCATTGAGACTCTTTCCTCCCTGCCCCAGGTGATGTTGGACTGTGTCAAGCTGACAGTTAATGCTAACTAGGACACTGTTTCAAACTGCTCAGCCCTCCTCCTCCACAGGGAGATTTCAAAGGAAATTCCCCATTCTCCAAGGTAGTGTCCCTCGATGTTTGATGTGGTCATCACAAGTGCTGGTGTCCACTCAGAGCCAGGACACAGCTCAAGGACATCTACCCTGGGTTTCACTTTTTCCACTTCCCAGATCCTGAGCCCAGGGACACTGTGATGTCCACAACAGACATTGTAAAGGGTTAATGAAAGAGCATCATCAAAACATAAGTTTCATCCTGACTCAGGACAGGCCTCCCAGGCACATTCATCACCTGCCTCTTCTGGCATCAGAGCAGAAACCAATTGCCAGGTGAGAAAAGATGGGATCTGGAATCATGTGGGGTAAAAGAACATGAGCATGGTTCAAAGCTCTGAGTGTGCCTTCTGGGTCATGGAGATCATGATAGCCAATAGAGGGAACCGGAAGGCAGGAGTTAGTGACACAAAGAAAAATCTATTTGACCTTAAGTACAACCCCTCCCCTTGAGAAGTCCCTCCCATCTAGGAGAAAGCCTCCCTCACATTTCAAGACCAATCCAGGGTCACCCAGCATAAATCAGAGATGCAAGGAGAGGAGAAAGAATCATAGCTGGAATCTCGCAAGAGGATTGGGAGTCATTTGTGCCTGGGAATTAATTTCTGTATCTATCCATAAAACCAAGGCTTCACCCCAAAGCTTGCTGCTGATATTTCAGGTATTCACTTCCCAAGACTTGTATTTTACTTCACTGTGGTCCTATGGAGGCCAATGTCAGAGTTCTGGACAAGGGAGATATAAATCTGCTGGTATTAGTAGTGATGTTGGGGATAAAAAGCTCTTTGGAGGATGATTGTGGCTTCCCATTGATGAGCCAAGAGTACTGTGCAAGGGGGTAAGAGGTTGCATGGAAGGAGATGTTGAAGTTTGACCCTGGATGGAAATGAATATCTAAGAGGGATATGATCAGGAAATCTGGACCAGCTGTAGAAAACAGAAGAAAGCTACATATGATGTCAGCAGAGGGAGGGGGAAATCCTAGTCTGTAGAAGGACATAGTATCTCTTTGATCTGTGCTTTAACCTTAGTTAACCAGGTCCCACCAAGAGCTGGGGTAAAGATTAGTAGAAGAGAATTCATGTAGCATGTATAAGCCTTGATTCATCTCCAGCCCAACATAAAAAAAAAAAAAAAACTGTACACTCATGTGCACTGAGCCTGAGTCTGACATGTCCCCTGTGTCTCCATTGCCTTGAGCCTCTCTAGGTGGAAGTCCCTCCAGCCCATTCTGGCTCAATGCTGGACCTGGCTGCATGTGCTTGGCCTAGGCCAGCTTAGGTATCTGTGTGGTGAGTCTGTGTCACCAACCCAAGAGGGATGGAGTGTCCTGGCTCCATCCCTCTGTATTTATGTAGTTGTAGCCATGATGAAACAGAAAATACTCACTGGTGATGTTCAGGTTGAATGGGTCACTTCAGATGGCACTCACTAAGTTTCAGATTTCATCCTCATAGGGTCCTGTGTCACTTAGAGTCCTGTTGCCCTGGGACAGCTTCAGCCTGTCACCTTCTGAGAGGCTTTGATCATTTGTGCTCCACAGGTAGGTTGTATTCTGACTCTCGGGCTCATGCTTTAAGGCTACCATCCTCACCCTGCATGAGATTAGAATTGTTCCTTGTGATGTTGGCCTTGGGTAGCAGTGCTGTGCAGACAACAGGGAGACAATGCCTTCTGTGGGAACTCTGGTCCTTGCAAAGGCCTCCTTCATCCAGTGTTGGTCTCTGTAACCTCCACCACCAATCCATGTCTTTGGGAACCACCTAGAAGATGACTCTCAGGCAGATGCAGGAGGGTCTGAGTGCTCAGAGATGGTGGACCTCCTCTGCTATGTGGGAAAAAGAGTCTTTGTCATGTATGAGCTGAGCTGCAGAGCTTGATGGTATCGACCTAAGACCTGAATTCAGTAGATGCCCATTTTCACTCCTGGTCCTCACTAAGCCATGCCTGTCTGCCACCTGAGAGTGCTGTGTCCCTCCAGCTGCACTGACCTCTGGGGCTCATATTGGGTCTGCGTCCTCCAAGGATTTGCTGTTCAAAGCTGTCTTAGAGATGAGACATGGTAACACATCTCATTGTACTTCCACAACCAGTCCTCATGACTTAATATTTGAACACATGCAAGCAAAATACCCATACACATGGGGGAAAAAAGATGATTTTAATAAATAAGTGTTTTTTAAAGTTTCCCTTTTGGATGCCAGTTGGTGGTTGCTGGGGGGTAACCTGTGAGTGGCCAGCTAAATAATGTTAGGTGATTAATAGACATCTTTCCTGGTAGAAAAGGGTGATGAGACAGACATGAGAAGAACATAGACAGACCAAACTACTGCCACATATCAATGTATGAATAGGCATGCCCTTGACCAAGCTCTTCCTTAAAATAGTTTTTGTTTTAAATATCAGAGGACATTTGTTTTAGATTTTTTAGGACAGCCAGGGCTGTTATGCATAGAAACCCCATCTTGGAAAATTTTAAAAAAAGGAAGGAAGGAAGGAAGAGAGAAAGAGAGAGAGAGGGAGGGAGGGAGGGAGGGAAGGAAGGAGGAAGGAAGGAAGCAAGAAAGGAAGGGCGGGAGGGTTGGAGAGATGATAGATAGCTCAGCAGTTAATAGCATTGCTGCTTCTAAAAAGAAATAGTATTTTGTTCCCAGCATTCACAGGGTGGCTCAGAACAATCTCTAATTCCAGGTCCAGGGAATCTGGCTTCTGAGGGCACTGCATGCTGATGATACATAATCACATAAGCATCCATACACATAAAAACACATTTAAACTTTTTTTTAAAAAGAAATTGGTAATGAGTGGCCGCCAGAGGCACAGGCTCCACCTGCACTGATTGGAGGAAGAGATGGGTAGATGGCAGTATAAGAATACATTCAACAACATAATGAACAATATGTTCTGGCACCGCCAGAACATAGTAGGTCTACAAAAACAAGACCTGAACATCCGAACACAATTGAAGCAGAAGAAAACAACCTTAAAAACAACTTTATGGCTGGGCAGTGGTTGCACACGCCTTTAATCCCAGCACTCGGGAGACAGAGGCAGGCAGATCTCTGTGAGTTTGAAGCCAGCCTGGTCTACAGAGTGAGATCCAGGACAAGCACCAAAACTACACAGAGAAACCCAGTCTCAAAAAAAAAAAAAAAAAAAAGAAAGAAAAAAAAACCTTTATGAAGACAATAGAGGCCCTTAAACTGGAAATGAAAAATTCCCTTAAAGAAACAGAGGAAATGACAAAAAATGTAAGAAATTAATAAATCTCTTAAAGAAAGCCAAGAAAACACAAACAAGTGAAGGAAACAGTTCAAGACTTGAAAACCGAAATAGAGGCAATAAAGAAAACACAAACTGAGGAAATTCTGGAAATGAATAAATGAACTGGATAAACAAATAAGAACTAAAGATGCAAGTATAATCAACAGAATACAAGTGATGGAAGAGAGAATCTCAGACATTGAAGATATGATAGAGAAAATAGATTGATCAAAGAAAATGTTAATCCAACAAATTCTTAACACAAGACATCCAAGAAATCTGGGACACCATGAAAAGTCCAAACCTCAGAACAATAAGGATGGGCGAA
Source organism: Onychomys torridus (assembly GCF_903995425.1). Taxonomy (NCBI): domain Eukaryota; kingdom Metazoa; phylum Chordata; class Mammalia; order Rodentia; family Cricetidae; genus Onychomys; species Onychomys torridus. The sequence continues at coordinate 10,257,590 of NC_050443.1, forward strand.
GGAGAAGAATTTCACCTCAAAGGCACAGAAAATATATTCAACAAAATCATAGAAGAAAATTTTCCCAACCTAAAAAAGGAAATGCCTATGAAGGTACAAGAAGCTTACAGAACACCAAATAGACTGGACCAAAAAGAAAAAAAAAAAAAAACCTTAACACATAATAATCAAACTACTAAAAATAAACATACAGAATAAAGAAAGACTATTAAGAGCTACAAAGAAAAAAGGCCAAGTAAAAGTAAAGGCAGACCCATGAGAATTACACCCAACTTCTCAGTGGAGACTCTGAAGGCCAGAAGGTCCTGAACAGACATTTTGCAGACACTAAGAGACCAGAGATGCCAGCCCAGACTACTACACCCAGCAAAGCTTTCAATCACCATAGACAGAGAAAACAAGATATTCCATAACAAAACCAGGCTTAAAAAATACCAATCCAACAAATCTAGTCTTACAGAAAGTACTAGAAGAAAAACTCCAACCCAAGGAAGTTACCTGCACCCATGAACACATAGGCAATAGATAACATCACACTAGCAAATCCAAAGAAAGGAAACACACACACACACACACACACACACACACATATACTGCCACCACTAACAGCGAAACCAAAAATAACAGGAATTAACAAACACTGGTCATTAAAATCTTTTAATATCAATGGGCTCAATTCACCTATAAAAAGACACAGGCTAACAAATTGGGCACAAAAACAGGATCCATCCTTCTGCAGCATACAAGAAACACACCTCAACCTTAAAGACAGACATTACCTCAGAGTAAAAGGTTGAGAAAAGATTTTCCAATCAAATGGACCTAAGAAACAAGCTGGTGTAGCCATCCTAATATCTAACAAAAAAAGACTTCACACTGAAATTAATCAAAAGAGATGGAGAAGGACATTTCACATTCATCAAAGGAAAAATCATTCAAGATGAAGTCTCAAATCTGAACATCTATGCCCCAAATACAAGGCCATCCACATTTGTCAAAGAAACATTACTGAAGGTTAAGTCACATGTCAAACCCCACACATTAATAGTGGGAAATTTCAACAGGCCACTCATCACTGGGCAGGTCTGCCAGATACAAACGTAACAGTGAAATAAAGGAACTAACAAATGTTATGACTCAATGGACTTAAAAGACATCTATAGAACATTTCACCCAAATGCAAAAGAATATACCTTCTTCTCAATGCCTCGTGGAAACCTTGGAAGAAAGTTGACCACATCCTCAGTAACAAAGCAAACCTCAATAGATAAAAAAAAAAAAAAAAAAAAAAAAAAAAAATTGGATCTTATAAGATCACCGTGGCTTAAAGTTAGAATTCAACAACACAAAATGCAGAAAGCCTACAAACTCATGGAAACTAAACAATGCTCAACTGAGTCACCACTGGGTCAAGGAAGAAGTAAAGAAATAAATTAAGGACTTCCTAGCATGCAAAGAACATGAAAGTACAGCATATTCATGGGACACTATGAAAGCAGTGCTAAATGGAAAGTTCATAGTACTAGGTGCCTAAATAAAGAAGTTGGAGAAATTTCACACTAGCAACTTAACAACACACCTGAAAGTTCTAGAACAAAAAGAAGCAAACTCACCCAGAAGGAGTAGATCGAACCAGGAAATAATCGAACTCTGAGCTGAAATCAGTAAGTTAGAAACTAAGAGAAATACAAAGAATCAATGAAACAAAGACTTGGTTCTTCTAGAAAATCAGTAAGACAGACAAATCTTATCCAGACTAACCAAAAGGCAGGTGAAGAATATCCAAATTAACAAAATCAGAAACAAAAAGGGGGCATAACAACAGACACTGAGGAAATCCAGAGAATCATCAGGTCATACTTCAAAAACCTGTACTCCACAAAATTGGAAAATCTAAAAGAAATGGACACTTTCCTGGATAGGTACCACACACCAAAAATAAATCAAGACAAGGTTAACAATTTAAATAAACCTATAACCCCTAAGGAAGCAGTCATTAAAAGTCTCAAAAAAAAAAAAGCCCAATGCCATATTGTTTCAGTGCAGAATTCTACATGAATTTCAAAGAAGAGCTAATACCAATACTTCTCAAATTGTTCCACACAATAAAAACAGAAAGAACAATGCCAAACTCTTTTTATGAGGCTACAATTATCCTGATACTCACACCATACAAAGATTCATTTAAGAAAAAGAATTACAGAACAATCTCCCTCATGAACATTGATGTAAAAACACTCAATAAAATACTGGCAAACCAAGTCCAAGAACACATTAAAAAAATATATACACTATGATCAAGTAGGCTTCATCCCAGGGATGCAAGGGATGGTTCAACATATGAAAATCTCTCAATGTAATTCACCATAAAAACAAACTGGAAAAAAAAACACATGATCATTTCATTAGATGCTGAAAAAGCCTTTGAAAAAATCTAACACCCCTTCATGATAAAGTTCTTGGAGAGATCAGGGATATAAGGAACATTCCTAAACATAATAAAGGCAATATACAGCAAACTAACAGCCAACATAAAACTAAATGAAGAAAAACGCAAAGTGATTCCACTAAAGGAACAAGACAAGGCTGTCCACTCTCTACATATCTATTCAATGTAATACTCAAAGTTCTAGCTAGAGCAATAAGATTAGTGTGTGTGTGTGTGTGTGTGTGTGTGTGTGTGTGTGTGTGTGTGTGTGAAAGAGAGAGAGAGAGAGAGAGAGAGAGAGAGAGAGAGAGAGAGCTCAAGGGGATACAAATTGGAAAGAAAGAATTCAAACTGTCACTATTTACAGATGATATGATACATAGCATACATTAGTGACCCCCAAAATTCTACCAGGGAACTCCTACAGTTGATAAACACCTTCACTGATGTGGTAGGATACAAGATTAACTAAAAAAAAAAAAAAATAGTAGCTCTACTATATACAAATGATAAACAGACTAAGAAAGAAATCAGAGAAACATCACCCTTTACAATAGCTACAAGTAACATAAAATATCTTGAGGTAATTCTAATCAAACAAGTGAAAGATCTGTATGACAAAAACTTTAAGTCTTTGAAGAAAGAAACTGAAGAAGATATCAGAAAATGGAAAGATCTCCCATGCTCTTGGATAGGTAGGATCAACACAGTAAAAATGTCGATCTTACCAAAGGCAATCTACAGAGAATCCCCATCAAAATCCCAACACAATTCTTCACATACCTTGAAAAAAATAATACTCAACTTCATATGGAAAAACAACCTAGGATAGTCAAAAACAATCATGTACAATAAAGGAACTTCTGGAGGCATCACCACCCCAGACTTCAAGCTCTACTATAGAGCTATAGTAATAAAAACAGTTTGGTGTTGGCATAAAAACAGACACATGGATCAATGGAACCGAATTGAAGACCATGACATGAATCCACACACCTATGAACAACTGATTTTTGACAAAGAAGCCAAACCAAAACTGTACAACGGAAAAAAAAGAAAGCATCTTCAACAAATGGTGGTGGCATAACTGGATGTCAACATGTAGAAAAATGAAAGTAGATCCATATCTATTACCATGCACAAAACCCAAGTCCAAGTATATCAAAGACTTCAACAGAAATCCAGCTACTTGTTAGTTGGAAAGAGCCTTGAATGCAATGACACAGGAGACCATTTCCTAAACATAACACCAGCAGCACAGACACTGAGAAAAACAATTAATAAATGGGACCTCCTGAAACTGAAAAGCTTCTGTAAGGCAAAGGACATGGTCAACAAGACAAAACGGCAGTCTACAGAATGAGAAAAGATCTTCACCATCCCCACATCTGACAGAGGGTTGATCTCCAAAATATATAAAGAACTAAAGAAACTAGACATCAAAACACCAAACAATCCAATTAAAAAATGGGCCACATATCTAAACAGAGAATTCTCAACAGAAGAATTTCAAATGGCCAAAAGACATTTAAGAAATTGCTCAACATCCTTAGTCATTAGGGAAATACAAATCAAAACAACTCTGAGGTACCATCTGACAGGTGTAAACCTGTCAGAATGGCTAAGATCAAAAATACTGAGGATAGTTTATGTTGGAGAGGATGTGGAGTAATATTCCTCCACTGCTGATGGGAATTCAAACTTATACAGCCCCTTTGGGAATCAGTTTGGCAGTATCTCAGAAAATTGGCAATCAATCTACCTCAAGACCCAGCAATCCAACTCTTGGGCATATACCCAAAGGATGCTCAATAATACCACAAGGATAGTTACTCAACTATGTTCATAGCAGCATTATTTGTAATAGCCAGAACCTGGAAACAACCTGAGTGAGGTAACCCAGACCCAGAAAGACAAATACTATATGTACTCATTTGTAAGTAGATATTAGAAGCAAAGCAAATGATAACCAGGTTACAATCCAATACCCCATAAAAGCTAGGTAAAAAGGAAGACCCTAAGAGGGATATGCATGGAGTACCCCAGGAAGGGGAAATAGTTAAGATCTCCTGGGTAGACTGGGAAGGGAGTAGAATGGAGGGGATGGAGGGTAAGAACATGAGGGATCAAGATGGCTGAGTTGTGTGAGGGACAGAGAAGAAGAGCTATGAAAGAGATATCTTGATAGAAGGAGCCATTATGGGGTGAGGAAGAAACCTGGTACAAGGTTCCCAGAAACCACAAGGATGACCCCAGCTAAGACTCCTAGCAATAGTGGAGAGGATGCCTGAATTCGCCTTCCCCTGTAATCAGGTTGGTGACTGCCTTAATTGTCATCATAGAACTTTTATTCAGCAACTGATGGAAACAGATGCAGAGATCCACAGCTAAGCACTGGACCAAGCTCCTGGAGTCCAGTCGAAGAGAAGGAGGGATTATATGGGGGGGGGGCAAAATCATGATGAGGAAAACCACAGACACAGCTGACTTGAGCTAGTGGGAGCTCACTGACTCTGGACTGACAGATGGGGAACCTGCATGGGACCAAACTAGGCCCTCTGAATGTGGGTGACAGTTGTGTGACTTGGTCTCTTTATAGGGCCTCTGACAGTGAAACCAGGATCTATCCTTGGTGCATTAACTGGCTTTTTGGAGCCCATTCCCTATGGTGGGATACCTTGGTCAGCCTTGATACAGGGGGGAGGGGGTTGGTCCTGCCTCATCTTGGTATGCCAGACTTTGTTGACTCCCCATGGGAGGCCTTACTTTCTCTGAGGAGTGGATGGGGGGGCATGAGGGAGGGAGAGTGGAAGAAGGGGTGAGGAGGAACTATGGTTGATTCATAAAATAAAAAAAGAGTTTTAAATTTTAAAAAATTGTCCTGTGGGTGGCTGTGGTAGCACGTGCACTTGAGTGGCTGAAGCAGGAGGATGACAGGCACTAGGATTCCCACATTGACAGAGACAATCAAGTAAAACCTCAAAAATTTGCCACTGAGAAAACAAAACTGGGCTTCACTGGTTTCTGGGATCAATTGATTTAATCTTCCAAATAGCTAAACAATCTTATCTAAACTCTAGCACAGTGGTTCTCAGCCTTCCTAATGCTACGACCCTTTAATAAAGTTTCTCATGTTGTGGTGACCCCCCCAACCAAAAAATTATTTTAATTGTTACTTCATAACTATAATTTTGCAACTGTTATGAATCATAATGTAGAGATCTATTATGCAGGATATCTGATATGCAACCCCTGTGAAAGGATCATTTGGACCCTCAAGGGGATCATGACCCACAAGTTGAGAAACACTGCTCCAGCAGAACATGGACCATAGGAGACTCTTTTTAATGATTAAGTTGCTCCCTTAGCGTCTACCTGCCTCCCTATGTACATCTATCTAGATCCTTCTCCTGCGCACATATTGCTCCTTCACTTGGACCCCTTACTTGCCATAAGTTGCCCTCAGCTACATGGTGGAAGAAAGACATGGCCACAATCATACTGTGAGGATCCAGATGGACCCAAGACTTCCTTAGAGGAGTGGTCTTGGCAAGGCTGGTCTGAGGCTGTAGCTGGTGCCTCACAGGAGTCAAAGTTGCACTTTCTGGGGACCCAACTCTTCCCTCTGGGCTGTGGTTCTCAGTACTAAGACAGCAGTGTCTGAGGTGTCCCCCATTCTCTTTGCCAACATTGCTTGGCTTAGCTCTCTGCTGACCTTGGTTTTTTTCCCTCCCTGCAAACAGTATATAAGATGTCATACTTCTTAATCAACTTGATTGGCATAAGGCATCAGTTTATGTAAGACCACCTGGTCCCAGCTATTGCTGCCTTCCTTAGATCTCATTTTCTCTATTTCTCATCCCCAGTCCTCACACTCAACATCTTGCCATTCAGGACTCTTATACCTGTGGGCAGGTCAGTTCAAGTGGTGCCCAGATATGTTGCAGAATATTTGTTTACACTGTGTGAAGATGTGTTACTGTGATTGGTTTAATAAAGAGCTGAATGGTCAATAGCTAGACAGGAGAAAATAAGTGGAATTTCTAGGAACAGAGAGAGCTTTAGGAAGAAGAGAGGCTGATTAGGCAGAGACTCTGAAGAAGTTGGGCATATGGTACAGAACAGAGGTAACTGAACCATGTGGTAGAATGTAGATTAATAGAAATGGGTTAATTTAAGTTATAAGAGCTAGTTGAAAAAAAAAGCCTAAGCCAAGGCCAAGCTTTCATAATTAATATTAAGTCTTTGCCACTATTGGGGAGCTGGCAGTCCCACAAAAGAAAATCTGACTACATTTGAGAAAGCTTGTTACTTTTGGCACCCAATATGGGGCTTGAATATCTAAACATAGGGCCTGAGAAAAATAAGAAAAGTTAGGAGCCAGACATGGCATCCTAGTCCCGCAGTCTCTCAGGCAGGCTGATGCTCACTGCTTCCAGAGGCACTGCTCCAGCCACTACCTGTGAGCCGTCAGTCCCATGAGCTAAGCAGAACCACGGGATGGACAGACTGGCCCTTCAAGGCTTGGCTCATGGGGTCAGAGAACAGACACACAGAAAGCTAGGTCCAGACACACACACACACACACACGCACACGCACACGCACACACACACATACACGCAAAAAAAAAAAAACTCTAAAAAGGTATAGTATGCTTAAAAGGTGTTTAGGTGCGAAGAAAGAAAAGAAAATGGATACAGATAGTCATAGAAAAAATAATAGTTTAAAAATAATAAAGTAAAATATTTAAAGAGAGGGTAAAGTAATATAAAAAATAAGCCATGTAAGGAGGGGAAATATTATAACACAGGGAGTTTGGACCGTATATGGTACTTGTTAATTTTGAATTTTTTGAATGCTAATGAACAAAGAACCACCACTGCTGACAGACATTGGATTATGAAAGGGACTGCTGAATTAAACCAGCCTGTATACTTTAGAGATGTCTTGGCTTCAGAATGAAAGTCGAGAAATGTGTTGTGTTGGGGAAGAGATTATGCTTTTGTTTCCACAGGAAACAAAAATTTATGGATTCATTCAAAATTAATAAAGATCAGATTTGACTGGGGGAGACCTCCTGAAGATCTTGGCTACAAATATAAAGAAAAAAAACAAGAAAAACTACAAGACAGGTAATGTATATACTGATCCCTCTACATGGGAACCTCTCTGAGACTGCATGAGACATGATAAATCTTGTTGACTACAAGGTTCTCATGACTTATTATTACATGCCATCCTTTCATATGGATGGATAGAGATTTATATTACGGTTTGGTTATACAGTCTAAACAGACTTTTAAAGTTAACAGATGACTTTTAAGGCTCAAACATAGAACAAAAATTTATCTTAGCTGATTTGTGCACACCGCACATTCCATACTTGTGTTAATGCAGATATATGTGTTACCTTTAAAATTTTGTGTGTTTTCAGGCTGGAGAGATGGCTCAGAGGTTAAGAGCACTGTCTGCTCTTCCAGAGGTCCTGAGTTCAATTCCCATCAACCACATGGTGGCTCACAACCATCTGTAGTGAGATCTGGTGCCCTCTTTTGGCCTGCAGGCATACATGCTGTATACATAAACACAATCCAGCTTCTCAGAATGCCTCTGTTGCCATTTCCTCAAAACTCTACATTCAGAACAACTTCAAAGCTGCTAGCTGAGATGGTCCAGCCTCACAGACTGCCCAGCCAGGACTTCAGATAAGCTTTACAGTTTCCCATCACACAGAGATTAAACAAAAATAATACAGCTCTTTCCCAGGATTTGACCATTATCCCAATTTTCTCAGGGTCCCCTAGAGATGCCATTGCCCCTAGAAAGCAGGAAGCAATCTAGAGAACATGAAGCCGACATTTCCAAGAGGTGAGGTGGGTGGGTTTTTTTTGTTTTTTTTTTTTTTGTTTTTTTTTTTGTTTTTTTTTTTGGTCATTCAGTGGATTATGAATGTTTATCACCATTAAGGGGAGTAGGTTACAAGTTGTTGGTGATCAGAAAAAAGCTGAGCAAAGGAAATTAGATTCAGGAATCTCTTTCTGAAGGAAAAAGGAAAGGTATAGTATAGAAATGATAGGAAAAAGGGTAGATTATTGAATCTACTTTTAAACTAAGAAGTAATTACTAGTCTTAAATATTTTACATTGGTATGAATTTTTTTATATTGATACAAATTTAAGATTATTTTTGTTATACTTTATATATGTTTTTACTCTTGTTTAAAGTGTTTTTATATATTAATATAAATGTAATGTGCTGTAAGCCTGTATTTAAGACCTCCTCCCTCCTTCAATAAACATTATTCGGCATTCAAAAAAAAAAAAGAAGAAGAAGAAGAGGGGGTCAAGATCATGATGGGAAAACCCACAGAGTCAGCTGACCGGTGCTAGTTGGAGCTCACTGACTCTGGACTGACAGCTTGGGAACCTGCATCGGACTGAACTAGACCCGCTGTATGTGGGTGACAGTGGTGTGGCTTGATCTGTTTGTGGGGTCCCTGGCAGCAGGACCAGGACTTATCCCAGGTGCATGAACTGGCTTTTTGGAGCCCATTCCCTGTGGTGGGATACCTTGCTCAGCCTTGATACAATGGGGAGTGGCTACGCACTCCTTCAACTTGGTATGCCAGACTTTGTTGACTACCATGGGAGGAGTGGATGGGGGTAGAGTGAGAAGGAGGTGAAGAGGCGGGAGAAGGGGAGGGAGGGGGAACTGGAGTTGGTATGTAAAATGAAAAAAATTAATAAATAAATATATTTAATATATATATATATATATATATATATATATATTTATTTAAGGTTATTTTTGTTATACTGTATATATGTTTCTTCTCTTGTTTAAGTATTGTACCTATGCAGCTCATTTGACAATGTAATGTAAATTTCTAGTCTTTGAAAGTTATTATTACAAACTATTTAGGATAATTAAGAAATGTGGGTTAGTAGTTAATCATCTAATAATCAAATTTGTGGCCATGTTAGGTATGTTTTTAAGGTCAAACAGATATATTTTAGATAGGCAAATGGTCATCAAACACTTCAGAGATCTACAGAATATGGCATTTAAGATGTTCTAATAGCATAAAGTTTGTTATGACATTGAGACATGTCTGCTCCTGGCAGCACCAATTTACTTCAAAAAAAGATAATGTGCCTTTAAGAACCTCCATATGGAGTTTGCTTTCATTGTGGCCAAGTTAGTCACTGGGGGAAAAATTGCCTTTGCCTTGACTGATGACAGTATGCTGTCCAAATTGGACAAGCAGGACACAAAAGAAGGTGACTGCTGAACTTTGCCAAAACAAGGTAGGACAGTCCTTCAAAAATCCTGCTTCACAGAAAAGTCTGTCAGATATTCTAGGCCTCTAGGCCAAAGATGGATGTACCAGTGTTGCAGAGGAACTTTAGGATGACTGTCCAGACAGCCAGATGTCTTTGTAATTTCTATAGTTTTGGAAGTTGTTTGCTCTGCACTTACTGTTTACTAGGTAGTATTATAGCCTTCTCCGGTCTCTGATGGATAGTTATACCATTTGCTTTGTTACCAAATTCAAAAAGAAACGTACAAAAGAGGTGTAAAGTTTATAAGGTTGAGAGACATAAAAGTTTAAGTTGTTTATTTTTTTAAGATGTTTTAAGGTCTAAAAGGATATGTTTAGGGTGGTAACACAAGTTATGACAGAAAATGGTTTAGGTATAAAATTTTGGACTCTTCAAGATAGGATAGATAATAGAGTATTTTCTCCAAAATTGCCAAGTGCAAATGGACTGGACATTGTGAATGTAATTCTTACCTGATAATTGTTCTTATTATATATAGTTTTACTGTGTTAGAGTTAACCCCTCTCTTTTTTATTAAGACAAAAAGGGGGAATGCTGCAGAATATTTGTTTACACTGTGTGAAGATGTGTCACAGTGACTGGTTTAATAAGAAGCTGAATGGTCAGTAGCTAGGCAGGAGAGAATAGGTGGGGTTTCTGGGGACAGAGAGAACTCTGGGAAGAAGAGAGGCTGATTTAACCAGAGACTCTGAAGAAGTTGGACATACAGTACAGAACAGAGGTAAATGAGCCATGTAGCAGAATGTAGAGACAGGTTAATTTCAGTTATAAGAGCTAGTTGGAAAAAAGCCTAAGCTAAGGCCAGGCTTTCATAATTAATATTAGGTCTCCATGTCCCTACTGTAGAGCTGGCAGTCCCACAAAAGACAGTCCTGTAGAGAGCTGTGCACAGCCACACCCATAAGATGGCGCTGGCTTCCGCCCCCACCTTCCTGATGGTGAGTGCTCTCTGGAGTAAACAACTCCATATTTGGCTTAGTCCTAGGATCTGGCTTGCTTCCGTGAACCTGGACCTATCTGCAGTGCCCACGTAGCAGGCTGGGGTTGGCCACCCAGGGACTATTTAGGTTGTGGGCGGGCTTTCCCCGGGGTCAGAAGATTGTTCAAGGTTCCTGAGTAAACTGCTGAAAGAAGAGCTTGGTGTTGCGTCTTCCTTGCTGGTCAAGGCGGTGGTGACAAGTGGTGGCCCGTACCGGGAACTTCACTACTTTCAAGGAGGGCTCTGAACTTTCTGCAGTCAGGGCAGTGCACTGGTAAGTTCCCAGGTAAGGTGGGAATCCGCGACAAAAGCGGGGTAAAGGAAATCCCAGGTAAATTGGGAACCTGGGACAAAAGCGGGGTTAAAGGAATTCCCAGGTGAATTGGGAACCGTGACAAAAGCGGGGAGGTTTTTGCTCTTCTCTGTAGACAAAGAGGGAGCGGGACGAGCCAAAAGTGAAAGTCAAAGCTGGGAGGTTTTTGCTCTTCTCTGTAGGCAAAGAGAGAGTGAAAGTGAAACATTGTTTGTCTAAAAGGTTGAAAAGTTTTAGACATGGGCGCTTCTACTTCGCACCCAATTTTTTTGGCTCTTAAGGAGCTGCTTAGATCTAAAGACCTAAAGGTTATGAAAAAACACAAATGCTGGAACAAGCCGATGTAGATCTGGTCAAAATGCTTGAAGGGAGGGGGCTGTTTATAGCCCCTGAAAAGGTACAAAAGGACAAAATTATTAATTATTTAGGACTAAAGGTTAATGAGAGATGTATCATCCCACAGAAAGTGGAATTGAGAAAAGATAATTTACGAACCCTAAATGATTTTCAAAAATTGTTAGGAGATATAAATTGGATTAGATGTTATTTAAAGTTACCAAATTATGACTTAAAGCCTCTTTACAACATCTTAAATGGGGATTCTGCATTAGATTCTCCAAGACAATTAACTGAGGAGGCACAGAAGGCTTTACAAAAGGTAAAAGAGAGGTTACAGGGTGCCTTCTTACAGAGGTTACAAGAAGGTAAAGACATTATCCTGTGCATCCTTCCTACCTATTACCAGCCCACCAGGTTGTTATGGCAGGATGGGCCATTATTCTGGATCTATTCCAAGATTTCGCCAACTAAATCCATTGAACATTACCCTACTGCCATGGCAAACCTTGCCATGATTGGAATCCAAATATGCCTACAGTATTTTGGGGTCGCTCCGGTTACCATTATAGTGCCTTATACCAGTCATCAAGTTCAAACATTGTGTGCTACAATAGTTATTAGGGTTCTCTAAGGAACACCTGGTGATATTCCTTAGGATAACGTCATTGCAGCCCATCCCTAATGCCCTAAATGTGTTTACAGATGGATCTAAGACTGGATGTGGCGTATACATGATAGATACACAAGAGCCTGTACAACACCAATTTCAACCTGGCTCCCCTCAGATTGTAGAATTGAAGATAGTGATTGAAGCCTTTAAGGCTTGTCCTTTTCCTTTTAATTTGATATCAGACTCTGCCTACGTTATTAATGCCCTCAAAATTTTGGAAGTAGCTGGACCTGTTAAAAGCTCCAGTCCGGTCTGCATTTTGTTTCAACAACTGCAACAATTGATTTGGCATAGGAAGTCCTGCTTTTATCCCCAACATATTAGAGCTCATACAGGCCTGGCAGGGCCCCTGAGCAAAAGTAATGATATAGTAGATCAATGGACTCAAAAGGAATGGATATTCATTAGCTCTGCCTTAGACAGAGCGAGAACCTTTCATGAAACATTTCACATCAATGCAAAAACGTTACAACAAAAGTTTCAACTTTCTCGAGCTGATGCTCGACAAGTGATTCTAGATTGCCCTCAATGTGTAGTTTATCAACATCCGCCCAGTATTGGGGTAAATCCCTGGGGTCTACTCCCGCTAAAGGTCTGGCAAATGGATGTGACACACATCTCTGAATTTGGACACATAAAATATGTGCACGTGTCTGTGGACACCTGCAGGGTGTCATGCACGCCACACCTTTGACTGGGGAAAAGGCACGCAATGTTATTGCCCATTGTTTGGAGGCCTGGGCGGCCTGGGGAAAACCTCATCAACTTAAGACTGACAATAGACCTGCTTACACAGGACAACAGTTTGCCTCCTTTTGTCATCAGATGGAGGTGCAACTTGTACATGGCTTGCCCTACAATCCCCAAGGTCAAGGCATTGTGGAACGTGCTCACCGCACATTAAAAGAATGCCTGCAAAAACAAAAAGGGGGAATAGGCCGCGGCCATACCCCAAAGGAAAGACTTTCTCTTGCTTTATTTACCATCAATTTTTTAAATTTGGATGCTCAGGGCCATTCCACAGCAGATAGGCATCATGAGTCTCATGGTACAGCTACAGGAATGGTAAAATGGAAAGATGTGTTGACAGGGCTCTGGTGTGGGCCTGATCCTGTTCTGACATGGGCACGAGGTTCTGTTTGTGTTTTCCCTCAGGATCAACAAGATCCGGTGTGGGTGCCCGAATGCCTCACTAGAAGAGTCCAGTATGGGGAAATCCACGATGGTCGAAATGACGATCCTCCTGCTCTTCCTCATGACAATGCAGCCAGGAATGCTGGAGAAAAGATGGGGGATATTGTCCGTGTTCCCGAGACGGATGCCAGTTCCCCATGATGCCAAGTTGTTTCCACGGTTATTTGGCATTGTAATTGGACCGGAGAGTTTGACAACCTGATGGAACAGCTGAGGGTGGCTATTGTCACGGTGAACTCGACCCGGGTGGCTGCTGGACTGGCAAAAGGATTATCTACATGGATCTCTAATGCCATGAATCATCTCAAGGAGTGGGTGGGCTTGGGAGCCTTAGCAGGCCTTTTGGTGCTGGTCTCCCTGGCTTGCCTGTGGTGCATCTGCAGAGTCAGGGTTTCTCAACAGCGTAATACAGCCATGATCATACAAGCCTTTACTGCCATAGAGGCAGAACAATCCCCTCAGGCCTGGCTGGCCACCCTTAAAGATTATTGAAGTGCAGGATGCGAGGCTGGTGCACTGCACTTGGGGCACATGCCATGATCAAGTCCCGAGAAGAGCATGTCTGATTGCATGTGGGATGATACCCCAGTTCCCACCTCTGAAAAAAAGAGTATCGGACAGGTCAAGTGTTCTCTGGGTGGATGACATCTGGACAAACACCAGTACATTGTCCTAAATTTTTTCCGCAGAGATCGGACCTCTACTCTTGCCTGCTTGTTTATAATAAAAAAGGGGGAACTGTAGAGAGCTGTGCACAGCCACACCCATAAGATGGCGCTGGCTTCCGCCCCCACCTTCCTGATGGTGAGTGCTCACAGGAGTAAACAACTCCATATTTGGCTTAGTCCTAGGATCTGGCTTGCTTCCGTGAACCTGGACCTATCTGCAGTGCCCACGTGGCAGGCTGGGGTTGGCCACCCAGGGACTATTTAGGTCATGGGCCGGCTTTCCCTGGGGTCAGAAGATTGTTCAAGGTTCCTGAGTAAACTGCTGAAAGAAGAGCTTGGTGTTGCGTCTTCCTTGATAAAGTTTGTTACAGATACGGGGCACCGCCACCCAGAGGGGGACAGCTAATGGTTTACAGCAGAAGAAGAAGGCCTGGAGACCGCTGTGATGGAAAGGTTGGGTTCAATGCCGATGAAGTTTGGGACTCTGCAATTGACATATGAAACCCATCAGAACAGCAAATGGCTTATGAACCACAGGATAGTTCTGGATATAATTATTCCTACACAGGGAGTCGTGGCTCATATGGTGATCTCAGCGGACCTATGATTACTACACGTGTAACTAGTCCCAAAGATTTGGCTGGGTCTGTTATTGGGAAAGGTGGTGAGTGGATTTAACAAATTGTCATGAGTCAGAAGCATCGCTCAAAATTCATGAGCCTTTAAAAAGATCTGAAGATTGGATCATTACTGTTACAGGAACACAGCGCCAGATACAGAATGCACAATGTTTGCTGCAGAACAGTGGGAAGCAGCATTCTGGAAAGTTTTTCTAAGACTAGTGAAGAACTGAAGGAGTCCTGCATTGTTTGTTTGTTTGTTTGTTTGTTTGTTTTTTAATCTGCATCTGTTTAAAAAGCTAACCTTCCCCTGCTGCATAGACATTCTGCATTTGAGGTGTATTGAAATTTTTGCTGTTCACTAGATGTAATGTTTTTGTTCCTTACAAACAGGGTTAGAGGGAGGACATGAGAAAATTAACAATGAAATTTTGAAACAGCAACAGAGTGAGTGAATTTTATTTTTTTGTTCATTGTTGGTGGTTTAAAAAAAAATCCCCCCGTGTAATTATTGCAAACACCTTGCTTTATGATCACCATAACTTAGGGAAGAGGGGGGGCAGGGAGGAAAGTAATAGTCCCCATGCCCCTCGTATGTTCAGAGCTCTGTGCAGAATGTAATCATTCTTTTGTAAGATTTTTTGTTTGTTTTTTTTTGGTTTTTTTTTTGGTTTTTTTTTTTTTTTTTTGGTTTTTCGAGACAGGGTTTCTCTGTGTAGCTTTGCACCCTTCCTGGAACTCACTTGGTAGCCCAGGCTGGCCTCGAACTCACAGAGATCCTCCTGCCTCTGCCTCCCGAGTGCTGGGATTAAAGGCGTGAGCCACTACTGCCCGGCCAAGAAATGTTTTACAATTTTTAAAATAAATTCAGTGAATCTGTTCTGGGTGGTCTTTTTTTCTAAGACAACTTTCAAACAATAGTTGCATTTTCTAGCACGCACCTACACTAAACAACAAGTTTGATTTTCAGCTCCTCTGTTGGATATAAGTGCCCCTCTTGGATACTGGCAAATTCAGTCTGGGTGATTTCTTAATGATTGGAAAGACGTGGCTTGAGATAAATTCCCATCTGATATCGATGCTTATAATAAGGTTGGGATTTTGTTTGGTTTTGCAAATGTTTGCCACTACGTTTCGACAGTTTTCCGTGTCAGTCGTGGAGAACTAAGGTGAGGAGCAATACTAAAGAGTTAACCATTATGCCAAATATATATATTTAAGTGTTTTCCAGAAGCCTGATGAACAGTGAGCTTTATTGATCAGAATAACACTTGGTTATGGAAGTGGCTGATGCTGAGTAAATCCTGGTTATTTTTATTAGATAAATTCTCACCTATAGACCTAAACTGTTAGCCTGTTAGTGTCTTGCTATAGTTGAAATATATTAAAAATATGTATATAGTTGTGTTTCTATTGTATGCACAATGAAAAAAAAAAAAAAAAAGATGTACCATTTCTCCGTTGTGTGTTGAATTATGTAGGAAATGTTTTCTGAATGACTCAGAAAAAAATGTTTTAATGGAAAAAGTTCCTGTGGATTTTGTGTGTGTGTGTGTGTGTGTGTGTGTGTGTGTGTAGTAGCTTGACTTCTGTATTGCTAGTTCAAAATCTGCATCTAAATAAAACTTCCATGATGTTAGTTTTGATGTGTGCCCAATTTGAAAAGTTTATTGAAATGTTCCTTTTGTAAGGAAATACAATAATCTTACATTTAAAAAGGAATAAATAAATCTTTTTTTTTAAGTTTTATATTAATGGGTTTGCACTGTGGAATCTAAAAGGAGACTGCTCAGACCTACAGCATGAAAATGATTAACTGTAAATCAACACCCCTGTAAATCGGGTGGGTCTACTCCAAAACAGACACCGGGATGAAAGGGGTTCTGTTGTTGTTGTTGTTGTTGTTCTCGTTTAATTTTTTTTAATAGATAAAAGTCCTGAGAAAGAAGAAGCGGTGTTAATTCTTGAATTACTTCGCTTCAAGTTGCCTCAGGCTCTGAGACTGAAAGACCCCCCCGACACCCCTATAGTAATGCTATGTTTGTAAGGAACAAAAGACAGTTCCAGGAAACAGAATGGCCCCACCACAGCCCAGATAGCTATTAAGAAATGTTGCTCAACCCTTTGATGGACACTGATTGTTCTCAGCCAAACCTTCGTCAATGCCCTGTTGTGCAAACCCCCTAAGAGCCATTGGAAATTCCCCAGCTTGTGAGATGAGGCACGAAGGAATTCAGCTAGAAGGCAAAGGTGTAGAGATAAGCAGGATGTCAGGGACAGACCACCTGGCGTCAGTACGGGAGGAATTCTAGATAGGGGTTGAGTCAACACACATATCTGGTTACCAAGGAGACCCACAAACCGCCCTGAGCCTGAGTTCACGCCCTATTGGATTTATACTTGTATACTCGCGCCTCGCTTTGTCCAATTAGAGCTCTGTAACCATTCGCGCCTTGTTTGAATTATCCAATCAGAGCCCTTTGACCAATGCTTTCTGCTTCTATACCCGCGCTTTTTGCTATAAAAACCCATCTCACCAACCCAGAGGCGCGCAAGTCTTCCGAGAGGCTTTGTCGCCCAGGTACCTGTGTTTGAATAAACCTCGTGCTGTTGCATCTGATTTGTGGTCGCTGCGTGCTCCTTGAGACGGGGGTCTCACCTGAGGGGAGATCCCTCCGGGGGTCTTTCATTTGGCGAGCCAGCCAGGAGGCAGAGACCCTCTACTCACGGACCACCAACCCACCATCAGGAGGTAAGCCGGCCGGCCTCGGTATTTGTGTTTAAGCTCGAGCCGTCCTGTGTCTGTTTTGTCTCTGTGCTGTCTGTTCTGTGTTCGAGTTCTGTTCCTGCGCAGCGTCCGGAGGGACCAGGAAAGGAGGCGGGCAAGGTCTGCCGTGAGGCCGGGCCGCCTGATTGTAGTGCCGGGAGAGGAGGCAGGCAGACTTGTCGTGAGGCCGGGCCGCCTGAGTCCCGCACTAGGGTATCTCCCCTAGTGTTCTGTATCGGGGTGAGGCTGAAGGGGCTGACGAGCCCGGACTTCGCTCACCAACCCTGGAAGACGTTCCACGGGAGTCTGAAGTCCCCTTTGGGGCACGGTTTTTCGGGGCCTCCCAGGTATCCGAGGGATACGTGGTGTTGGCAGGGGACGGAGGGCGCAAACCCTCCCAACCCCCGACTGAGTTCTTGCTTTCGGTTTTGCGCCGAAGCCGCGCAGCGCGATTTGTTGTCACGTCTGTTGTTTGTCTGTTTCTTGTTTGTTGCCTAATTCTTCTTTATCTAGACACCAGAATGGGACAAACCGTCGAAATGGACCACCCTCTGCGAGGCCGAATGGGTTAGGATGGATGTCGGCTGGCCCCGAGAGGGCTCCTTTAACCTCTCTTTGATTTCACAGGTTGAAGGGAAGATTTTTGCCCCCAAACCCCACGGGCACCCAGACCAGGGCCCCTACATAGCCATCTGGAGATCCCTGGTGGAAAACCCATTTCCATGGGTCAAGCCCTTCCTCCTAGGTCCCTCTACAACCCCTTTGGCTTCTCCCCCGCCCTCTGCACCTCCTGCGATTTCTTCCTCCTCTTTATACCCTATACTTCCCCGCAAAGAGGGTCTCAAGCCTTCCGTCCTCCCCCCGACCCCGACTCTCCCCTCATTGACCTCCTAACAGCTGAGCCACCGCCTTATCGCGCAGCACCAGCCACGCCAGCCGCGGGACCGGAAACAGGGACGCCGGCCATCGGAGGGGCAGCAGCCCCTGAGAGGATGGCAACTAGCAGGAACACAGGGGGGACCCCGGCTCCCTCACCCATCGCCGGTCGCCTTCGGGCCCGCCGGGATGACACCCCCCTGGAATCCAAGGCCTTTCCCCTCAGAGAAGGGCCTGGCCGCCACCTCCAGTACTGGCCATTCTCGGCCTCTGATCTCTATAACTGGAAACAATTTAACCCCCCGTTTTCCAAAGATCCCGTGGCGTTAACCAACTTGATTGAGTCTATCCTAGTGACCCATCGGCCAACCTGGGATGACTGCCAACAGCTTTTGCAGACCCTCCTGACTGTGGAGGAGAAGCAGCGGGTGTTCCTGGAAGCACGGAAGCTGGTCCCCCGCGAAGATGGGAGACCTACCCAGCTCCCCAATCTCATTGACATAGCTTTTCCCCTCACGCGCCCAAATTGGGATTATACCACCGATGAAGGTAGGGGACACCTACGTCTCTATCGCCAGTTGCTCTTAGCGGGTCTCCGTGCCGCTGCCAGGCGGCCCACTAATTAGGCCCAGGTAAGAAGCACCATCCAGGGAAAGGAGGAGACTCCAGCCGCATTCTTAGAAAGGCTAAAAGAGGCTTATAGAATGTACACCCCCTATGATCCAGAGGACCCAGGGCAGGCACCAGGAGTTATCCTGTCATTTATCTACCAGTCGAGCCCAGATATCAGGACTAAGTTACAGAGGTTAGAAAGACTGTCGACATTGAATCTTTCGGATCTGTTGAGGGAGGAGAGGATGTGGCAGAAACAGGATGAGAGGGACAAGAGACGACACAAGGAGATCAAGACACTGGCCGCCGTAGTGTTGCAGGGCCAAGACAGAGAGGGAGTTAGGATGGGAGAACGAAGGCGACCCCCCCCCTTGGAGAGGCAATAGTTTCAATCCCCCCTCCCAAGGGCCCTCGGCAGGTCAGAGAATTTTTGGGCACGGCCGGCTACTGCCGCCTCTGGATTCCAGGGTTTGCTGAACTGGCTGCCCCCCTATATCCTCTCACTAAGCCGGGAATCATGTTCCGATGGGAGGAAGAACATCAACAGGCCTTCCAACAAATTAAAAGAGCATTGCTCGAGTCACCAGCCCTGTGCCTACCAGATCTAACCAAGCCCTTTGAACTATTTGTGGATGAGAACTCAGGCTTTGCTAAAGGGGTATTAGTGCAAAAACTGGGGCCCTGGAGGAGGCCGGTGGCCTATCTATCCAAGAAATTGGACCCGGTAGCCACTGGATGGCCCCCTTGCTTACGCATGGTAGCCGCTGTTGCAGTCCTGCTCAAGGATGCGGGTAAACTGACTCTGGGTCAGCCAATGACTGTGCTATCCTCCCATGCGGTGGAAGCCTTAGTCCGGCAGCCCCCAGACAGATGGCTCTCCAATTCCAGAATGACTCATTATCAGGCCTTACTGCTGGACACCGACCGAGTGACCTTCGGCCCCACAGTTTCCCTCAATCCGGCCACCCTACTACCCCTGCCTACCTCCTCGGGGGAGCATGATTGCCTCCAGATCCTGGCAGAAGCGCACGGCACCCGTCCAGACCTGACCGATCAACCATTGAAGGACTCAGACTATGTCTGGTTCACGGACGGGAGCAGCTTCCTCGAGGAAGGGATGAGAAGAGCAGGAGCAGCTGTCACCACTGAGTCTGAGGTGGTCTGGGCCTCGCCGTTGCCGGCTGGAACATCGGCCCAGAAAGCGGAGCTGATTGCACTCGCCCAGGCCCTCCGGATGGCGGAAGGTAAGAGACTCACAGTCTATACTGACAGCAGATATGCCTTCGCCACTGCCCATGTGCATGGAGAAATCTACAGACGGAGGGGCCTCCTGACTTCAGAAGGTAAAGAAGTCAAAAATAAAAAAGAGATTCTGGATCTCCTACAAGCACTATTCCTCCCACGGCAGCTCAGTATAATGCACTGTCCAGGGCACCAGAAGGGGAACACAGCGGTGGCTCGGGGAAACAGGCTGGCTGACCTAACCGCCCGAGCCGCAGCCTCCCAACCACCCAAGGAAGGGCAGCTGTTGATGCTCCTGCAGGGTCACCCGCCGCCTAGCAGAGGCCCTATGCCCTACAGCTCTGAGGACCATGAGCTAGCAAAGAAAATGGGGGCGGAGTGGGACTCTGAGAAGCAGGCTTATACAAAAGAAGACAAACTAGTCATGCCTACTTCCCATACTCAATACATGCTCAAGTTCCTTCATGCACTGACCCATCTAAGCAAGGGCAAAATGAAGGCCCTACTGGCCGACGAGGCTTCTGGGGCTATACTACTGAACCAGGACCAAATACTCCAGCAAGTGACCTCTAGCTGTCCAGCATGCGCCCAAGTGAACCCCGGAAAGGCCCACTTAGGCAAGGGAACCTGCCTAAGGGGCCATCGCCCTGGGACTCATTGGGAAATAGATTTCACAGAGGTAACGCCCGGACTCTATGGCTACCGTTACCTCCTGGTTTTTGTGGACACCTTTTCTGGATGGATGGAAGCATTCCCCACCAAGAAGGAAACAGCCAACGTCGTGGCCAAAAAGCTGTTGGAGGACATTTTTCCCAGATATGGGATGCCCCAGGTAATGGGGTCCGATAATGGGCCTGCCTTCGTCTCCCAGGTAAGTCAGAGGGTGGCCAGATTGCTGGGGATTGATTGGAAGCTTCATTGTGCATACCGGCCCCAGAGCTCAGGACAGGTAGAATGAGCTAATAGAACCATTAAGGAGACTGACCAAATTAACGCTTGCAACTGGCTCTAGAGACTGGGTGCTCCTACTCCCTTTAGCCCTTTACCGGGCCCGGAATACTCCCGGACCCTATGGTTTGACTCCCTTTGAAATTATATATGGGGCCCCCCCCACCTATTGTGAATTTCCTTCATCCTGACATTTCGTCCTTCGCCACCAGCCCTACCTTAGAGGCACACCTCCAGGCCCTCCAGCTAGTACAGAAGGAAGTTTGGAAACCTCTGGCAGCGGCCTACCGAGAGCAACTGGACCACCCAATAGTCCCTCATCCCTTCCAGATCGGGGACTCCGTCTGGGTTCGGCGACATCAGACCAAAAATTTGGAACCACGGTGGAAGGGACCATACACCGTCCTGCTGACCACACCAACTGCTCTCAAGGTCGACGGGATTGCTGCCTGGGTCCACGCCTCCCACGTGAAGGCTGCTTAGGAGATTGACCCGACCAGTGCCAAGGAGTCCACATGGAAGGTACAGCGCACTCAAAATCCACTAAAGATAAGACTCTCTCGTGCCTGATACTCCTCCTTACTCTCACCCCTCTCCCAACCCTGGGGTCAGGATCCCCTCACCAGGTTAAAAGGCTCACTTGGCAAGTTATATCCCAACCGGGGAGACCATATGGTCAACCACAGCCAACCATGCCCCCCACACCTGGTGGCCACCCCTAACTCCCGATATTTGTCAGCTGATAGCGGGCCTGGACGCTTGGGACATTGCTCATTTGAGTCATTCTGACTTCCCGGTTCGCACAGCCCTGTCAATCAGGCCTGGGGGAGGATGAGGCCATTTCCCACAGAGGGGACCGGGATGTATCAATGCAAACACCCGTTGTTCCTTGTCCACTTATGACTTTTATGTCTGCCCCCGTGATGGCCGCAACCGGAAGGAGGCCCGTAGATGTGGGGGATATGAGGAATTCTTCTGCAAACAATGGGGATGTGAGACCACCGGCGGGGCCTATTGGAAGCCCAGCTCTAGTTGGGACTTGATAACGGTGTCTAAAAATTATTCCAGCCCCAACAAATGTACAGTCAGCACTGAGGGAACTGTCCCCTTACCAATTGTTATCTCTTTCACTGAAAAGGGCAAGGAGGATAGAGGATGGCAGTCCGGGCATACTTGGGGACTCAGGTTTTATATGACAGGGTTTAACAAAGGCCTGACCTTCAAAATTCAGCTCAAGGCAGAAACCACCCCCCTGTCAGTTGGCCCCAACTCGGTCCTCTCAGATCAGAAACCCCCATCCCAGACGGGACAGGGTAAGCAACTCCTCACTCCCACTATGTCACCCAATATGAATGTTCCCAACATAACTGCAGCCCCAACAACTGCGGCCCCCACCAGGACCCGCCTAGGGACAGGGGATCGACTCTTTGGTCTACTGCAAGGAGCCTATTCCACCCTAAATGCCACCCAGCCTAACCAAACTCAGGAATGTTGGCTATGTTTACTCTCCCTCCCTCCCTATTATGAAGGGGTAGCAATACAGGGCCCGCATTCCCAGCTGGACACCCCCCCCCCCCCGCGCGATGCCTGGGAGAGACCCAACATAAGATGACTCTGTCAGAAGTATCTGGACAGGGACTATGCGCCGCTCTGAAGGAAGAATGCTGTTTCTATGCTGATCATACAGGTTTGGTCAGAGATAGCATGGCGAAACTCAGAGAGCGGTTGAAGCAGAGACAGAGATATTTTGAACAACAAGGATGGTTCGAGGGATGGTTCCGCAGGTCCCCATGGCTCACCACCCTCATATCGACCATCATGGGCCCCCTGCTGATTCTTGTGCTTATTTTGATGTTCGGCCCTTGCATTTTAAACAGACTTACTCAATTTATTAAGGAGAGAATTTCGGTGGTTCAAACTCTGGTACTAACTCAACAATATCAACGACTCCATCAGTCAGAGACTGAACCACCACCCCCGGCCCCTCGCCTTTATGCATCCCAATAAATGAAAGATTCCATTTAGTTAAAAAGAAAATGGGGGAATGAAAGACCCCCCCGACACCCCTATAGTAATGCTATGTTTGTAAGGAACAAAAGACAGTTCCAGGAAACAGAATGGCCCCACCACAGCCCAGATAGCTATTAAGAAATGTTGCTCAACCCTTTGATGGACACTGATTGTTCTCAGCCAAACCTTCGTCAATGCCCTGTTGTGCAAACCCCCTAAGAGCCATTGGAAATTCCCCAGCTTGTGAGATGAGGCACGAAGGAATTCAGCTAGAAGGCAAAGGTGTAGAGATAAGCAGGATGTCAGGGACAGACCACCTGGCGTCAGTACGGGAGGAATTCTAGATAGGGGTTGAGTCAACACACATATCTGGTTACCAAGGAGACCCACAAACCGCCCTGAGCCTGAGTTCACGCCCTATTGGATTTATACTTGTATACTCGCGCCTCGCTTTGTCCAATTAGAGCTCTGTAACCATTCGCGCCTTGTTTGAATTATCCAATCAGAGCCCTTTGACCAATGCTTTCTGCTTCTATACCCGCGCTTTTTGCTATAAAAACCCATCTCACCAACCCAGAGGCGCGCAAGTCTTCCGAGAGGCTTTGTCGCCCAGGTACCTGTGTTTGAATAAACCTCGTGCTGTTGCATCTGATTTGTGGTCGCTGCGTGCTCCTTGAGACGGGGGTCTCACCTGAGGGGAGATCCCTCCGGGGGTCTTTCAAGACCCCCGTTCAGCAGCAAAATTACAGTTATGAAGTAGCAACGAAAATAAATTTATGGTTCGGGGTTCCTAAGACCATCGGAAATATGTGTTTTCCGATGGTCGCGACCCAAAGGATCGAGGAGGAAGCTTCCTCTATCTTTTTTTTTTTTTTTGGATGATGATAGTTTTAAGATGCCAGAAAATGGCTTCTACTCTTGTGGCTGAGCGAAGCGTCCCTCCTCTTTCATCACACACAGGATTATGAACGAAGCCCTGTTAAAGCTTTCTGCATTTCATTTGTGGAAGCCGGAGGGACTGAGCCCCAGCTAAAGTGTTTGTGGGGGCGGGGGAGCTCCTGTTTTTTCCCGGATTGTCCTCTACGACAGCAGGGGGTTTGACGCCGAGGACAAAGAGGGGCGCGGTGGAAACGTGGCGGCTGTAGCTGCGCGGACTCCAGGCTCCCGGCGCAGCCGCCCCGCCCTGCCCTAACTCTCCTGCTAACTCGGATAACTTATTAATTTCTACACATCAGGTTTTACCGGCTCAACTCAGACACTAATTGCGCTAATGAGCCGCCTGTGTGGAAACAGAGCGGCTGCTGTTTTAGGATCGTTCTGTCTCGGGTTCCGGGCTGAGATGCTGACTCCGGAGTGTGGTGTTTGGCTCTCCCGTTTCAGATACAAGCATGCTTTTTCTTGGTCTGCGCTTTCCTGCGCCAGACACGCAGACCCTCGGGCTCTGTGATAGGATAAAGGAAACCAAAAATGCCCAAGATAGTATACTCGCAGGATTAAAGTTAAAACCTTAGAGAAACTTGGAAAGCTAAATCTTTTTCCTCCCATCCTCTTGTCTCCCTCAACTACCCACGAGCTGTTTCCCTGAGCTAGAATATGTTTCTGTTGTCATCTTAACATTTTATTTTAGTTTCGATACAGTTTTTACGTGATACCAACAAAGAGCGCTAAGTCTTTGAGATTGACAGACTTCAACAGGAAATCACAAGACGATGACCGCTGCGGACCCTGAAGAGATGCTGAGGTCGCTCTGCTGGGTCTTAACGTCTTTGGAGGTGATCGTTCCCACTCCATCCTGGGCACACATTTCCCATTGGACGGCTGCTTTGGGTAAGAATAACTGATGTCTCTGCATTTGAATATGTCATTATATATAAATGTTTATAAAAAATACAAACATGTGAAGGTTTGTAAAGACATTTTTACCTCTACTATCTCTTTAAATACAAGCTAGTAACCAAATGGGTTTTTTTTAAGATCCAATACAGGGCTTCTCTCCTATTTTCTAAGTTAATAACTGCTGTCTCTACCTGAAAATAAAAAAGGGGAGGTCTACCTATATGGCTATAAAAAGATATGGCATTAAATAATAAAATATGGATATGAGATAAAAAATATTTAATAAATAAAAATTATATATAAAAGATACAAATTATAAATAAGAATTTATATATAAGATTAAAGTAGACATGTTTACAAAATGAATAACTTAAAAACCTTCATAACTTTTTTATAAGTTATGAAAGTCTGAGTAAGTTACTTAAAGTACATAAAATTATGAAAAGACATAATAATATATGATAATAAAGTTTCTAAGGTCTAAGATTAACCATTACTAAAAAAAATAATGTATGCCAAATTTATTTTAAAATATCTGGCTTTTTAAACATTATGTAATAGTTATGCGTTTCTTTTGTAGTACCTGCACTGCCCTCTAACTATACTGGGATATCATCCACCATTCCTAGCTGTCATTGGTGACTCAGTACCAATATGTACCTCTGATCTGAATAACCCATGAGGACTATGGCTTTGGAGTCTGGGAGGGATTCACTGTACAGATTTTCAAATATTATCAATTCATTCATCACTTGGGTTTTCCAGTCTCTAATTACCCACAGGTTACCCCACTGGATGGACATTTCCCAGTGTACAGTGACAATCTGCTGCTGGGGTTTCAGAATGGAATTCCCCCTTGAATAGTGTGCTCCACAGCTCTAAAGAACTCTGTGCCTCCAAATGGATAGCCTGAGGTGCTGATCAACTTCTCCTGGAGGTGCCCACCTGGTCTGCATGAAGATGACTTCCTAGGAAACCTTCATAAGCCTGATCCTGTTTTAGAAGTAGTCTTCAACCTTCCTGATGCTTTTATACAGTTCCTCATGTTGTGGTAACCCCCAACCACAAAATCATTTTCATTGCTATTTCATAACTGGAAGTTTGTTCCTGTTATAAATTGTAATGTAAATATCTAATATTCCCGGTGGTCTTAGGGGACCCTGGGAAAGGGTCATTTGACCCCCAAAGGGTTGCACCCCACATGCTGAGAATCACTGTGTTGTAGTGTCTCCAGAGGGAAATGCTCAGCCAAACCTTTGGCTGTTAGACAGCCCTGGACAGTGTCTATGGGATTTTTGGAGAAGATGAACAGTTATGACACGGTCATCCTTTCACAACATATGTCCATATATGTCACTGCCTGGGAGTCCCTGACCCAACAAATGCACACTGCCCATTTTGTTGATCGGTTTGCTTATAATACTTCTGTGGCTTCGGCAACACAAGAATGTATAGACACAAATGCCGGCCGGCGGTGGCACACGCCTTTAATCCCAGCAGAGCCACGGGGATCTCTGTGAGTTCATGGCCAGCCTGGGCTACAGGGTGAGTTCCAAGAAAGGCACAAAGCTACACAAAGAAACTCTGTCTCGGGGAAGAAAAAAAAAAAAAGAATGTACAGACACAAGCATTTCTTCATTACACCCTTTAGAAGCTGTGGTATTGCACCTAGGAGATACAGTACAAGCAACACAATATCCGTTAATTCCATGGCTCTACACATGTCTGTGTTACTCCTTGAAACTATAATGAATCAGAATGGAAATGGGATAGAATTAAATCACTTATGGGGAATATGGTGTCACAAGAATGTTAGTTTAGCTTTATTAACACTCAGGTAATTAGTTACTGACCTGGGCTGTGTCATCACACATTCAATTCCCCTTCAGCCCTGGTTAAAGATTTATTACAGGAGGTACAAGGATCTGACCCCTTTTAACATCCTTCAATGTCCTTCAGCATTATGCTCAAGCTATTTATGTTGATGATTCATTTGACAAAATTAGGGGGCATTTGTTGGTGGAAGGGATATGGGGGGTCTCTTAGACATACAGACATGAATTGCTCATCTCACCTTAAAAAAGAAAAGGGGCACTATGTGGGGAAATGGAGCAACCTAGAACCTGACTCTCTCTGGACCTTTTATGGACCGGCTTTGCCGCAGGCTGATGGGTGGAGCTAAACCATGGAGCTGACGTGACTGGCTTTGTTTATCACGAAGCCATAGAGAGCAAAAAAATGAAAGCCAGTTCTGTAAACCCCAGAGAATACGGACTTACAGTCTTCCTGTCTGTCTCACTGCTGTTCCCGGTGGATTCAGGACTATGCTGCCCCCGGGGTGAGCTTTGGGCAGGGTGGGGATCAGGGTGGGGGATCGTCCCTGGGTCGGGGCGGGGTACGGATTGAGTCTGAGAGCTTGAAACGAGGGAAGAGTAGAGGAAGGAGAAGGGGCAGGATGAGGAGGGAGGCTTTACTAACTGAAGAATAACTCAGCCCTTTTGTAAAACATGAGGGTGGGTTGGCCTAAGTGGTGTGTTCACAGATTGGGGAGCTTGAGGGTACTTGAGTATAGGTGTGCGCTGACTACTTACTACACTGAAATCAGGAAGCCTCTGCAGGAAGGAACTGTCTGCTCTTTGTCCTACATCTGGGCCGGTGGCCTTTCAGGGAGGAAATGGGGTGTCTGCAGCTGGGGAAGGGTGAAGGGAGTCTCTGGCACAGTGACCAGAGATGGGTGAAGGATTTTAGTGTCCCCTGCCCTCCCCTCAAGACATGAGTGACTGCACAGAGACAAGGGCTTAAGCCCTGGGGGAGGAGGGAGCGGGAAGGGGGCGGGCCTTGTGGTGAAATCAGTAGCTGGAGCGGGAAGGGAATGACTTGCCAAGAAGGTGAAAAGGGCCTCAGCAGCTGTGGGGAACGAAATGGAGGGTGGTGTGGGGGAGGGTGTGCAGGATCTGGCCTGTTTGGAGGGAGGAGCCGGGGGCTGGAGTTAAAGGGCAGCTTCAAGTCACCCAGCTGAGAATCTCCTCTCCATTCCCTGAATCCCTAGATTGTTGTAGAAGATTGCTCTTTTAATATTTGGAAGAATTGCTGCTGTTGTTGTTGTTTTGTTTTGTTTTGTTGATGTTGATGTTTGTTGTTTGAGACAGAGTCCCACTATGTATCATCTCTGGCTGTCCTGGCACTTGCTATGTAGACCGGGCTGACCCTTGAACTCCTAGAGATCTACCTGCCTCTGCCTCCCAGTGCTGGCATTAAAGGCAGGAGCCACTATGCCTGGCTAGAAAAATTTATCTTCTTAATGGGAAACAATTTCTCTGTGTGTGTGTGTGTGTGTGTGTGTGTGTGTGTGTGTGTGTTTCAGCATGTGAGTGTGCAGGGTATTGCACAGGACAGAAGAGCAGTTGTCCTCTATTGTCCTGAGGCAGGGGCTCTCACTGATCCTAAAAATCATGGTTTGAGCAGGCTGGCCAATGAGTTTTCAGGACTGCCTGTCTCTGCTCCTCAAAGCTGGGGTTACAGGTTTATAACTGGACTCCTGAGAGACCTGGGGGGAACTTAGAGACAGAGAATGGAAAGGGATAAGGAGCTTATGGACCAGAGAGAATGTGTAGATGAGATGGAAGATGAGGAAGAGTCAGATGGGGAAGTACTAGCTGGGTAAGAACGAGATGAGAAGAACCCAGATGAGGCAGAATTAAGACGAGAGAATTAAGATAGAACTTAGAGGGAGCAGTAGATAAATGTAGAGAGAAATCAGGCAAGAAAGGAGTTAGGCACGAGAACAGAACTGAAGCTGTGTAGATAGGATGTTATCTCAGAGGAATTAAAGCAAGTGGACTATAGAGCTCGGTGTGCTGAGATTCTATTTCCCAAAAATAGTCCTCGCTGTTCGTAGTTCTCTCTCCTGAGCCCCTGGGAAGTATAATATTAAGGCTGGTCCCTAAAATATTATACAAAACCTTAGTACAGCTCAACGGCCAAAGATTGACATGCTTTATTTTCAAATTCTCTCCTATGGTAACAACTTCTGCCACCGCACAAACAAATGATCCCAAAATCTCTTCTATCTAAACTTATTCTGCTCTCCGCTTCCACACATCTCTTCTCTCTAAGGTTTCTCTAGTTCCCACTCTGGAAAATCTTTCCTCTCTACGATTTCTCTGCACACAACTTTCAAAATTCTCTTAAGACTATGCTATAAACTCTGAGTAAATTTGTTGCCACTCTGTGGGTGTGGTCCCAGGTTTTGGCACCAAAATGTGAGTTTTGCAACTCTGGGGAGAGGTGTCCTGACTACCTGGGAGTCAGGCAACACCTTGAGCTGCTTAGGACATCTCTGGTGGCTGGGGCTACAAAAGAGGCAGCCCAACCCTGGAGGACGAGGTATCCTGGACACCTCGAGCTGCTCAGGACAGCTCTGCCCTGAAGGTGTCCTGGATACCTCGAGCTGTTTAGCATAGCTCTGATGGCTAGAGTTCCAGGAAGCAGCCCAACCCTGGAAGGGAAATTTTCTGACTGCTCAGGAGAGTCAGGTCTGGAATGGCTTCAGCAGGGAAGGGTATCCTGACTGTTCAGGAGTCAGGCTATACCTGGTGTAATGGGGTGTGGTGGTATTGTGTTCCCCAAAATATTGTGCAGGCTAATAAACTTATCTGGGGTCAGAGAACAGGACGGCCACAATATTAAACATGAGGCTAGGCAGTGGAAGCACTTTAATACTAGCATTCCAGAGACAGAAGTTCCTCTGGATCTCTGAGTTCAAGGCCACATTAGAAAAAGCCAGGCATGGTGACACATGCCTTTAATCCCAATTAGAAATCGGCAGGGACGGCAGAAAGTAGAAAGATATATAAGGTGTGAGGACCAGAAACTAGAAGCATTTGGCTAGTTAAGCATTCAGGCTTTGGAGCAGCACAGTTCAGCTGAGATTCATGTGGATAAGAACTCAGAAGCTTCCAGTCTGGGGAAATAAGACCAGCTGAGGAACTGGCAAGGTGAGGTAGCTGTGGCTTGTTCTGTCTCTCTGATCTTCCAGCATTCACCCCAATAACTGGCCTCAGGTTTGTTCTTATGAGTAAGACCTGTTAAGATTCCTGCTACAATGGGGGATGGTCTCCCCACAGGATATAGCAATTCTGCTCCTCTCCTGGGGAGCCACTATAGCTGAGCTTTGCTCAGCCCCCACTTTAGGGGGCTTCCTAGCAGAGCTTTGCTTCTCTGGCCTAAGAAACTGCAAAAATGTAGCAATCCCCTTACTTTTTCATCTCTTTCAGCTCCTCCTTGCTCTGTCCACTGAGGGACAGCCCAGCAAGGATCTTCTCCATGCCAGTGAATGAAGATCTTAACACCCAAAACTCTTTTGAGAAAGAGATGTATTTGGAAAGGAGGAGTCCAGGAGAGTAGCTGCCTCTACCAAGGAGGAGAGAACAGCTTTTCTTAACTGACCAGGCAGGGCAGTTTACACAGGACGTCTTGGGGGTGGAGTCAACCAGGACCCAGGGTTCTACTGTCCTGCTCTGTGATTGGTTGGTTTTACAAGTCCCTTGGCCAGGGGCAGAGAGGCCTCTGATTTGAGCCAAACTGTGTTTCTTTCACTGGCCTTATCTGAGCCATCTTTCCCTAGTTCTGAACTCCAGGGTCAGGGTGGGTTTCTTTAGCCATCCCGTTTTCCTACATAAACTCCATCTCAAGATTTGTAAGTTCATTAGGTATGGTTTAAAAAATTATAAAATCTGTAACAAAAATTTGGCTTAAAACTTTTAGCGAAAGGCTTAGACTTAAAAAAAATCTGTACATTGGTAATCTTAACTTGATACAACTTACTATATATGGGATTCAACTCTTGTTTGGAATATACTGTATATGTAACTTGCATTCAACTCTTGTTTAAAAATAGGGGTTGAGGATTTAGCTCAGTGGTAGAGCGTTTGCCTAGCAAGCGCAAGGCTCTGGGTTCGATCCTCAGCTCAAAAAGAAAAAAAAAAAATAGATCTACCAAAAAATGGATATTTTAAATAGCAACCACATGGTTGGCAGCCATTTTCACTAAGGCTAATGAGTACATGCTATGTGACTTCACCACCATCATAAGATAACCATGTGGTATAAACCAGCTAAGGGAGCACGTCTAAAATGTCTCAGTCCTACTGAGCCCCTGGTTTATCATTGTGTATACTTCTAGACTGAGGAAGAACAAGTCTCTAAAATATTTTGGATTACAATGAATTTTTGTATAGTGATAAATTCCTAAGGTCTACCTACTCAGGTTCACAGTAATATTTGTCTAGTCTCTTTGTCTTTGCCAACTTTGTTAAGCTTTAGCTATTTGGATAAATTGAGTCATACAAGAAACTGTAATATTCTGTAATGGTGCACTATGAAAGGATCAGGAAACTCTCCAGTCACTTACAAACTGCATTTATGGTTGAAAATTTTCTATTAATGCTAAAGGGTCTTCAATTAAATCTTCAACTCAAAGTTAAGGCTAAAATTCTAATCCTTAAAAGCTACTAACTTGGGGTTGGGGATTTAGCTCAGTGGTAGAGTGCTCGCCTAGCAAGCACAAGGCCCTGGGTTCAATCCTCAGCTCCAAAAAAAAAAAAAAGCTACTAACTTATAAACTGGTATGTAATTCATTTAGTGACAAGCTTTGTTTAGCCCCCTAAATACATGTTAGCATGTATTTCCAAGGTTAAGCCTAAAACAAGTAACTAAAAACAAAGTTTGTTTAGTTCATGTATACTTTTTTTTTCCTTTTTTTTGTGGTGGTGTGGGGGTGGGGGGTTGGGGGTGGGGGTGGGTTTAAAGTAAATTTTTGTTTGTTTGTTTGTTTGTTTTTGTTTTTCGAGACAGGGTTTCTCTGTGCACCTTTCCTGGAACTCGCTCTGTAGCCCAGGCTGGCCTCGAACTCACAGAGATCCACCTGCCTCTGCCTCCCGAGTGCTGGGATTAAAGGCGTGTGCCACCACCGCCTGGCTCTTGTATACTTAATAGATAATGGTCCTCAAACTTTTCAGAGATCTGCTGAATATGGCATTTAAAAATGTTTAATAAAAATTTTCCCGTGATAAACAAGATTACCAGCTCCTAGTGGCAATCCTAAGGTCTCCAAAGAAGACAAATGGGGCACAATGTCACCTAGATTGTGGTGATGATACCCAATGGGGAAAACTGCGCCATGCCCCACCTGCTGCCAGGGCCCCGTACAACTGTGGACACCGTTGGGTTGGCCGTTCTACTATGTGTTATCAAAGTAAGGACAGTCTTTAGGTTCCTCCTCTACAAGAAAATCTCTCAGACCTGGGTCTGGCAGCTGAAAGCTGATGCTGCTCTGTGCAACAGCTGCTGGGTGATCAAGTTAGTGAGACATTGGAGGGCACAGGGCCCAATCATGATAATTAGTAGAAATAATATTAGAGGGCCATTGAAGGGGGAGAACAATTTTAGCCATATTGGTCAGTCTAACTTTTTTTTATTTAAAAGTTTCTTTTCGTTTTACATAACCACCACCTTCCCTCCCCTCCTTCTGCTCCCCCACACACACTCTGACCCCATCCACTCCTCAGAAAGGAGGAGTATTCTTTTCACAGAAAACAAAGCCCATCCTAAGGGCAATTGTTTACCAAAGGGGAGGCTGTGATAAAAAGTGGATAAGGGACATTTGTTCAATCAAAACATAGACAGTGGAGGATAAAGGATTATCAATGGGAACATTGGCCACAGCCTTTAAAACGTTAGTAGGGGCATGTTACATCTTGTCCCCCATTATCCTTATACAATTTTTATTTAAAAAACCCTATTCCATATAAGTTTATTTTTAAGAGCCCAGGGATAGAAGGATCTCCTCTGATACAGAAGGAGCTTTCTCATTGGCTTTTCAGTGCTAAATGGACCCAGAGATTATATTCCATATTATTAGTTACAAACAGGGTGACTCTGGGTGTGTTAAATTCTATTGAAGAGATTAATGGATCCTCCCTTCCCTTCTTATTTTAGCACACCTGTAATTTCAATTATCAGAACCCTTTAAAGAATATGTGATAATGCTGAAGTCTGTGTTATTATGCTGGGCTTGGTCAGCTAGATTAGTCCATCCCAAGTATCCTCCATCCATCTAGCTAAAGGCTGTTCCCCTTCTTTTGTCTGAACCATGGACTCTGGTGGATAAAGGCAATCTTTTGCATGGTGACAATATCCGGGTGTTTTCTGTGATAGAGATACCTCTCATTTCCCATGTCAAGATGCATTTTGTATAGGTTGAAAATAAAACAACAAAACTGTTATCCATAGGACAATCATGATACAAATTTCAACAGCAAGAACATAAAGTTATATTAGACAGTCAAGCCTTAGAAAGTTAGATGTTTTAACAATGCTCTTTCAGTCATTTTCCACCTTTGGGGGTTGGGCTCCTCTTCCATGGGTTCCCTGTTGCCTTCTTGAGGCGTGAGGGATGAATAGGCAGAAATACCAATGACTTTAACAGCAGTAGCAGTCCAGAAAAATCACGATATAAGGTGCTTTCCATCTAGGTTCAAGCCGATCAGTTTTGAAGTGGCTGACGAATACAGCATCTCCAGGCAGGAATAGGTGACCAGGTTGGCAGTACCCAACAGGTTGAGCACCTGAACCTGAGGGAGAATCATATCCAAAGTTAATCGAAATCCTTTTAAGGATTCAGAGATTGGAGTGAGGCAATCTGGTAACAATCCAGCATGTACCTGCGGGATCATGGGACGTGGTCGCCCGAAGATTATTTCACATGGTGTGAACTTTTCTTGGCAGGGGGGTGTTTATATTCTCCTCTCACTCTTCAGGTTGAGATGTCCTGTGTCATCAGGGTGTCGCGGGCAGCTGCATACACCACATGATCACGCACTCTCCACCTTAAAAAGCCGCACACAGACCCCCACCCTCCCTTTTCCTGTTTGCTCTCTGCTGTCTGCTCTGCCCCGCTTCCCTCCCTCTGCCAGGCCTGGCTTCTCCGTCCTATCCCCTCTTCTCTCTAATAAATCTCATCCTAACTCTGGTAACCATGGCTCGTGACTCTTCTGCCAATGAACAAACCAGCGCTGTATCTCTTTCAGGGGGCACATTGGACTCTGAGAAGAGCATAAGGCAAGAAGTCAACCCAGTTACCACCAGTATCAAGAGTGTATTTAGTGGGCTGGAGAGATGGTTCAGTGGTTAAGAGCACTGACTGTTCTTCCAAAGGTCCTGAGTTCAATTCCCAGCAACCACATGGTGGCTCACAACCATCTGTAATGAGATCTGGTGGCCTCTTCTGGCCTGCAGCCATATATGTAGGCAGAACATTGTATACATAATAAATAAATACTTTAAAAAAAAAGTGTATTTAGTTAAAATCTCCTTTAAAGTTCTATTCATCCTCTCTACGTTTCCCAAGCTCTGAGGATGATATATACAACAAAGTTTCCAATTTACGTTAAAAGACTTAGAGAGCAATTAAGGTAACGTGGCAATTAAGATAACGTGGCCATGAAAGCTGAGTCATTGTCAGACCCCAGAGATATGGGGAGGCCAAATCTGGTAATAATTTCCATTGTTAATTTCTTAGCTACTACTTGGGCTGTTCCCATTCAGGGTAGAAAGGACTTTACCCAGCCTGTGATGGTATTGACAAAAACCAGCAGGTATTTGTAGCCATACAATCCTGAATTGACTTCAGTGAAGTTCATTTCCCAAAATTCACCTGGTTCTGTACCTGACTCCATGTTCTTTGCATTTACCTGGGCACAGGTCAGGCAGCAGTGTGAATGCTCTGAAGTTTTTCTCTTTGGACAGGTGGCTAGACTTGAGGAGAGATGAGTTCTGAGATATTCTCAGGTAACGAGTGCATGGCATGGTGTAAGGCAGTTAGCCAGTTTTGGCTCAGTACACTTGGCATGCAGATTCTTCTCCAGCAGGCAAGATCCACCATCCATTGCAGCTCACCTGAGCCCCCAAGTCAGAATATGATTTGATCTCTGCTGGATCATACTCAGGAATATCATCAAGGCAGAGTAGGGGTTCAGGAACAGCAGATAGTTCCAGAACAGTCTGGGGTTTGGGTTCCCCAAGAGCAGCCTCTTTGGAAACTTGATCTGCATGGTTGTTACCTTGAGTTTGAGGGCTTTTGTCTTTTTGGTGTCCTGGCCAATGAATAATGGCCAGTTCAGTTGGTATCCAGATGGCCTCTAGCAACTGGACAATTTCATATTTATTTTTGATAGTCTTTCCCTCTGAGGTGAGTAAGCCCCTCTGTTTATACATCTGTCCATGAACATGAGCCATGGCAAAAGCATGTCTGTGTGGATGCTCACCTTTTTTCCTTCAGTCCATCTTAAAGCCTGTGCCAGAACAATTATTTCTGCTCCCTGGGTAGACGTACCCCTAGGCAAAGCTTGTGCCCAAATGAACTCCTTCTGGACAGTAACTACCACTGCCCCACATACCTGGATCTTTCTTGAATGAAGCTGCTGCCATCTGTATAGAGAGCTGCACCTCTGGTAGTTGACAAGAACATCTGTCAGATCATGCCTCAGATAACATCCAGCATCTCGGCAGTCAAGGATGGGCTCCTTAGGGTCAACATCTGGCAGCAGGGTGTCAGAATTAATGGCCAAGGCCTTCCAAATGGAGTCCTGCAGGTTCCTCAGGTAAAGCTCAAACTCAGGACAAATGGCTGAGGTGCATATTTAACATATCAAAGCAGACCTGGCTGTGAGGTCTCCCAGCAGCTCTCAGTCCCTACCTATTACAGAGTATGGCTAGCATACCCGCCCTCTACCCTAAATTTCTCCAGCCCAAGGGCTGGGCTGCCTTTCCCCAGCTTCCCTTCCCTATATAATCCAGCCATTTGGGCTATGGTCCTTTTTTTTTTTTTTTTTTAGCCTTTTTACCCTTTTGGCCTCTTGGTCTCCTGGTTCTCCCCTCCACCCTCTGCTCACATGACCTGTTTCAGGGTCATGCTCACTCAGGACTCTCCCAGATGTCCCTGCCTCCGGTTATGCTCTCCCTCATATCTACAATAAACCTTCTCCTCCACCATACCTAGGAGCAGTCATGCCCTCCCTTTTCATTTCCAATTCATGCAACAATCAACCTGCATTTTATTCAATGGCACAATAATTTCTATAGGCTCTTTGTCAATAAGTTAAGACATGTCCTTCCCATTATTACTGTCTATAATTTCTTGTAGATAAGGAGTTGCACAGTGTTATGGAGAATTATGACATGCATAAAGTTCTATTATACCATTTCCTTGTTGATCTATAGCTCCAGCAGGTGATAAGGAGGAAGGAAGGATAAGTGATTGACAAGGGAGTAAGGGATTCATTCTATGAGCTACAGCTTCAGCAGCTGCATTATTGAATAAGCTAATAACATTTTACATATATATATATATATATATATATATATATATATATATATATATATATAAAATTTAAGGGAGAGTCTTCAGAAAGCAACTGAAAGAGCAGAGTCACATCCTCAATAGCGATAGGTAGATAAGACTATACCCAGTCAGCTGTGGTGCCACACACCTTTAACCCCAGCACTCAGGAGGCAGAGGCAGGCAGATCTCTGAATTCGGAGGTCAGCCTGGTCTACAGAGTGAGTTCCAGGACAGCCAGGGCCACACAGAGAAACCCTGTCTTGGGGGTGGGGGGGACTGGTACCCAATCAATACGGGCCAAAATTTCAAAGTTTGCTCTTTTAGTTAACTTAGCATGAGAGCTAAGCATGGATTTAAGTACTGATTAAATGAATGAGCAAGAGAGGGAACGTCATCTACAAACTGAAATACCTCAGGAAATTTAATCAGCATCGACTCAGG
The DNA here is from genome assembly GCF_903995425.1 of Onychomys torridus. NCBI lineage: Eukaryota > Metazoa > Chordata > Mammalia > Rodentia > Cricetidae > Onychomys > Onychomys torridus. Next base: position 10,294,278 of record NC_050443.1, read on the forward strand.
TGCTTTATGTCCTAGTTGTGATTGTTCCTGTACTAGAAGTTTGGCCCATTTTAAATTTTACCCATGTAAAGGAATCACTGATCAATCTATATTGATTTATTCTTCTTGCTTTGGAGGAAAACACATGAGCAGGAAAAAGCTAAGCTGTAGGGCAGCCAAGCCCTAGCTTATGCTCCAGCAGCTTAGCCCTGGCCACCAGTCCTTGGAACTCAGGTGTAGCATCAGACACTGCTCTCTGTATTCAACTGACCCCAGGCAGCTGAAACGTCCATGGGGCCATTTGCAGCCAGAGCGCTCTGGAGTCTATCCTGCCCACCCTGCCAAGACCTGCCAAATTGTGTTCAACAGAAAATTCCCTCTCTCTCTCTCTTTCTCTCTCTCTCTCTCTCTCTCTCTCTCTCTCTGACTCCTTTTTTCCTTTTTTGTGGAGGGGGTTTTGAGACAGGGTCTCTCTGTGTAACAGCTCTGGCTGTTCCAGAACTAACCCTATAAACCAGGCTGGCATCGAACTCACAGAGATCTGCCTGCCTCTGTCTCATGAGTGCTGAGATTAAAGGCATGTACCACCCTCCCTACCCCAACCCAAGCAATACATTATTGTTTTCCAGCTTTCAAAATAATTGACAGGATGTTATTATCCCCTTTTGTACCAACTCTGTTTCCATTACTTCCTATGAGTTTAAAATTACCAATATCTACGGTTCATTGTTTAGGAATAAGTTGCAGAACTGTTTCTCAGAATATTTTGAATCTGTGGTGTTAGTTATTTGGGGGCGCTCTTACCCTGCAAGGAAATGTTCCAAAACACAACAAATCCACTAACATGAGTTTTATTAGGATAGGAAAGAAAGAGACAGATGTGAACAGGCCTGTGAAAAACACACGTGGTCAAGAGAGAAAGTGAGAAAGAAGAGCCGGGAAATATGGCGCCGGCTTATAAAGTACTTGGACTTATGTGGCTGCTCCACGCATGCGTGTAGATCACATGGTTCTGCAAAGCCACAGGGTTCTGGTCACACAAGTATTGACCTGGAAATGGCCATTTTGAACCAGAAATAGCTAGGCGGAAGTGTCTAGGTCCACCAGGCATGCCCAACCATGGGGGCATGTTGTGAATTCATATCATCCCTGACTTGTTTTTTCTAAAAAGAAAAAATGTGGATGAGTGGGTATGGGACGCCATTTCTCTCAAAGACTGCTTCAGGCTGAATGGTGGACGTCGGTTGGCTCTTGGGGGAAATGGGGAGGCTGGCTCCTGAAGTCCTGGGATAAAGATCCGTCATCCCTTGTCCTGCAGCTGTCCATCCTTCATGGTGTGGCTGGGAACCTTCCGTCTGACAAGACACTGGTGACATAAAAAGCTTAGAGAAAAAGAATCATTATTATTTTATTTTTGGAATTGGCATTTATCTGAGGTAGATCTGGCCTGTCCAGATGGAGACATGTTAAAAAGGTGGCTATGATAAAATTAATGATTATTATGGTGTTTTAGTATTCTGCTTAATTTTTACCTGAGACAAGCCATATTAGAGGTAGTTTATTTAAGGCACCTGTTTGTTTTGTTAGTTTAGCATTTAGGAAACACAGGTGATCAGTTGCTGAGTACTGAACAGTGATAGATTGTTATATCCTTACCTCCTGGATATTTCTGATGGTCCTTTTGCCTCCAGCTCTGTGTGGCCCTAGTTGGGAAAGGAAGGGGTGATACCTTATTCCTCTGGAATTGGTGACAAGGCAGTGGATCCTGGTGTCCTCTGGAGCTTGAGAGTGCAAGGCCCTGTTTGTTTTACTGAGGAGAGATTTTTCTGGGATGGAGGTGAGATAAAAGGTTTTAGATGAGCCAGGTGGACCCAGTGAGGAAAGCCCTCAAGTTTAGTGGTTGTTGGAGTCACAATATTACCTTGAAGGGTCCCTGCCACTTAGGGGAAAGGGGTGAAGGGTGCTGGCCTGGAGGAAAGAGAAGAACCTGATCCCCGATGTGGACTGGAGGTGGACAATGATTGTCACACAGCTGAGGTAATGACCAGTCTGCGTAGCTCCATAGGATGGACCTTAGGTGACATAAGAGAGGAGTTAACAGGCTATCTGGAACAGTTGGAGGGTTGGATAAAAGACCTGGTGCTAGAACTGGCCTTCCATACATTAGTTCAAATGGAGAAATTGAAAGAGGCTTTTGGTCTACCTGAGAGGCTGGCAAGGGAAAAGAATTGTTAGAGTCAGTAGAGTGAGTGGCTAGGAGAAGAGGAGCTGCTGGCATGTCTGGGACGAGGCAAATGTGGGGAGCAAAAGAAATGGACGCTCCTACCTTAGCTAGAAGATCCCTTCCCATTAAAGGTACCGGGCAGCTTGGCACCACTAAGAATGTGTGTGTGAGAGGGATGACTCTGAAATGCAGTTGAGTGGTGGTGTCTGGTGAGGTAGATAAGGTTTCCCCCAACCCCGACAATAGGGAGACGAGAAAGAGAGGTAGGCCCCCAAAACTCTCTCAGGACAGAGTAGGTAGCTCCGGCATCCAAGAGGAACGAGATGGGGCGCCCATTTGCTTTTATAACTACCGTTGGTTCCCTGTGTGAGATGGGAGTGGCCGGGGCGGAAACCAGGCAGCATCAGTCATCGCTGTAGGCTAAGCCTGGAAAGTCAGCTGGAGGGTGGTCTTCGTCTGGCGTTCCTATGTCGCTTGGGACATTAGGACAGTCAGCTGACCAGTGACCCTTTTGGCAACATTTTGGACAAGGCCTTATTGGTGTCCTTCGTGGGGCGGTGGTGCAGGCCCAGGCCCTGTGGCCTTCTTTCTCACACTTGAAACAGGCCAAATGGCTTTCAGGGAGCAGGTCTGACAGTGTTTGTCAACATCTGGTAGTTCTTTTTTTGGGCCTTCTCATTTCTCCCATGGTACACCTTAAATGCTATTGCCAGCACATCTGCCTGTGGGGTCATAGGGTCATTCTCTAAACTTTAAGTTTATCCCTAATGTCAGGGGAAGCTCTGTGAGACAAAGTGGGTCTTTAGGCGCTGCCTGCCCTCAGGGCTCTCCAGGTCTAAGCTAGTGAACTGAAGTAGAGCCTTGGTGAGCCGCTCTAAGAAGTGGGACAGATTTTTATCCTTATCCTAAATTACCATTTTCAGTTTTTCATAGTTTACTGGTTTTAGGGCAGCCTTACGGAGGCCTGTCAGGAGACAGGCAATAAACCTGTCTCTGGCTAGAGATCCACACTGGGTGTTATAGTGCCGGTGTGGTTCTTGGTCAGGAACCACCTCAGCTCCTGGAGGATGTGAGGGGTTAGTCTGGTGAACTTAATCTGCATGAGTTCTAGCCTGTTCCCATCCTTGCCTGCACTCCTCAGGAAGTAAATTATTAGATAGTACTATATATATCTTATATAATATATATATATATATCTTAATTATATATATTATTTATATATATATATATATATAAAATAAAGGACGCAGAATTAGAAGTATAAGAACCCAGCTTAGTTTCTATCTGAGAGAGTTCTGCGAGAGAGAATGGAACATGAACCTTAATCAGTCCATCCACACCAGCCACCTCTCGCAAACGGAGAACAGTGGATGGATTCGGATGGCTGGAATCAGGCATTTTAGCAGTTCAAGAGCGTGTAGTAGGCAGAGTGAAAGTTGGAGCCAGAGCAGGGCCTCTGGAAACAGCCGCTGCCAAGGAAGAAGAATCCAGAAGAGGAGCTGAAGGAGCAGACACCCTAGGAGTAGGGGTGGGAGCTGGAGGTTGGAGAGGTGGAGGTTCATTAGCAGGATGTAGAGTCAGAGATTCCGGAGTCAGAGAATCATCAGGTTTAGGCATAGCTAGGAGCGTATGAGCAGGAGAGAAGGAATCCAGAAGGGACGGTTTAGCACTGAGAAAGAGGAAACGGATGATATAGAGCAACTCTTTGCATTTGCCTGTTTGCTGGCAGAAATTAGATAACTCCCGTAAAATATCGGGATCTAAGGAGCCGCTTGGCGGCCATTTTTGGTTATTTTCTAATGCATATTTGGGCCATTTCTTAGTACAGAGACGGATAAGCTTAGGAATCTGTAAGTGAGGCATTAAGCTGAGAGGTTTCAAAGCTTCAAGAAGACAGCCTAAGGGAGAGGAAGGACTGATGGGGTTGGAAGCCTTATTTCCCATGTCTGCAGCAGAGAGGCAGAAAAATTTAAAAAATTAAAAAACAAACGTGATCCAGAGCCAAGATCCCAGGCATCCCCGAGGCCAAGGATGGATACCAGGCACAGGCCACTTCACTGCTCGTCAGCCAACACCCACTGTGTGAAGCAAGGATTCCCTGGGAATCCAGAACAGCATCTACCACTTTGTCAAGCCAGAAAAAACATGTCACCTTCACACAGCCCGGACGCACCCAACAGTGATGATCCTATATCAAGCTGCAGACGTGGGAGATGGCTAGAAATTTAGGCCTGCAATAGGGCCGACTGTAGCCAATAAAGACCATGGCTGGGGGTTCCCCAGGTTTCAAGAATACTCAGTGAGACGCTGGACACTCAGTGGTCATTCTCACAGATTCAGGAAACCATTCACACTGGCCAAAAGGCTGGGGACTCACCAATCAGTAGCGGTGTTGGATATGAATTTGTGCGGCCAGGCAAATGGACAGTGGTCTGTCGTGTATGAGCAGAGTCCCTGGTTTGTGCAGAGCAGAGTCCCTGGTTCCGGGGTTTCCAGGTGCAGGGCAGCCCGGAAGCACCCGTTTTTGTCACGGCACCAAAATGTTAGTTATTTGGGGGCGCTCTTACCCTGCAAGGAAATGTCACAAAACACGACAAATCCACTAACAAGAGTTTTATTAGGATAGGAAAGAAAGAGACAGATGTGAACAGGCCTGTGGAAAACACACGTGGTCAAGAGAGAAAGTGAGAAAGAAGAGCCGGGAAATATGGCGCCAGCTTATAAAGGCTGGGCTGTGCTTACGTACTTGGACTTACGTAGCTACTCCATGCATGTGTGTAGATCACATGGTTCTGCAAAGCCACAGGGTTCTGGTCACACAAGTATTGACCCAGAAATGGCCATTTTGAACCAGAAATAGCTAGGCAGACGTGTCTAGGTTTGTCAGGCATGCCCAACTGTGGGGGCATGTTGTGAATTCATATCATATGGACCTAATAAACAGCCCAAAAATTGTATGAAACCCTTTGTCTCAAAGGACCTGATTAGAACCCATGTTAATGGTTCCACTCTCCACTGTCTCAAACCCTGTGGTGAAGGGCCAGCATTCCCTAATCCCCGACCCCCAGCACCTCCCTCCTTTCCTCTTTCATGCTCTAACAAAGCATTCCACTGGCTTCTCACACTCACACAGCAGCACAGCACAGTCCGAGTTCAATCCGTCAAGGCAGAGCTGACTGTGAAAACCAACTTGTCAATTATGTCACCTGTCTCTCCTCCCTCAGAAACCCACACACTGCGCTATGAGCTCACAGTCTGGTTTCCGGAGGACTCTTGGGAGCACCCATTCCCAATCCTGATATTCGTGGATGATGAGCTCTTCCTGAGGTACAAGGGAGACAGCAGGAGAGCAGAGGCTGTGGGGCCCAAGATCAAGGAACATGCAGGAGCTAAGAACTGGACAAGAGAGACTGAGGACCTGCAGAAAAAGAAGGAACAGCTCAGGAGAATGCTGGCTGTGGTCACAAACCAGCAGGGCCAGAAGAAGGGTGAGTGTGCAGACCTAGAGGTGTTATGCCCAGATTGTGGGGACCTCCAAAAGACCACCACCACAAAGACCAAATCCCATACGTAAAAGCAAAGAGCCTTTATTTTCAAGCTCAGAGCTTGGACTCTGTCTGACACAGCAGTGAGAGCCCAGAGCCCAGGCAGGGTTTTTATCATAGAAGAGGGTGGGATATAGGGAATGTTTGGAATGTCAGGCATTTCTTCTTAGATGCAGGCCCTACTGGGTGGGGTCAGCTTATAGCTTTCCCTGGGTCCAGGTGTTGCCTGCCAGAAGCTGTGTCTGGGCCTCTAAGCCTGTCATGGCAGCTGTGTGGTCAAGCTGTTTTGGTGCCCCTCACAAGAATTACAGAGGTCCCATTTATGATTCCTAAGCCCTGATTCTGGGCAAGGCATAGCCAGACTTAATGGAATAATGCAATAATGCTTCCATGGGGCAGAGTGCTGGATAGTCTCTTTTAGACCGAAGTCTCAGGGGAGCTAAGATCAAGGGACAGCTGGATGACAGGTCCCTGCCTGGGCGGGCCAGGCCTTCACACCCTCCAGGAAACCTTCGGCTGTGAGCTTCAGGGAAACCAGAACATTGGAGGCTTCTGGCGCCTGGGCTACGATGGGCTGGACTCCCTGACCTTTGACCAGAAGACTCTCAGATGGACAATGGCTGTGCCCTCCACCCAGCAGACCAAGGTGTTCTGGGAGACACACGCACCCAGAGCTGATGGAGTTAAGGCTTTCTTGGAGGACATATGTCCTGCTCAGCTCCAGGGATATCTGGCTTCCTTGAAGAACTTTCCACCGGATACAGGTACTGACTCACCAGGGTTGGTTCCCAGCACCCAGGGGAACATTCCTGTGGCCAAGAGGCTCCTTCCATGGGATTTGTGGGTGTCTGGTTCTCACTGGTGTGTATGAGGGTGGCAGAGCCTGGAAGTTGGGATGTAGGGTTTCCTCCAGAGCCACTGCTGGGTCCCTCAGATGGGAAAGGAGGATTTCCCACACCAGGCCCTAGCAGACAGGAACAAGGGCTCCATCTGTTAGTTATTTAGGTGGCACTCTTACCCGCAAGGAACACATCCCAAACACAACAAATCCACAGAAGAGCTGTTTATTAATATAGGATAGGAAGAGACGTGACAGGCCTATGTGCACACACGTGGGTGAGGAGACAAGAGAGAGAGGAGAGAGAGAAGAGAGGAGAGACCTGTGCAAAATGGCGCCAGCTTTTTAAAGAGTGGGCCGTGCATGCGTACAGGACCACATGTGGCTACTCCACGCATGTGTGTAGATTACATGGCCGCGCTTTACGCAACCATGTAAAGCCACAGAGTCCTAGCCACGCAAGATGTTCTTACCTGGAAATGGCTATTTTGAACCAGAAATAATTAGGCGGTCCGCTGGGCAAGCCCAACCGTGTGGACATGTGATTTCCTATCATTCCTGACTTATTTTCTCTTAAAAAAGAAAAAAAAAATGTGGATGAGTGGGTATGGGGCACCGTTTCTCTCAAAGACTGCTTCAGGCTGAATGGTGGACATCGATTGGTTCTTGTGGGGGAGATGGGGAAGCTGGCTCCTGAAATCCTGGGATGGAGTCCTGCAGCTGTGTCCATCCTTCATAGTGTGGCTGGTCCTGGGATGAAGTTCTGTCATGCCTTGTCCTGCAGCTGTCCGTCCTTCATGATGTGGCTGGGAACCTTCCATCTGACAAGATACTGGTGACATAAAAAGCTTAGAGAAAAGACTCATTCTTATTTTATTTTTGGAGTTGACACTTATCTGAGGTGGATCTGGCCTGTCCGGATGGAGACAGGACACTTATCTGAGGTAGATCTGGCCTGTCCGGATGGAGACAGGACACTTATCTGAGGTAGATCTGGCCTGTCTAGATGGAGACATGTTAAAAAGGTGGCTGTGATGTTTTAGTACTCTGCTTGATTTTTACCTGAGATAAGCCTTATTCAAGGTGGTTTATTTAAGGCACCTGTTTGTTTTGTTAATTTAGCATTTAGGAAACACAAGTGATCAGTTGCTGAGTATTGAACAGTGATAGATTGTTATATCCTTACTGCCTGGATATTTTGATGGTCCTTTTGCCTCTGCCCTGTGTGGCCCTAGTTGGGAAAGGAAGGGGTGGTACCTTATTCCTCTGGAATTGGTGACAAGGCAGTGGATCCTGGTGTCCTCTGGAGCTTGAGACTGGAAGAGAACTTATTTTTTGAATTAGGGACAAGGCAAAGTTCATGGCCCTGTCTGTATGCACATGAGAAACACAGGCGGTAACTTTAAAGTGAGACAATGAGCTCTTATCTTAGTTGGAAATCTTTCTCATTAAGTAACTCTGAAAGTACAATTAAATCTGGTGAGGTGGGTAAGGCTGTCCTCTGTTCCCAACAATAGAAAGGAGGAGTGACATCCTAAAACTCCCAGGACTGAGTCAATGGCTCTGGTGTCCAGAAGGAAAGAAACTGATCGCTTCCCTGCTGAGTTCTGGATTCCCTGCTGTGTCTGTAGCCAAGCCTAAGTTTGCTGGAGGTCTTAGCTTGCTGTACCCATGCGTCTTGGCACCTGGGGGCAGTCAGCTGACTGGTTGTCTCTCTAGGCAGCACCTTTAGCAAGGCTGTTGATGGCCTGGCAGGGCATTCACTAGCCCATGGCCTTTTTCACTTAAAACAGGGACCCAACAGATTTCGGGGAGTCAGCAAGTGCCAGCACTTGGCAATTTTGTTTTGGGGCTTTTATCTCTTCCCTGGCACACCTTAAATGCCACAGATGACTCTTTTGCCCATGGGGTCAGGAGCCTTGCTCTCCAGATACTTAACTTTAGCCGGAAACAAGAGTCAGATTTTACTCCGTGTCCTGAATTTTTCCTGATAATTGGTGGCTTAAGGACAGCTTTTGGAAGATCTGCCAGTAGGCAGACTGTAAACTGATCCTTTGGAAGACTTGCCTGAGGCTATAAGCTGATTTTTTGGGGGGAAGGGGGGGGCTTAGGAGCCATCCTGATTATTGTAAACTTAATTGTTTAGATCTCTGCTACTTTTAGACCTGTCTGTGCTTCTCAAGGCAGTTTGAGAATGAGTGGGTGGAGTTAAGGTGAGTTAGGACAAGTCTTAGAAACCTCCCGAGCCCGCACATTTGAGCCCGCCCACTGCCGGGCAGAAGTCAGACAGAAAAGGTTGCACGTGGCCAACACAGAAGTGGGAAAGAAAAGAAAGGGTTTAGAGCTTTAGCAGAAAGCTTGGAGATGAAGCAACTCTCATTTTCCTGTTCGCTGGCTGAAGTACCTGCCACACTGTTATGTGGTCAGGTTTATGCTGTTATGTGGCCAGGTTTACCAGTACCCACCCCTATCCGCCAATGTAGGTGGTAAATGTATCTGCCCCTTTGTCCCATGGCTGTAGCCGAGAGAAAAACAAAAAATTAAAATAACAAACTGGGATCAGACTCCAATCTTGGGCGTCCCCAAAGAATGGACAGAGATCTAAGAATCAGCTCAAGTTCGCCATCCTCTTCATCAAGGGATGGGAAGGGCTGCAACTGTGCTGCAGTGGTCTACCCAGTAGACCCCAGACGACATTTTTGCTCTTTCTTGTCGGGAGCAAAAATGTGCCTGCCATTGCCAGCACAGCCTGAGGACAACCCCCAGGATTGTCCATCGCAAACATATAGCTCAGATTTCAGCCATTAGAACAGCAGACTCACTGTGGAAAAATTGTGGTGGTATCAGTAGTGGAAAGCCGCTTCTCATGGCTGGCCACCACCCAAGGCAGCCAGCTGGGGGTGCGTACTGGTTGGCGAAAGAATCACAAGCCATGGTTACCTTTCTAGAGCTTTATTGAGAGAGAGATAGGGACAGAGAATCTTTTGGTTTAGGCATAGCTAGGAGCACATGAGCAGGAGAGAATGAAGAGACAGTTGAACATAGAGAGAAAGAAAGCTAAGATAAAAAGCAATTCTTTCCATTTGCCTGTTCGCTGGCCCGAATTAGGTAACTCCCGGAAAAGATTGGGATTTTTTGTTATTTTCTAAAGCATATTTGGGCCATCTCTCAGTACAGAGACGGATAAGCTTAGGAATCTTTAAGTAAAGCTTCAAGAAGACAGCCTAAGGGAGAGGAAGTACTGATCGGGTTAGAAGCCTTATTTGCCATGTTTGCAGCAGAGAGGCAGAAAATAAAAAGAAAAAAAAAATGTGATCTGGATCCAAGACCTCCCAGAGGCCGGACAGATCTCAGGCACAAGCCGCCTTATCAGCTCATCAGCTGATAAGCAGGGGGGGGGGCCTGTGTGAAACAAGGTCTCCCCAGGAGCCCTTAATGCCCCCAGCCACCCCGTCGGGCGCGAAGAATGTGCTGGCTTCACACAGCCCCAGGACGCACCTGATGGTAGTGGTTCTGTCTCAAAAAATATCTCAAGCTGCAGACGTGGGAGGTGGCTGGAAATTTGGGGCTGCGATAGGGGCCAACCGTAGCCAGTGAAGACCATGGCCAGGGGTTTCCCCCGGTTTCAAGAATAACCAGCAAGGCTCAACGGTCGTTCTCACGGATTCAGGAAACCGTTTACGCTAGCCGAAAAGGGGAAAACTCACCAATCAGCAGCGGTGTTGCATGCGGATTTGTGCGACCAGGCAAATGGAGAGTGATCTGTCGCGAACAGAGCAGAGTTCCCGGTTTGTGCGACACAGAGTTTCTGTCCCCGGTTCCCGGGTTTCCAGGCGCAGGGCGCCGGGAAGCGCCCGTTCCTGCACAGCACCAAAGTTAGTTATTTAGCGGCGCTCTTACCCTGCGAGGAACACGTCTCGAACATGACAAATCTACAGAAGAGCTGTTTATTAATATAGGATAGAAAAGACATGACAGGCCTGTGTGAAGCACATACGTGGGTGAGGAGACAAGAGAGAGAGGAGAGAAAGAAGAGAGGAGAGACCTGTGCAAAGTGGCACCGGCTTTTTAAAGAGTGAGCCACGCATGCGTACAGGACAGCATGTGGCTACTCCACGCATGTGCATAGATTACATGGCCGTGCACGCGCACTACGCAACCATATAAAGCCACAGAGTCCTAGCCACTCGAGATGTTCTTACCTGGAAATGGCTATTTTGAACCGGAAATAATTGGGCGGTCTGCCGGGCAAGCCCAACCGTGTGGACATGTTGTGATTTCCTATCACCATCTCTCCATCAGCCTCTTTCTCTGGGATGTTCTGGGTCCAGAAGGAGAGAAAGCTAGGTATGAACAACTGGGCTTAGGTGGTAAGATGGAGTCATGCTTGTCTGATCAAAGTTAAGACAGGACAGAAGGATCCAGCCACAGAGCTGGACTACAGATTCAAGTGCAAGCTACCCAATCCATGTCCATGACTGGGATCCTATGCCTGATGTTCTGCTTTTGTCTGAAAGGGTTAAGTTTTCTGTTTCTTGAGATAAGGCTTCGCTACCTAACCAAGGCTGGCTTTGAACTCAAGACCCTGCATCTGCCTCTTGAATGCTGGTATCACAGGTATGCACAGCTCTGCAAGGCCCCTGAAAGGTGATAGTTGAAGCTTTCTCCTTGGCTAAGTCTCATGACAAAACGAAAAAAATATATATGAAAAATGCCCTACAAATGGAGGTAGGGTGGGGAGAAAAGACCCTGGTGACCAGTCAAAGTCCTCATGAGCCAAAGAATTAGAGCCACAGTCTGGTGGTCCCTCCCTGTCTTCTGGAGTGTGTGATAGCTGCTTTGTGGTAGAAAGTCAGTCAGATCGCCAGCCACTGGTTGACTAGAGAAGCCCACTCTCCCTACAAAATCATCTACACATGTGCTGGAAGGTTGATCTTCTGGCTTCTGACAAAGCCTTCTGGCAGATAAGGGCCTGATGCCTGGGAGCTGCCGGGCATCACTGGAGCTGCCTGCTGACCTCCTCAGTCTTCTTATCACTGGGCGCTTGGCCCACAGTAGAGGGGGTAGGCGAAAGTGCACAGTGTGGCTGTCTACTTTCTGCCCTCCTCACCTCACCAGCTCTTCCTCATCTTCTCCCAGGCCTCCCGGAGGTGAAGGTAACCAACAGGACATACCCAGTGGGCAGGATCACCCTGACATGCTGGGCTTTTAATCTGTGTTCTCATGTGGCCACCCTGGCCTGGCTTCAGGATGGAAAGCCAGCACAGCAGCATACCTTTGGGCCTAGGACCATCCTGCCCAGTGGGGACGGGACCTACCAGACCTGGGTGTCCATTTGGGTTCTTCCTGGACAGGAACCACAGTTTACCTGCCACCTGAGGCACCAAACACATGACATCAAGATCCCTGCTGCTCCTGGTGAGAAAATGGGGCAACTCAGGGGGTAGGAGGCAGGGGCAGGAAGGACCCATAGTACACAATCACCACTCACTTCATGGCAGGTCCAGGGCGTGCTACTGAGTACATTCATGATGCTGCCAGTGTCCAAGCTGCCTCAGCTGTTTCTGCACTCTCCATTGTGTTGGTGGTGGTGCTGGCCAGAGCCAACTGAAGCCAGAACACAAAGAACAGAAAACTATCCGGTAAGGGGCCCATGTTGGAGGGGGTCTGCTTTTTTCTCTTGCTTGTGACTAGAGACAGAACTGGTTGGTTGGTTGGTTGGTTGGTTGGTTGGTTGGTTGGTTGGTTGGTTTTTGTCTTTTTCTCTCTTTGCTGCTGAATTAGCAGGGAAAGCCTTTTCCTGCATCAGGTACATCCCAGAGGCTGCTGAGGAGCCAGGCCAAGCAGAAGAAAGGCAATGCCAATCAAAACCAAAGAACCCAGCTCTCACAACAAAGGAAACAGAATGTGGTTATTCTGCAGCCAAATATGCCTGACTAAGGCCTGGGAACAAGTCTCCCTAAGTGCCATGTTCCAATGCAGTTACTATCTGATGAAATGTCTATTCTAGTAGAACAAACAGACCCTTCAATCGAGATATTTTTCAAATTCATTAATGGAAACATCAGGTAGATGGGTTCCAGCAAAGAGGGGCATGGACCTCATGACACTCTGGTTGGTGGAAGCTGCTGATCCCTTGATACATTTCAAAGGTTTCACTGCTTATCAAAAGGACAGCAGGTCAGAGTCAGAGGTCCACAAGAATGGCCATTAGGGAGTCTAAAGCTAGCCCCAGGATAAAATCAGCAATGTTCTAAATCTCCACTGTCAGGGAGTTCTCATCAGTCCATTGGGCATTAATATTGTGTGTGTGTGTGTGTGTGTGTGTGTGTGTGTGTGTGTGTGTGTGTGTGTAGTATTGTGTGTGGTGTATGTGGTTTTTTTGTGTGTGGTGTGTCTGTGTGGTATGTGTATGTGTGTGTAGTGTGTGTGTATTGTATGCTGTGTGTGCACATATGTGTGTCTGTATATGGTGTATATGCATGTGGGGCGTGTGTGTGTGTGTGTGTGTGTATGTATATGCAGTGTATGTGTGGTGTGTGTGGTATATGTGTGTGTAGTGTGTGTGTGGTGTATGTGTACACAGTATGTGTGTATGTGTGTCTCTGTGTGTTGTGTCTGTGTATGTGGTGTGTAAACAGAGGTGGAGTTTTTCTGTCCTGACACCTGTTCCCAAATAACCACTCTGAGGCTTATATTAATTGTAAATGCTCAGCCAATAGCTCATGCTTATTACTACCTAGCGCTTACACTTTAAATTAACTCGTATTTTTTATCTCTGCTTTGCCAAGTAACTTGGTACCTTTTCTCAGTACAGCATGTCCATCTCCTGCTCCTCTGCTGGTGACTCCTGACTCCACCCTTCTGCTTCCCATCATCCTTAGTTTGGTCTCCCTGCCTATACTTCATGCATGGCTACTGGCCAATCAGCATTTTATTAAACAAATTTGGGTGACAAATCTTTACAGTGTACAAGAGGATTATTCCACAGCATTCCCCCCTTTTTGTCTAATTAAAAGGAAGATTTTTTAACTAAAATAGTAAGATTATACACAACAAAAACAGTTATCAAGTAAGAATTACAGTTACAATATCCAGTCTATTTGTATTTGGCAAAATTAGAGAAAATCCTCTATTATCTATCTTATCTTTGTGAGTACAAAGTTTTGTACCTAATTTATCTTTTATCATAACTGAAGAAAACTAAAACTATTACTATCTATTCTTCAACTCCATCAAAGACCCCAGAAGGGTGAAATGTTACCTAATGACAAGGACATCAGGCTGCCTGGACAGTCACCCCAAGTTCCTCTGTAACGCTGGGTCATCCACCTTTGGCCCACAGGCCTAGCATATCTGACAGACTTTCCTGTGAAGCAGGATTTTTGAAGGACTGTCCTACCTTGTCTTGGCAAAGTTCAGTAGTCACCTTTCTTGCATCCTGCTGGTCAGTAATTGTCAGCAGTTGAGGCAAGGGCAGTTTCTTTGCCCACATGGCTAGATAGGTCATAAAGAAAGCAAACTCCATATGGAGTTTTTTGGATGCCCAATATCTTTTCTGAAGTAGATTGGTGCTCCCAGGAGCAGACATGTGTCACTGTCATGAAATGTTTAAGTTCTTAAAACATTTTTTTAAGATTTATTTATTTACTATGTATATAGTGTTCTGCCTGCATGTGTCCCTGCACTCCAGAAAAGGGCACCAGGTCTTATTATAGATGGTTGTGAGCCACCATGTGGTTGCTGGGAATTGAACTCAGGACCTCTTGAAGAGCAGCCAGTGCTCTTAACCTCTGAGCCATCTCTCCAGGCCCTCTTAAAACACTTTAAATGTCATATTCTGTAGGTCTTTGAAGCATTTGAAGATTGCCTATCTATCTGAAATATATCTCTGTATGACCTTAAAAAATATGACTATTAAAATGTTTCTTAATTACACACTACTTTTTAAATGAGCTTTATAAGTACAATATCTTGAACAAGGGGTTAGGGATTTAGCTCAGTGGTAGAGTGCTCGCCTAGCAAGCGCAAGGCCCTGGGTTCGATCCCCAGCTCAAAAAAAAAAAAAAAAGATAAGTACAATAGCTTGAACAAGAATAGAAATATAAATATACTATAACAAAATTAACTTTAAATTTATATCAATAAACTAAAATTCATACCAATGTAAAATATGTAAGGTTAATAGTTGTGTTTTGGATTAAAGTAGATTTAATAATCTGCCCTTTTAACCTATCATTTCTATATCCTTCCTTTTTCTTTTAAGAACAAGATCCCTGAACCTAATCTCCTTTGTTCAGCTTTTTTCCTGACCATTACCAATAACAATTTGTAAAGAACCCCCCCCCCCCAAGTGATGCATCTCTGTTGCAGTTTCCTCTGAGTTCTATATCCAGAACAGCGTCAACGCTGCTGGCTGAGATGATCCAGCCTCACAGAATACTCCAACAGAGGTGCTCTGAAATGTTGGATCATCTGGGCCATCCATTCCCATAAGAGATTTTTCTCAGGGGGCCTTCCTCGATCAAACCTGATTCTTCATAACCCAGAATAAATCCACAGCCTCTCATTTCCTATGGAAACAAAAGCATAACCTCTTTCCCAAAGCAACATCTTTTGACTTAAATTTTGAAATCAAGATAATTTTAAAATGTATAGGGGTGTTGGGGGTGTGGGCTTGGTGTATGACTTGGATGAGGAGATTAACCTAGTCTCTGGGTATCTCTGAGAGCCAACAGTGTTACCGTTACAATAAGAAAAACACATGCCTGAGCGGACCATAGGGTTTGAATTTGCTGCAGCTTAACATTTTGATATCAGTAACAATTGGTTGGACCTATGAAGGATCAGCCTGACTCCATCTTAAGGATGGAAGCCATTTTGTTATAAGGTCAGAACAAGTTCATTTCTGTGTGCTGCAAAATGAAACTTGATGGTGCTTTAAACTGTCCTTGAATTAGACATGCCCCTCACCCTATGGAGTCTGACTCACACCTTGAATGAATAAGGTGCTCTGCCAAATAATTTTCAAATGTTCAGCCAAGTTCCTAAATAACCAAAATTTATCTGGAAATCCCCCAACCCTTAAAAACCCTTACTCTTATAGTTCTGGGGACCATAAACCCCACTTCCTCCTGTGTCTGATGCTATTTTTTCAAACCCCTGCTTTAGCACTGTCTGACAGAAAACAAAGCTTGCTTAATTTGATCAAAGAATTTTGCTAATCGTCTTTACTCTTGTTCAGAGGGACTAACAATTGGAGGCCCCCGTGAGATCAAGACTCCCAACCCATATTCTGAAGCCAGACCTTCACTCCCAGGACTCCAGGACCCAAATCCTGCCTTGGAAGGTGCACACCATGAAGACGTTCCAAGACTCCATCCAATGCATGCTTTCAGTTTGGCAAATTGTTGTAGTGTAGGAAAAAGGAACCAGGAAGCACCTGTCTGAGGAGTGCCCCACTGGTAAGTCATAGAGGGCCTCTCCTTCTATGACAGCATTTCTCAACCAATGGTCTCCACCATCAGAAAACACATATTTCGGTGATCTTAGGAGCTGAGACCTCACTGAGTAGCAAAGGTACACTTATGAAGTAGTTACAAAAATAAATTTATGGTTGGGGGTTCCTAAGACCATCAGAAATATATCCTTTCCAATGGTCATGACCCACAGGTTGAAAACCTCTGTTCTATGGCATCTGGTGCTGTTTCTGATGGGATCTTGTCTAGGGGACAGAGAGGTACCTGATGAGGTACACAAACTCCTGTCCAGGGCAACAGCATGGCATCTGACCATCTGGCTTTTGGTGCCTTATTCTTGGTACCCTGTGCTTTGTTCCATTTGTTTGTCTCCTGCTCGTGGAGTAAAAGTCACTCTGCCCACCTAGTTCTTGGATGCTGGAGACCAAGAAGGAAATTGGTCAAGCCTGGTAAAATGCATGAATGAAGATAGGCGCCATGTTTTGTTTTTGACCAATTTCTTTCAGCTACATGAAAGTAGTACTCTCTGTACTATGTCTGATGGTCTTGATTTTTACTGACAATGTCCCTTGAACATTGTGTGTTCTATGGTTTCGTTTTTCGCTCTCTTTAACTCTGCTGTTCCTGCCATGCTCTCCTCCACCTGCCACAGCAGCAGCCACTGAAGCCCAGTCAGAGAAAACTTTGTTTTCCCTTCCTGAGTCTGCTGCTGGGTGTTGCTTTGGGCCCACATGCCCGTCCAGGGCTGGCAAACAGACAGCAAGGACCAGAAGGGCAAGGTGGGAAGCCAGATGAGCAGGCAGTGGAGGCCAGGATCTGGGATCTTCTCCAGCACTAGTGGCTCCCCACAGACTCCACAAGGGTGGATCCTAGTGGATTGTCTGCTGCCCTCCTTCCTGCCTCCTTGTCCTAGGAAAACCATGGCCTACAGAGTGGGGAGGGACCCAGCAGGGGAAGATGGAGCAGTGGCCACTTCGGTTACTTGCCATAGCTGCTTTCTCTGTTCTCAGCTTGCTCTGGTCCCTGAATGCAGTTTTTCAGGGATTCAGATGTTTTCTAGACAATTTTGAAATATTGTTTTATTCTGTTCTGTGTAGCTGGAGATTTCTCCAGTCCTACCCTGCCCCATGGACCCCACAACTGCTTATAAAATAATCACTCAGAAGCTTATATTAATTAAACTGCTTGGCCATTAACTCAGACCTATCATTAACTAGCTCTTACACTTAAACTCAGCCATTTCTGTTAATCTATATGTCACCACATGTTCCGTGACTTTAGCTGTTGCCTTTACATGCTGCTCTCTGGATGGCAGGCTGGTGTCTCCTGACTCAGCCTTCCTGTTCCCAGAATTCTCTTTTTTGCTTGTCCCGCCTATACTCCCTGCCTGGCTACTGGCCAATCAGCATTTTATTTATACAGAGAAATATCCACAGCAGTTCTGCTTTATCGAAAAGCTGGCTATGGAATTGGGTTATTGATCCTGCTTCTTTAAACCCAAGCAGGCTTATTTAAAAGTTTCCTGTCTGTCCTATGACATATGAGACACCAGATTTTGTGACAAAAAAAAAAGAGAGAGAGAGAACAAAAACAGTCCAAAAAAAAAAGAAAAAGAAAAAGAAAAAAGCCAGGCAGTAGGGGCTTACACCCTCAATCCCAGCACTCAGGAGGCAGAGGCAGGTGGATCTCTGAGTTCAAGGCCAGCCTGATCCACAGAAGAGACAGACAGATCTACACAGAGGAGTCCTGTCTAGGGGGATTTTTAAAAAGAACAAAATCAAAAGAAACTCAGAGGAAAATGAGGATTTCAAAAATGCTATCCCACAAGGAACTCTAGAGAAAAGACAGAATCTTAAAGTTTATCTTGCCTTAAAACATTGACTTTGGTAATGTGCACAAGGCATGGAAGACAGTGGTGCTGAGTGTGATTTGATGAACTGTGGGGGCCTGGCTCAAAAGGCTTCAGAGAAGAGTTTTAGTATGTGATCCAGAGATAGTTCTTGTGATATTTTGGTGAAGAATGTGGCTGCCTTTTGCCCTTGTCCAAAGATTCTGCCTGAGGCTAAAGTGAAGAATTTTAAATTCATTCCATTGGCAGAGGAAATCTCAAAGCAGCCTAGTATTGTATGGTTATTAGTGTTAACTCTAATGAAGATTTATAATGAAAAGAAGCAAGCTGAGCAGGGTAAAAATGTAAAATTTAAGGAGAAAAGAAACACCAAAAAGTGGAATGGAGCTATGTCTTGTGTTCAAGGCGATAAACAGATTAAGAAATAGAATAATAGGGCTGAAGAGATGGTCAAAGAACACTGACTGCTCTTCCAACACTGACTGCTCTTCCAGAGGTCCTGAGTTCAATTCGCAGCAACAACATGGTGGGTCACAGCCACCTGTAATGAGATCTGGTGCCCTCTGCTGGCCTACAAGGACACATGCAGACAGAACACTGTATGTATAATAAATCTTTAAAAAAAAAAAAAAAAGGAAAGAAAAGGAACGAAGGAAGGAAGAAATGGAATAATAAGGGACTGGAGAGATTGCTCAGTGGTTTAGAGCACTGACTGCTTTTCCAGAGGACCCAGGTTCAATTCCCAGCACCTATGGCAGCTCACATCTGTCTGTAACTCCAGTTCTAGGGCTTCTGATGCCCTCACACAGACATACATGCAGGCAAAACACCAATGATTATAAAATAAAAGTAAAGTTTAAAAATTTTAAAAAAGAAATGGAATAAAGGTGCAAGATCCTACCCCGCTAAATTTCCAACTTGTGAATAGGAATTAGAAAAGTTTAAAGCCAGGTGTGATGGCTCACAATTTTAATCCCAGCACTGGGAAGGTAGAGGTGCATGGATCTCTGAGGCCAGCCTGGTTTAACCGTTGAAAACAGAAAGTTGGTGAAGATGTAATTGAACAAGGGGGCCATGTTCCAGCCCCAGTGAGCAGCAGGACTTGGCAGCTTCGGCCATGTGATTCTGGAGTTAAGGACAGAAGAAAGGGGCTGTGGAATTTACCCTTAAGACTAAGGAAAGCTGCTGAGGCCAGACATGTGTCAGGGGTGTCCCTGAATGGAGACCCAGAGAGGCCATTGTGTGTGATGCTGTGAAGTTGAAGCCTGGAGTGCTTTGGAGATCCCAAGATGTTGGAGATGCAGAGTCTGAAGTTTGCCCAGCTGGTTTTTGGTCCAGTATTTCCTCACTATGCTCCCTCCCCTACATTTAGAAACAGGAATGTATATTTTGTTCCATTATATGTTGGAAATTTTACAGGGGATTACCATTAAGAAATTGCATGAGTCTCAGAAGAGACTTTGGACTTTGAAACAAATTTGGAACAGTGATAGACTATGGGGACTTTTGAAGTTAGACTGAATGCATTTTCGCATTGATATGGCTACAAGCCTTGGAGACCAGGAAGTAAAATGTGGTAGTTTGAAAGAAAATAGCCCCCAAAGGGAGTGAAACCATTCGGAGGTGTGGTCTTGTTGGAGGAAGTGTGTCACTGTGGAGGTCTAATATATGCTCAAGATACCGCCCAGAGTCACAGTCCATTTGCTGTTGTGCTCTCCTCCTCAAGATGAAGTCAACACCATGTCTTCCTGCACACTGCCGTCTCTCCACCTGTAAGCAGCCACCTCAAATGTGCTCCTTTGTAAGAGTTGCCCTGGTTGTGGTGTCTCTTCACAATGCTAGAACTCCTAAGACAAGGACTACATGACAGAATGAAAGCCCAGATACCTGGATGATACGCAGGTGCTGGTTACTCATAGCAAACTTTGCCATAGCTGAGGACTTGCTTTTTACCGCTGAGAGTAGACAGGGCATCAATGGCCACTGCGTTTCTTGTTCAATTCTACTAGGCCAACAGCACACCTAGTCTAAAACCCCCACTGCAAGGTCCGTGATTCTAAGGGCTGATGTTAAACTGATAATGCTAATCGAATTAAAGCTGAGTTTGAATCTTAATCTTATAGAAGCTACTAACTTGTTCTAGACAGTTTAAAAAAGTAATTAAGGGGGAACTGGGAGGGGTGGGGGAAGGGAAGCTGAAGTCAGGATACACTGTATGAGTAGAATAAATGAATTATGGTATGAGGGTTGATAGTCACCTTATAAACGACTAATGTGTTCAGAACCATGCTTGTAGTCATGCTGGCTACAAAGGTAATTTATTTCTGGGAACAAATTACGTTTAACCTCCTACGTATGTATTCAGGATTAAGCTTTAAACAAATAACTAAAAACAAAAAGTTTATTTAAAATTGGGTATACTTAATAGACAGCCCTCAACACTGTTCAAAGATCTGCTGGATATGGCATTTAAAATGTTTAATGAAAACACTTCCTATGATAGAGATGGCCCCATGGACTCCCCAGAAGACAATGGGGCACTTTGTGGTAATGTTTAACCACCAGGAAGAGCTGCCCATGACTCGCCTGCTGCCAAGGCTCTAACCAAACTATGGATACTGTGGAGCTGACTGTCACATTCTGCCTCGTCAAAGCAAGGTCAGTTTTCCCAGCTGCCTTCCCCACAGGAAAATCAGATTTTCTGGACCTGGCAGCTGAAGGTCTATGCTCAATACTGTCCCTTGTGACAGCTGAAGACTGACCTCTGTCCCCAAAAAGCTACCACCGGAGCCTAGGGCAACCATCCAGGTAACTGTAAGTCTTTGTTGTTTTAGTCAGTGTAAAGATCGCTTGGATTACCCTTCCTGCTGTAATTTACCCTCAGATCTCTGATGGTGTTGATGGCTAACTGTAGCTATATCAGTTTAACAACAGCTGCCTGGCTAATGCATTTCATATGTGATAATCTGGCTTTGCCTGTCTAGAGCTGTTAATTCTCCTGATGAGAAAGGTAAACTCACGGACAGCTTATCCTTACTAACAGGCTTCATAATAAGCGGTAAACAGCCTTCAGGTGCAACTTTTACTACTTAAAGGAACTTGCTTTGTAATGGCAGCCCTCAGTAATCAACCACTCATAATAAATGACTGAATCAAAAAAGGTTTTAAACTTATGTACATTCTGAGAAACTAAGAAAACATTTTAAGATAAATGCAAATTATAAAGGTCTGAGACTACGAAAACATAAATAAATTATAAAGAGCTAAGTGATAAGTTTTGAATCCTCAGTTGCTGGGTATCTGCCACCACCACTGACGTAATAAGCCAAATCAAACTGAATTAATAAATCCGGATTTAATGAACAGAGCAAAGCTATCCTGGGTGACCCTTGGAAAGGCTGGGGAAGAGTCACATGGCAAATATGGCCACCAGGCCTTAAGTAACCTGTAGGCATGGTCTTGAACAGCCCCAGGGAGGGGCTGGCTTTGGTGGGCTTTGAGAGAGCAGGTTTGGGGAGAGAGAGATGGGGAAGGAAGTTGAGGTGGAGCTTCCACCAGAACACTAAAAAGAAAAACAGAAATACATACAAATTACTCTACACCGCTATTATACAAAGATTTCAAGGGCTCAGAGTTTTAACGTTGAGCAATGGATTTCTAAGAAGCTGGGAAAGCACTGACTACCATTATGAGTCAGAAGCTCAAATTTTTAATTTTCCTTTGGTTGTCTTCTTCTAAATATAGGCTTGAGGAGGCTTCTCATCAGGCTGAAAGTATCTCTGTCCCATCTATATCCAGCCCTCTGGACAAAAAAGAGTGTTCATGCTTCTCAACCCAAAGCTGCAGCTTTGGCTATGACTCAAAACCATGAGTCTACTCCAGCTGCTTGGCAGACACCATTAGCTGCTTCATCTGTAATGAGGATTTCAGTACAGATCCCAAACAGTGGTGATGCTAAGGTCTCAAACTTTTATCTTGTCTAAAAATAATTCCTGTAAGCTCAGGAAGTGGAGGAAGTCATAAGACTTGGCTCTGCCTCTCACAGATCAAAAGAACCCCAGATAAGTACTCCTGTCAATCAGCAGCCTGTACTGGGGGTGGCGTCTCTCTCTCTCTCTCTCTCTCTCTCTCTCTCTCTCTCTCTCTCTCTCCCCCCCCCTGGTCTTGGGACTCCTCCCCCCCAGGACTATGGCCCAGTAAGCTCCAAATATAAAAGTATCCTTTGCACTCTTTAACTACTGTCCCAGTCTGTATTTGTCTCGGCAAAGTCCTACTCGGCTGGCGGGCGGCATCAGCTGTGGGCTACAAACTGCTCCAAAGGTGAACTACACCACGCCAGTCCCCAAACCGGAAGCCCTGGACTTGAAAACTGATCTAAACCACTCCAGCCAGTGTGACTGTCCCTATCTCTCCAGCTGGGTCAGCAAACCAGATGCAGCTGATGAATGAATGCTCCATTGCCCCAATCCCCTCTCAACTCTTGACTGACATTCCAGCCTTCCTGCGCCCTGACAACAGCATCCTAATTTTAGCAGGAAGTAGTGAGGAGAATACATCACCTGCTGTCCTCAATGAAGGCTAGAATGTTAAATCCAAAGGGAACTCCGTGTGTGTCGTGTGTGTGTGTGTGTGTGTGTGTGTGTGTGTGTGTGTGTGTGTATCCATAAACATATACTGCACATATATAGCCACACACACATACATATATAGTTACACACATATATATCCACACATCTATATAGCCACAAATACATATATAACCATATAGATATAATGCCTATTGGCATACCAGGCTCCTTCATTGTCAAAAAAGGTACCTGTTAAAACCAAACAGACTGCCTGGCAGTGGTGGTGCACACCTTTAATCCCAGCACTTGGGAGGCAGAGCCAGGCAGATCTGTGAGTTCAAGGCCAGCCTGGTCTACAGAGGGAGTGAGTTTCAGGACAGACGGCTACACAGAGAAACCCAGTCTTGAAAAACCAACCCAAAAAAACAAAAACAAAAACAAACAAACAAAAAAAAAAAAAAAACAAATAGACCAAGATCTATCAACTGGTAGACTCATTAACTAAAATTGTTCTCTAATATCATAAGGCACTTGACCTGCTCTATACAGAATGAAGAGGATGGCTTAAAGAAAAATTTATTCTTTCTATGATAACCAATCAGACATAATTAGAAAGACCCTAGCCATGATAGAAGTTCTGTCTCTCACCAAACAGAAAATGCTAAGATGCCTGTGATCACGGCATTGTCAGCCTGTAAACAGATATAAATGACTATTCACTATCAAGGATTTGAAAGGGAACATAAGACAAGGGGGAATGGTGGACCAGCCTGACTCCTGCTTAAGGATGGAAATCATTTTGTTATAAGGCCAGAACAAGTCCATTTTTCTGTATGCCGCAAAATTCAAGTTGACCGCACTTTAACCTGTTTCTGGAATTTAACATGACCCCCCCCCCCCGCATGGAATTTGACTCACAGCTTGAATGTAACCTGAAAAGATTTATGCCAAATCATTTTAAAATGTTCAAGTTCCCAAGTAACCAAAATTCCTCTGGAAATCCCCCAACCTTAGAACCCCCCCCCCCTAGTATTTTTGGACTAAACTCTCTTCTCCTGTTTGTTGTTGGTTTGTTTTCAAACCCCCACTTTAGAGAGATAGCCTTGTCTAACAGAAAATACAGCTCGCTTAATTTGGCCAAAGAATTAGGTGATGGCCTTTACTTTCATTCAGTGGGATTAACACCTGCTTAATTCTTTTTTTCTTTTTCCCTTCATAGAAATTTTATTTTTTGTCCCCCCTCCTTTTTTTAAATTAGCTGTTCAAGAATTTTGTAAGAATTATTGCTGAAGACACCATACACTTTGGACTGAGGCCTTGGAGGCCCAAGGTTGGCCTCTGTGTTCTCTATACTCATGTACTCATACTTTCATGAGCACCAGCTCATGCATGTACACACACACACAGCACACACTCACGCATACACAAAAAGTATTGCTTTGTAATTATTATGTCATTTTTAACAGAAATGCCCCCAACAGGAGTAATACCCATTAACAGAATTTTTCCCATTGTGGTTATTCAGCAAGTCAGAGCGGTACCTTGTAGGAAAACATAGAAACTTAACATCTGGATAAAACACAAAGTTCAAGTTTGTTTGTTTGTTTTTAAAGATAAATTTTTATTACTTTTAATAGTCTATGTGGGGGAGAGGAATGTGAACATGAGTGCAGTCCCCATGGAGGCCAGCAGAGGGTGCTATATCTCCCTGAAGCTTGAGTTATGAGTGGTTATGAGACACCAGATGTGAGTGAAATCTTTCAAACTCAGGTCCTAGGCATGAGCAATACATGCCCCTAACCACTGAGCCACCTTGCCAGACCCCAAACTTCAACTCTTTAACGGCTCACTCAACACAAAGACAAAGGACAAAATCCTGTTCTGTGTGGCAGGTGTTTGTAAATGTCTCTCCATCACCAGTTTAACCTTGGGGCATTGAAATTTGACCCTGGGAATGTTTAGTAACTTTTAATTAAAACCACTTAGTTCCAGCTTAAGCTACCATTATTGCCCCATCAATCTATTTCCATTCTAGAAAAATCCTTCACCCTCGGACAAACTCATGTGACCTCTGAGAATTATTTCCTTTCCCTTTCTAAATTTGTATTTTAAATTTTGTATTTTCAATTTGTATGTCTTGTCCTTGCTTGATGGCTTCTGTCTTATCACAAAATGTAGAAAGCATTGCTTATAATAAAAGTAACTATATTCCAAATGGAAACTCAAGCCTGGCACGCTGGTCCAAGCCTTTAATCCCAGCACTCAGGAGGCAGAGACGGGAATCTCTGTGAGCCCCAGGCCAGCCAGAGCTACACAATGAGATTCCACTCCCTCCCCAACCCCTCAAAAAAAAAAAAAAAAATCTACTGTATTTGAGGTCTCCTATCTATCTTTCTATAACAACCGTTTCCTTTGATTAAAAAAAAAAAAAATTTCTTCTGCTTAGAGAGAAAGAGGAAAAAGCCAGAAGGTAAGACCCCATTGCTGAGGATAACTCGTGGCCCTGGTTGCAGGACATAGAGAACTCAAGTCAGAACTGATCTGGAGGAGCTCTCCCTGCCGACTAGCTCACTTATTAAGGAACTGGGAAATTTATTACAATGCATTTTGATATTTTAACTGACCTGTAATAATTGTATTGTTATGCCCAGATCACTGGGACCCCCAAAAGACTGCCACGGAGACTGAATCCCATATGTAAAAGCAAAGAGCCTTTATTTTCAAGCTCCCGGGCTTGGTCTCTCTGTCTGTCCAATGCAGCAGTGAGAATAGAGAGCCCTGAGCTCAGGCGGGGTACAGTTTTTATCATAGCAGAGGTTGGGGTGTGGGGATTTCCAGGGTTCAGGACCCTGATTGGCTGACATTTGTCTAGGGGTGCTGGGAATATTTAGAATATCAGGTATTTCCCCTTAGATGCAGGCCCTGTGTGGGTGGGGTCCGCTCATGGCTTCTCCTGGGTCTGGCTGTTGTCTGCCAGTAATCCTCTCACAGAAGCTGTGTCTGGGCCTCTAAGCCTGTCATGGCAGCTGTGTGGTCAAGCTGTTTTGGCGCGCGCGCGCGCACACACACACACACACACACACACACACACACACACACAGAGTATGTTTTTATTTTTGAGAAGTGTTTAACGCTTTATTTCATTTGCTTATTTTTGAGACAAACTCTCACACAGCCCAGGCTAGTCTCAAACACACTGCGTAGCAGAGGCTGGCTCCTCCCTAATGTCATCCGTGGTAGTCATTTTTCTCACCAAGAGCAGGACGAACTCTTCATGGATTTGAAGGTTTTATTGAGCCACCCAGGCCCGGCCAGGCCCACACACACGGGCCCCCCTCCCCACCCTCACCCCCACCCCGGTGATCACGTGTCTAAAGAGACCCAGAGCTCAGAGAGCAGAGGGGTTATAGAGGTAAAACCACAAGTTTGGTGCATCCCGTTGACGTGGCTGTGATGGCTGTTAGCTAGCATGACAGGATATGAACTTCAATAAGACTAGGGCACAGCTGTGTGGCCGTGCAGGACGATGGCGGGTGAGTTGTGGTTCCTGTAAATACTAACACACCTGAGGGTCAGGCTGACCTCAGTTTTAGGCCGGATGGCGGGTCAGGATTGAGCAAATATGTTGTTATTCTTTTTTTTTTTTTTCCACTTGAAGTTCTGACGCTGAGGGTCCATGTCCTAATAGGTTTCCTGCAAAAAAAAATAATAATACTAAAGACTACACTTCAGCCGGGCGGTGGTGGCGCACGCCTGTAATCCCAGCACTAGGGAGGCAGAGGCAGGAGGATCTCTGTGAGTTCAAAGCCAGCCTGGTCTACAAAGCGAGTTCCAGGACAGCCCCCAAAGCTACAGAGAAACCCTGTCTCGGAGGAGGGAAAAAAAAAAAAAAGACTGCACTTGAAGCTTCGGTTGCAAACAGGCAACTCCAGGAGCCGCGTGCACACTCCTTGCAGTCATTTCCGCTCCTCTACCGGGTCACAGACATCTTTTTCCTGCAGGCGTTCTCTCCCCCACGCACTTGGATGGGGCTGTGTCCGGTTTCCATGAACAAACCGGGTCCGGTCTATGCAGGGTCAGATGCCTCTTTCTGCCTTCCGTCTCGTTTTAAGCAGCCTCAGAAATCGTACACTGATAATCTGGTTCTCATATCACAGTTACCTGCCTCTGCTTGTATGTTTCCAGGGCCCTCAATGCCCGGGAGGAGCAGCGAAGTTCCCCCAGTCGGCCTTCACCCAGGCGTGCAGAGCTCTGCAAAGGCGCCTTCCTCTGGCCTGGATCGCTTTGGTAAGGAGGGGAGGGGCACTGAGGTGAGGCTAGCGCCAGGGGTCCAGCAGGACCGTCACAAACTTGACCACTTTCTGCATCTTCTCTGTCTTCTCGCGCGCTGGCCACACTAATTTTGGCTTTCCTTGTGAATGCAAGCTGGTTTCCAGAACTTCCTAGGGTTATGAGCTCCCTCCGAGAACATCGGTAGCTCAAAGTTGCAAAATCACTCACATGACTCTGTGCCCCAGGAATGAAATGCAGGCCCCACGCCATACACACCCCAGTTCTTTCCACACCAACAACTCCTCCAGCCTTTTTAAAGTTCCGTGCCTAGGGGTCTCTTCTCCTCCCCGCCCTTCGCTCCCCGCGGGCCCTCCTCTGGACCTCTCTCTTCCTGGATTCTTGAGCTGATTAAGTCAAGCAGGAGAGACTGAAATGTGTCACTTTGGGACACCAGCATAAAACCCAGGAAATTTATACAGCTGGTAGTTCCTATTATGATCGTCGCCGTGGTTAGCAGGAGCGAACGGCTCTGTGTGTAGGAGGGGTTGGGGATGGATCACAGCAGAAACCCTTCCGGGTTCAGCGGCGGCTTTTGCAAAAGCTGGCTAGAAAGCCCGGAGAATGAGGGAAAGCCGCCATCTGGTGGAGAAAAGAGGGAACTGTGGGAACCCAGCCCATCAAACGCCCGCCCACCACACCCCTACCTCCCATGAAATCCCAAATAGAAGTCAAAGCTAATGTGCTCCCCCGAACCCTGAAACTTCCAGACAACCAGAGTAATTGTGTGAAATATATTTCTTCTTGAAATAGTTACTGTTTTTTAATTTACTTCTTGTCTCACCCACTAGGATCTGTGAACATCTGAACATCTCTTGTTCAGAGCCCTTGTTCCTCTAACAGGAGGGTGGAACACACGGTAGGTGCTCAGCAAATAATACAGGATGTTATTTAAATCAACATTGCCTCCAGCTCAAACCCGAATCTCCCTAACAAAGTAAGGATTCTCTTGAGAACCAGGAAATACGTCTGCTCCAACTTCTGGATCAGCCTCAGGACCCTAAGACCCAACATGGAGAAGTTCCTGTTCAGGCAGCAGTTAGCCTCTTTCCAGAACCTGCACAAGCCGCCTTCCTGAAGGATGAGCAAGAGGGTCAGGTGAAACCCCAAAGCTCCCTGGTCTCTGGGTCTGAAGAGAGCAGGGGAGCGACTAGCGGAGTACCCAGGAGCCCCCGGAGCGCCCGTGGTGGGACAGGAGGAATGGGGATCTGAACAGGAGGAAGCCTGTGAGCTGTGAATTAGGAACCACTGGCAGATTCATCCAAAGACTCCACATTCCTGGACTGAAAATGCTTAGGGTTTTTTGTTTGTTTGTTTGTTTGTTTTAGTGTGTATGAGTGTTTTGCCTGCAAGAGTGTAGATGCACCACATAGGTGTATGCCTGGTGCCCACGAAGTTGAGGACATTGGATCCCCTGGAACTGGGGTTGCAGATGGCTATGAGCTGCCATGTGGGTGGCTGGGAACCAAACCTGGGTCCTCTGCAAGAGCAACAAGTGCTCTTAACTACTGAGCCATCTCCCAACGGGCAGAATTTTTAGCGTGTCCAGGAATTCTTCACCTCCACCAGGAATAGGGCATCATAAAAAAATAAATAAATAAATAAACAAACAAACAACAAAAAACCACCTTTTAAACAGAAGTTGTCAAGTTGCCTGAGTTACTGAGGGTGACAGGTAGAAACACCATGGGAACCTGCATGGTGTGGGTGGGGCAGGGAGAGAATTCCTTCTCTCAATAAAGAGGAAGGAAAACCTACTGCTTATCATGACAGTTTCCCAGGTGTTGGGAAAGGTGCCTGATGCCAAAGGAGCTCTCCCCTCCCCTCCTCCTGTGCCAACTCCTGAGAGAGCTGGGGTTTATAGCAGAAGAAATCCATTGTGTTTTTGTTGGAGACAGGGTCTCTTACAGCCCAGACTAGCCTCAGACTCCCTACACAGCCAGAGACGACTTTGAACTTGTGAGCCTTCTGTGGGTTTGTGATTGCAAGCATGTGCTACATTGCCTGGTTTCTGTGGTTCTAGATCTGATGTGAAAATGTTCTAGTGCTATTTACAAAAGGCTAGTACTGCAGGCATGAAACCCAGAGCCTTGGACATGATCAACAGGGCCTCTCCCACTGAGCCACACCCCAGCCCCTCACTGAGGGATTCTAGGCAGGGGCTCCACCACTGAGCCACACCCCAGCCCCTCATTGGGGGATTCTAGGCAGGGGCTCCACCACTGAGCCACACCCCAGCCCCTCACTGGGGGATTCTAGGCAGGGGCTCCACCACTGAGCCACACCCCAGCCCCTCACTGGGGGATTCTAGGCAGGGGCTCCACCACTGAGCCACACCCCAGCCCCTCACTGGGGAATTCTAGGCAGGGGCTCTACCACTGAGCCACACCCCAGCCCCTCACTGGGGGATTCTAGGCAGGGGCTCCACCACTGAGCCACACCCCCAGGACCTCACTGGGGGGTCCAAAAGGAAGAAATGTAGAGGGATATGGGAAGGAAAGAAGAGAAAAAGGAAAAGATGAGGCCCGGAGAAACAGCAGAGCTAGCAAGAATGCTGCTGTGTAAGCATGAGGACCAAGCTCCAATCCTCTCTCCTTTCCTATTGAGGCAGAGCTTCCTGTTTTTCCCAGGTTATCTTTGAACTCAAGGTCCTCCACACTCAGCCTCACCATCCTGGGGTTACAGGTGTACACTGCCATGCCCGCCACTGGAGCATTTATAGAGACACTAAGGAATAGAGGCTTGTTTGGTAAGAGAGTATTGGATACGTATCGTTGCACTGCTTTCCCCAAGAGGCTGCTGACAGTTTTTCTCTCCACTGGGAATGTGTTAGAGCCTCCTCCCACCCCAGATGAGGGTGTCACCAATTCTTAAATGTATGGATATAAAGAGGTAAACAGTATCTTTTTGTACTTTTTTTTTTTTTTAAGAAAGAGGAAGAGGGGAGGTCTCATGTAGTCCAGGCCGGCCTCAAAACTGTCAATGTGGATGTCCTTAAATCCATGATCCTATCTCCACCTCCCACGTACTAGGATTATATAGATAGACATATACCATTTCTTTGGGCTAAGTTGGCTTTTCTTTGTTTGTTTGGGTGAGTTGTTTGTTTAGTTGTTGTTTGGGTTGTTTGTGTTTTGTTTTGTTTCTGAGACAGGGTTTCTCTATGTAGCCCTGACTGTCCTGGAACTTGCTCTGGAGACCAGGCTGGCCTTGAACACAGAGATCCGCCTGCCTCTGCCTCCCGAGTGCTGGAGTTAAGGCTATTACAATTGAGACTCTGGGTTCAATACCTAGAACCATAAAAACAAAACAAAAATTAAAATTTTTCTATTCTTGTGTCCTGAAGAGATTTCAAGAGTCTGGACTTCTCTTGGAGAGGACCTGAGTTTGAGTCCCAGCATCTACAGTTGGTGGCTCACAACCTTCTGTAACTCCAGCTCCAGGTGACCAATGCTCTAACCTTGGCCGACATCCACACTCACACGCACATACCCACAAACAGAAATACACACAAACAGGCACATACACATAACCAAAAGAAAAGTTTAATTGCCAGGTGTGATGGTGCACAGGCCTTTAATCCCAACGCTTGGGAGGCAGAGGCAGGCAGATCTCTGTGAGTTCAAGGTCAACTTGTCTACGAAGGGAGATCCAGGAAAGCCATGGCTATATAGAGACATCCTGTTTCAAAAAAAAAGTTTTAATTCATTGATTAATCAGTTACTTTGAAACAAGCCTGATCTTCATAACCAGACCCAGGCTTGTCAAGGCTACATAATGAGACTCTGTCTCCCCCACCCCACCCCCAAAAAAAACCCACAACAGTTAATTAAATTTTTTCAAATGTCTACTGTTAACTGTGTGAGGTGGCTCATTATTTTGTGTTTGACATTTAGACCTCATCAGTCATTATCAGTTGCATATGGCCCTTGGCCTAGGCATCATTTATAATATAGTTTGAACTGGTTTTAACTTTCTGCCCTTCACTCGTTATCAGGGTGACCTTGGGACTGGACCTTTTATGGCATAGATGACTACTTCCTTCTTGAAATGTTTACTTCCCTTAGCTTCTGTCACTGGACACTGTCCTGGATCTCCTTCTGCTTTGTTCTCTCTCTGTCTCTCTCTGTCTCTGTCTCTGTCTCTGTCTGTCTCTGTCTCTCTGTCTCTCTGTCTCTCTCTCCCTCCCTCCCTCCCTCCCTCCCTCTCTTCCTCTCCCAAAGGCATAAAGATCAGGAGTTCAGGGTTAGCCTCAACCAGTCAGCAAACGTACAGTCAGGTTGGGCTGCCTGAGATTCTGCCTCAAAAAACAAGCAACAGAACACCAAGGCACAGTCCCTTCATGCCAGCACTTGGGAGGCAGAGGCAGGCGGATCTCTGTGAGTTCAAGGCCACTATAGTTTAAGCACGGTGAGGTCCAGGCCATCCAGGGCTACACAGTAATTAATACTCTGCCTCAAACAAAGAGCAACTATCCACCTCCTCGGACCGAGTCCTCGGTCCCGAGCACGAGGAGCAAGCTCCCTTGAAGCACCTGCGGTGGGCCCGGCACCACACTGCCTTCAAGTCACAGGAGGCTCCGTTCAGATTCTCTGCTTCTGGGCTCAAGGGGATCCTCAAAGATGGCGGGGGTCCTGGCTAACCCAAGGGCCTTTCAGGTGCCATTTAGGCTCCTTTCTGCCAGCCCCAGGCCCAGGCACAGCCCACCAGTGCTCAGCACGTGTGCCAACGCACAGCTCCACCAAGCAGGTCCCCAGAGACCCAGGACACCAGCTCCCTCCGCTTCTCTTCCTTCCCCGCTCACCTGAGTCCAGCCTCTGTGCATCCTCCTGCCTCCTGGACACTCCCCCATGCATGGCCCACCAGCCAGTCCAACAAAAGCAGATTTTCTCCGCCACACCAGAGGATGGAAGTACCACCTGCCTATCACTCTTGTTGCCTCTCCACTTATACCCAGCACCCCAGATGATGCTCAGCACATAAGAGGTACTCAGCAGTTACTGGAGGGTTGAAATGATGTACAGTCCACCACCAAGTCATGTGGCTCTTTCCTGTTAGCTCTGTGTGTGTGTGAGAGAGACAGACAGACAGACAGACAGACAGACAGACGAGTGCAAATGATTAAGACCAGATCCCCTGGAGCTAGAGTTACGGGCAGTGTGAGCCCCCGACTTGGGTGCTGAGAGCAGACCCGGGCCCTCTGCAGAGCAGTGTGTGCTCTTAACCACTGAGGCATCCCGGCAGCCCCTCTTGACATCACCTCACTCACTGAACCACTTCTGTCATTATTGCTGCTCTTCCCTCCACCCTGTACTTCCTCCCTCCACCTGGACTGTGTTCTCTCTCCAGGAGTCTCCAGCACGTACCCGGCCTATCAGACAAAATCTCAGATCTGATCAGGCCTTTTCTGACAGTCATCCCTTATGCAGACCCAAATTCCTCACCATTCCTGACAGCATGTGCTTCCCTTTTTCCAGCTGTGTCCCATCACCCGCAAGACCCTTACCTTCTTGCTACACATGAACATGCTGAACATACATGACCTACTCTGTTCCCATAAGGACCATGTAGACGTGCCAAAGAGAAGAACCTTTGAGAAATCAAGAGCTTGGAACCTTAGCTTTAAGATTACAAAGCAGAACTTAGGGTTCTGACTCAACAGTAGAGCCCCTGCCTAGAGTCCCCCAGTGAGGGCTGGGGTGTGGCTCAGTGGTGGAGCCCCTGCCTAGAATCCCCCAGTGAGGGGCTGGGGTGTGGCTCAGTGGTAGAGCCCCTGCCTAGAATCCCCCAGTGAGGGGCTGGGGTGTGGCTCAGTGGTGGAGCCCCTGCCTAGAATCCCCCAGTGAGGGGCTGGGGGTGTGGCTCAGTGGTAGAGCCCCTGCCTAGAATCCCCCAGTGAGGGGCTGGGGTGTGGCTCAGTGGTGGAGCCCCTGCCTAGAATCCCCCAGTGAGGGGCTGGGGGTGTGGCTCAGTGGTAGAGCCCCTGCCTAGAATCCCCTAGTGAGGGGCTGGGGTGTGACTCAGTGGTAGAGCCCCTGTCTAGACTCCCCCAGTGAGGGGCTGGGGTGTGGCTCAGTGGTAGAGCCCCTGCCTAGAATCCCCCAGTGAGGGGCTGGGGTGTGGCTCAGTGGTAGAGCCCCTGCCTAGAGTCCCCCAGTGAGGGGCTGGGGTGTGGCTCAGTGGTAGAGCCCCTGCCTAGAATCCCCCAGTGAGGGGCTGGGGTGTGGCTCAGTGGTGGAGTCCCTGCCTAGAATCCCCCAGTGAGGGGCTAGAGTGTGGCTCAGTGGTAGAGCCCCTGCCTAGAATCCCCCAGTGAGGGGCTGGGTGGCTCAGTGGTGGAGTGCTTACCTTCCATGTTCAGGCCCTGAGTTCCATCTGCAGCATGACAAGAAGTATTTATTATTTATTTACTATTTCCAAAGCAAACATAGATTTATTGAAGAAAAGAAAGATCCCTGGAGAATGAGAGGCTCCATGGGATGACTACCCAAAATCATTTGAAGTGGAAGCAAAGAGGACAGGAAGGCCATCGGTCTGCCCTGATTCCCCTGTGTGCTGTGGAGAGGCATGGGAGCAGGAGCCCAGGCAGGACAGAAGCCCCAGGAAAGCTCTCCGTGACACCAGAAAGAAGCCACTGTGACTGTATTCAGAGTCCCTTCTCTCCAGAACAGAACTGCTGTGGTCACCCATGTAACCACACCACAGACAGGAGCTGACCTGAGTGAGTGGTAGGGACACTCTCGACACTATGTGCCTGACATCCAAGGTCCAAACCTGGTCCATTCACACAATTCCTGACCAACTCTGGGGGTCAGAAGTTTGCTGTGACCTCCATATTGGAGTTGGACAAACAGGCCCAGAGAGGTTAAGTCATTGGTATGGGCTCACACGGTAGGAAGCAGCTGGGGTTCGGGTGCAGGGAGCGTGGCTCTGACTGATTGGACGCCAAGCCTCAGGAAGCAACTTCCCATCCCCAGCCCATCCTCCTCAGCTGTGAAGGGGCCCCCACTACTTAGCCTCTTACCCTGTAGGGCTGGGCATCTTCAGACTCGGACCCAAGGGGATCTGCAGCCAGGCGCGGTGGCCATGAACACCTGTAATTTCAGTTCAAGGTCATCTTTGGCTAAATGGTGACTTCAAGCTACATGAGACTCGGTCAAAGGTAAATGTATACATGCGTGTGTACGTACATTTTTAAAGGTGCTTTTGTTATGCCCCACCTGCAGGAAGGAAGTCCTTGCCAAAGCCCTGGGCCTCTTGCCTGTGCAACTTCCTGGAAAGTTACACAAAGCCCTCCTGAGGGCTACACAAGGCTGGGCTGAGAGCCAAGCCTTGGAAATTCCGGAAAACTCCAAAGACAGATGCCCCGGTCCTTTGTGACTTCCTGATAAGGAAGCTTCTGTCCCCCACGCCCACCACCACCACCTATTCCACACTCTGAGCAAAGGCCACATCGCTGCGCTACCCTTGTCAAAGGAGGAAGCTAAATCTGGGGTCCTCTATGGTAAGTCCCGCCCAGATATGAGGCAAGCCCTTCACCTCACCACCCTGCCCCAGAGTATAAAACTCCCGCCCAGGGCCTGACTGCACACAGCCCTGGAAGCCATGTCCACCACGTCCACCATGTCCTCCACGCTGTTTGCCTGGACTCTCCTCGCTCTTGTGGGCCTTGGAACCTCCTGCACTTCCAACGTGCCCCGCAGCGAGTGGAAGGCCCGGCCATCCGAGTGCTCCCAGAGCCTGAAGCACCCAGTTCGCTACGTGGTGATCTCACACACAGCAGGCAGCATCTGCACCAGCCCCGCCTCCTGTGAACAGCAGGCACGCAATGTGCAGCATTACCACATGAGCACACTGGGCTGGTGCGACGTGGCCTACAAGTGAGTACAGAGTGGGCGGGAGGAAGCCAACCTCACTGTTCCAACCCTTCCGGTGCTGGGTCTGGTGTCTCCCTTGAGTGCCAGGACTGTCCTCCCTGTGGGAGGAGACAGGCTTTGCTTCACACACACCAAGCCCCCCCCCCCCCGCCCCCCATACTCTCATAAGGAAATCCTTTCCTAACGGCCCAGACCTTGCAGGACAACGCCAGGCTGACTGAGCCTTGCACCAAGCCATGGCATCAGTGGGCATAGTTGGTGCCTGAGACCCAAGGGGCTCCACAGGGAAACAGTTGCCCTGGGCTCAGCTTCCACTTGTGCAAAGGCCAAAGGAAGGGGTTGTGGCTCCTAACACCAAACACCCGGCAAACCAGCTAGCACATGGCCCCAGATCTATGGGCAAATGTCTTCCGTGTGCCAGAGTCCCAGATGGGGACTTTGCTAGGAACGTATCACTGTGTGCATAATGACAGAAAAAGATGAGTTCAGGGTGGAAACAGAATCCACAGAAAAAGGACTTCTAGATGGCTCAGCAAGTAAAGGCACTTGCCAGCAAGCCCAACAGCCTGAGTTCTAACCTGGGGAGGCGAGAACTGACTCGGCCACCACTGATCCACTGATGGACTATGTCGCGCTCTCTCTCTCTCTCTCTCTCTCTCTCTCTCTCTCTCTCTCTCTCTCTCTCTCTCTCTCTCTCCCTCTCTCTCTCTCACACACACACTCACACACACACACTCTCACACACATTTTAACAGAGAGAAAAACAGGCTAGCTGTGCTAGGCATGCTAGAGATGCCTGTAGTCCCAGCAGTTGGGAGGCTAAGAGGATTTCTGTGAGTTCAAGGCCAGCCTGGGCTGCAGGATAAGATCCTATCTCCAGAAGCGGGGAGGGCAGGGTAGGCAGGGCTGGCTTCCTGTGGCTTTGATGTGGAGAGGAGACAGAGGGAAGCTGGGGTGGGGGAGCGGCACAGAGACAAGTACTAGGAGATTCCCGAAAAGACCGGTTCCCTCGGGCTCATCAGGAGAGAGCTTGGGTCTGCTTGGATGGGCCCCTGGGGGACACACCCATATGCTGCACCTGCTTCTTTATGGTGTTATAGGCTGCCATACCTGGGCCTGTTTCCAAAAGGAGCATCTGAACCCTGTGACTCCAAGGCTAAGTAAGCTAAGAGTTAAATCACCTGCAGAATTTACTGGAAATGCTGGCTCCCAGCCCACCCAACTGCTCTGCCAAACAGCAGAGGGTCCGAGGCCTGGCGGGGGTCCCCAGGCCTCTCCACCAGAGATTTTAACCATTCTAAGGCTCCAACATCTTTGTTATTTTCTACAATATTAAGGCCGCTGCACCCATTTATTGCACCCCTCTTCCTTGCCAAGCACAGCTATGCAAATCCTTTTTCCCTCATCTTTGTAGCAACTGGTGAGTTGCCGCCCCCATTTTACGTAGAATCAGAGAGGTAGAGTTAGCATCCACGGTAACACAGAAATCCCATTCCCAGGTTTGAAGTGGAAACTAGGGAAGACTGAACCGGGGCCACAGCCTTGGGGAGACGCAAAATCAGTTTCCTTGCCTGTAAATGGAGGGTTGGGTTGTTTTGTTCTGAGGGCCGTGGGTATGTGTGTAAGACTTACCTGAGTATAAGTCTGTGTACCGTGTGTGCAAGAGCCCTCAGAGGTCAGGAAAGGGCACTGGATCCCCTAGAAGTTAGGGTACAGGTTGTAAGCCACCATGTGGGTCCTGGGAACCAAACCCGGGCCTTCTGCAAGCACCATAGCCACAGAGCCCATGCCACGATGGTGGCTGAGGGTTACAGGCATCCCTGTACAATCAGTGCCTCCACCCAAGGCCGGTGCTTCGGATATGGTTAGGGCGTCACAATGCAGAGGGGATGCAGGAGTCAGCCAATGGCTCACTTCTACCCCTGCTGCTGGTGGATCTGAGTCTCGCAAAAGTGACAGGGCATTTGTCCCTGTGCAGAAGACAGGCTCTGCCTCACACACACTCAAGTGTCTCCTACTCTTCTATAAGAGAATCTCTGATAAAGGCTGGCACCTTGTCGGGGCTCCCTGGGTCCCAATATCCCCATCTTCATCCCATCTCCTCTAAGGCAGGCTGTGAGCTGGCCTCCTAGATGGCAGGCAGGGGCTGGGACTCCAGCACCCTGTGCTTCATCAGCTCCTCAGAGGCCGAGTCCTCCACCATCCAACTCCAGGCTGCTGACCTAACTCCAAGGTGCCCTGGAGTGGGTGGGGTCTCCACTGAGACTTGGTCAGTGAGTGTAATTCACAAATTGGACACCTCCAAAGAGGCAGATGCAGCCTGCACCCTTGAGTCCACGATCCTGATGCCTGAGGACCCCGACAGCCAAGGCAGGCTGGACCAAGAACAAACTTCTTTGGAAACTCTTCTATACTTTTTATTTGGCTGGGGTGAGCACATGGTATGAGTCGGTGTCGAGGTCAGAGGGGAACCTGCAGAACTCAGTGGCTAAGCTTGGCAAAGGGCCTGTCCTGGATGAGCCATCTCACTGGCCAGGGGCAGACTTCTGAGAGGCAGGACCTCTGAGCCTGTGACTTTGTACCAGTAAGTGGCTTTCTGGGTCTCTGGTTGTCAGCTGAGGCTGTGGAAAGGCAGCAGTACCAACCTGAAGCTTGAGAGGGGAGGAGGGTAGTTCACAGGCTTGGGGGAAACAGTGAATTCCCACCTTATCCACACAACTGGGTTTACAGTGAAGGTAACAGTGGGATTTCTGTGTTACTGTGGATGCTAACTCTACCTCCCTGATTCTACATAAAATGGGGGCGGCAACTTACCAGTTGCTACAAAGATGAGGGGAAAAGGATTTGCATAGCTGTGCTTGGCAAGGAAGAGGGGTGCAATAAATGGGTGCAGTGGCCTTAATACTGTAGAAAATAATAAAGGATATTGAAAAGAAGTTCCTCCTACCCTTATTAAGCTCCACCCCTCCTTCACAGCTTTCTCATTGGAGAGGATGGTCACGTGTATGAAGGCCGAGGCTGGAACATCAAGGGTGACCACACAGGGCCCACCTGGAACCCCATATCTATCGGCATCACCTTCATGGGCAACTACATGAGTAAGCACCCGGTGTCCTGGGCTGGGGATGGTGTTGGGAGGAGGGATCACAGGCTCCGCCGCCCATATGCTCATGACCTCGTCTTTCTCTTTGGATAAGGGGGCCATTTTGACCCAATGCTGGGAGTAGTTGATCAGTACTAAATTAAGGGCGGGAAGGGGCAAGTGCAATCCCAGCATTCCTCAGGTGGAAACAAAAGGGTTGTGAGTTTGACGTCAGCCTGGACCATATAGTGAGATCCTGTCTCAAAAAAAAATAAAAAACAGGGCTGCAGCTGCAGCTCGATAGGTAAAGTGCCTGCCTACCATGCACAAGGCCCTGGATCAAACCTCAAGCACCACACAGACCGCATGGGGTGGTGCACACCTTAATCCCAGCACTAGGGAACAATGCCAAAATCAGTTCAAGCTGATCCTTCTCAGCTACACAGGGAGTTCCAGGCCAGCCTGGGAAAGGGACTGTCTCCAATCAACCAGTTAATTCCTAAAGCACCTAAAACATGTTTCATAGATGACAGCTATTTGTGTGGGCCAGACCCTGGGGCCTGGGAGCAGCGGAGGGTCATGGCCAAGCAATAATGCTAACAGGCAATGCTTGCTAAGGGTCCCTTTCCTGGTGTATTGAAAGTTAACTATTTTCTTTCCCACAGCCCTATAGGTAGGTGCCTGATTTTCTTTCCATGAAGGAGGAAACTGAGGCCGAGGGCAGTTAACCAAGCCCTCACCTCCCTGCTCTTCATATGAGGCCCAGTCTAACCTTCTGGAACTTGCCCCTCCCCTTGCAGATCGGGTACCCCCAAAGCGGGCCATCCGTGCTGCCTTGAATCTTCTGGAATGTGGTGTGGCTCGGGGCTTCCTGAGATCCAACTATGAAGTCAAAGGACACCGGGACGTGCAGAACACACTGTCTCCAGGTGACCAGCTCTATGAAGTCATCCAACACTGGGCACACTATCGAGAGTGAGAGCATGACCGTGTGGCACCTCCCTAAATCCCTCCTGCCACGTGCTCCCTCCCCGCCCCATCCGTCCTCCCAGTGACCCCCCCCCCAATAAAGATGTAGCACCCAGCATGCTCCTGTTCAGTTGCGGCCACATTGCCCCTTCAGTGCCTCTCCCACACGACTCTGCCATTCCTCCTGCTCTGCCAATCCACCCTCACTGGTAAGCAGAACCCAAAGGCCCAAAGCTGAACCAAGACCCCAGGGACCCTGGCTCAGAATGACACCACAGCTTAGAACCTAGAGATCGCAGGTGAGAGCCGAGGAATCAATACCAAGCATGCCAAATATCACCCACAGCAGCTCAAAAGGACCAGACAATGTGGGCCATGCTGCAAGACACCACTCCCCTGCCATAGAGCCAGACAGATCAACTTTGCTTGAACTCCTCTGGAGACACACCTGCCTCCAGGTCAAGACAGGCCAGACACACTTTCAGGTCCCCATTATCAGCCCATCCTCATTTCTACTCCATGTCTACCCTTGAATCATAAGCTAAGAGGCCAAGAACAACCATATTTATTTACAAAATACACATACCCTCTTCTCCTAGAATGCATTACTGGGAGAGAGGGGGGAGTTAGGGTCTCACACACCTGAGACTCCAGGAGCATCTAGAGGTATGGGGCATGGGAGGGGCGCTGCCTCCATACCAGAGCCACTGATGGTGGAATGGGAAATCAGGGTACCACCTCTCCAGGGTCATGACCGAGTGTCCAGCCTGTTCATGTATTCTTGCAAAGCCTTCAGGCGGGCATCTATTTCAGCCATGTCAGCTCCCTGGAAGTCAGAGCTGTACTCTGTGAAAGCAGAGGTCATGTGTTGGGGTGGCGGACCAGGAGGGGTCTAAAGCAGCAAGGAGCCAATGGACTGCCCTTGGTGTCACCCCAGAGGGTTCTGGGATGATGGAGGGAGGGGAAAGGAGGTTCAAATATGGGACCCCGGGCTCACCTTTGACGGGGACCCAGCCCCCGGAACCAGCCAGGTGTCTCTGGTGATTGTTGCGTTCCCGAGTGGTAGACTTCTGGTGACGAGAGGCAGGAAGGGGTCAGACAACCTCTCTATTCCTACCCCCCAAGTCCCATGAGGATTCGGAATCCGAGGACCTACAGGTGTCAAGAGCCTCTTTCGGACCCAAGAGCCTCCAAGGGATGAACTGGCCAAGCCTGAGGCAGAGAGAGGCTAACCAGGCACCCTCAGTCACACACCAGGAGAAGCTGTCACAATCTGAGGAAAGGATCTTTTTCCTTTTTTCATTTGGACACAAGATCTCATATAGCCCAGGCTGGCCTCAAACTCACTCAGTAGCTGAGGCTGGCTTTATACTTTGGAATCCTCCTGCACTCCTCCTGAGTGCTGGGTTCACAGGCCTGCCAGTGCCAGCCACCACACACAGTTTATATGGAACCCAGGACTTCGTGCTCATGGGCATTCTACCAAGTGAGCCACTTCCTAGGTCCAAATCTTAAAACAACATACTGTGGCCACTAAGATTTTGCCCACCAGTCCCAAGGCCCGAAACACCCTGCTTCTGGAGTCATTCTAGAGTTCGCTCTATGCCTGGTGCCACCAGAACAGAGCCATACAGATGATGGCTTAATACACCCTTCCCTTCTCCCAGCCTGGGAATGATCCTCACCGTCTTGGGCCCGCTCCAGGGCGTGGGGCTGGGTGGTTTCCCACGGCCACGGCAGCGACGACTGAGAAAAGAGGGCAATGATAGAGCATCTTTGGTACCTCCCTCCTGACCCACCTTCGTGGTTTAAGACCTCCAGCCTCCCGTGTAAAAGACTCTCCCCAGGCGCCCTTTCCAGAGGGTCCTTCCCCAGAGCACAAGCTTTACCTCCTGGAAACCGTCGCGGAGAAATCCTCCAACTCGCTGCAGGAGCTGAGCGACGAGCAGCGGCTGCGGAAACTGTCCACTAGGGGGGGACGGAGGGCGTCAGGCCCGAGGGCCATCTGGCCCGCCTAGCGGCCGCAGCCACACCGCCTCCCCCAGCCCGTTACCCGAGGAGCTGCGGTTCCGGGAGCGGCTGGCGGCGTCCCCTCGGCCTGTCACCGCAGTAGCGGGCCGAGTCTGGTGAGACCATGAGACGGACGGCCCGTCCCCGCTTCCTCCACTGCCCAGTCGGTTCCGCTGCTGCTGCTGCCTAGAAAACCAGACCAGAGGTGTGCACCAACCAAAGCCGGGAAGGGACCCAGCCACAGCCAGGGCCGGGGGCCGCCAAGGTCACGTGGGGACACTGACAGCAGGGTGGGAGAAGCAAGCAGTGCACCTGAGGTCTGGAGAGCAGAACAGGTCAGGAGGGAGCCGGGCTGAGTGTGCAGGGAGGAGCAGGGACAAGGAGGGGAGGCGGGGCCCAGAGAGGAGAGGGGAGCCAAGGAAACCGGCGCTAAGAGACCCTAGAGGTTAGAACAGTACCGGGACTGGAGGACAGGGGGCGGGGGTGGAGCGGGGACACAAGTGGGAGCACAGGGGAGTTCAGGGGAGACCAGGCTTAGCTGCCGGTTGGTGAAAGGTGGGAGGAGGAGACGAGGTAAGGACCAAGCAGAGCAGGGTAGGAAACAGGCACCGACTTACTTCATCCTGATCTCTCTCTGCTTCTTCTCCTTGGCTTTCACAAAGGCTGTGGGGTCAAATCGGGGCGCACGACCACCTAGACAGTGTGGGGAGGAGGCTGGCTGGCATACCCGTGCCTATGGGCGCTAGCCCATTCCGCCTCCCCGCGCGAGCCGGGCGGGGCAGCCACCGACCTGTGGGCGAGGGCGAGGGGCGTGCCGGCCGGCCACGACCCCTGGCCCCACGGCCACTCTCCCGCGACGAGGAGCGAGTGGCCGCGCGGCCGCGAGACGTGGAGCGCTCCCGGGACGACGAAACTCGATCCTCCCGGGCTGGGGCCGGCGCCGGCAGGGTGCGTCTCCTGGGAGCACCGGGTCCTCTGTCAGCTTCCCACCCGCTAACCCACCGCCACTCTGGGGCCACACGCACTTCCTCTGCACCCTGAGGCCCACTTTGTCTCCTATCTCCCCAAACACTCCCACCCGGGCTCACCAGACGTTCCTATACCCCACCCCCTCCGAGTCTTTTTCCAGGACCTGCCGCCACTTCCCTACATTCTCATACCTTCCCCAGATCCTTCTTTCCCAGGTCTTCCTTCTACAGCGCCCTGGAAGCCCCTTCCAGGCCAATCAAAGGCAGAAACCTCCCTGATGCCTCCCGCTGGGAGCAATAGGCCCTCGGGCTCCACCCCACACCTACCTCCAGGCCCGGCCTAATTCTCCACAGGCCCCGCCCACCTCCCAAGTCACCTGCCTGACTCCACCCCATTTCTGAGCTCCTCCCCATAAGCCCCGCCCGAGCCCCGCCTCTCACCCCCTTCGGTACATGGCCAGCTCGTTGTTGAGCGTCTTCAGCCGCGCTCGCAGGCTGCGCTCCGACGCCTTCACCTCCTCGAGCTGCCAAGGGAAGCGAGAGCGCGGCAGTCCAGACCAGTCCAAGGTCCCCGGCGGCGCCCCCTGCCCCGCTCCGCCCCGTCACCTCCTTGGCCAGGCGGCGGCAGTCCTGGCTGCGACGGCCTGCAGCCCTGCCCCCGAGGCCGCGCTCCTGACGCAGCTCCAGCTCCAGTCCCCGCACCAGCCCGCGCAGCGCCTCGGCCTCCTGGCGCGCCGCCCGCCCGGCCAGCGCCTCCTCTCGGGAGCGACCCAGCTGCACCTCCAGCTCGCGCTTCTCCGATGCCAGGCGGGTCACCCTGAGAGAGGGGGGAGAGGACCCGGGCACCGTGAGCCCCTCCCCACTGCTCCACTGGAGGCAGTCCCCGAGGCCCCCCAGGAAGGAGGGATGCAGTCTCCGGGGAGGACTCTGGTCCTGTCAACTCCCCCGAGGCAGGAAGGATGCTGAGGCCGCTTCACCTTCACCCACCTCACACACAGGCACACCTGCCCTAATGAAGAGGTCAGTCTGGAGACAAGGCTCGAGATGCCTGCTGCAAGCCTAGCTCTGCAGTCCCAGCTCCCACCCCGAGGCT
Source organism: Onychomys torridus (assembly GCF_903995425.1). Classification (NCBI taxonomy): domain Eukaryota; kingdom Metazoa; phylum Chordata; class Mammalia; order Rodentia; family Cricetidae; genus Onychomys; species Onychomys torridus. The sequence continues at coordinate 10,337,088 of NC_050443.1, forward strand.
TTCCCGGCCAAAACACACTGTTCACCAGCCAACAACAACTGACTAGGTTGCTACCCTGCTCAGCGACCCTTAAGAAAACACCACAGACCAAGGCTTTTCCTTCTTGCTGTTTGTAAATAGCAAGAAAAAGGTAACCAAGTGCCCATGGACAGAACTAACAGTTTCCCTGGCTCACACAGTGCAGTGCTGCTTTGAAAAGGAACGAGGCCTCATTTTTGCTAATTTAAACAGTGAAGAATATATTTGCCAAGTCCTTTTTTGTAAAAAGAAATGGGAGGGGCTGTAAATTTTCTATGTATGCTCATATTTTTAAAAACATAGGATACATGAAAAACTTTCAAATGGAGGAGGGGTTGCCTAGGAGGAGTGGAGGAAGGGAAGAGGGAACAGATGAAGAAACTGGACCACTCCGGATGCACCCTTTCGAGCTTTGACTCTGGATCTATGAAAAAACTTTATGTGGAGACAGGCTCTGGATATACCACCCATATGGATCTTGAATTTCTGAGTTCAAGTGATCCTCCTGCCTCAGGAACTATGGGGGGGGGGTGCCCACGGGGACAGTCAGCAGGCTCCAGGAGACATAAATGTATATCAAAGGTAGAATAACAGTGCAGAATTATATGATGAGACAAAAACAGAGTTTACAAGTGGGATACACAGCTTCAGTGCAAAAGAGGCTGCAAAGAAATCTAGCCTTTACTCAGTCTCAGTGAATGCATTGGTGTTGTTTGAGATTAAAAAATATATCACTAACCTTAGAAACTACGATTTTTCAACATCAGGGAAAACAGGGTATAATATCAAGGAGAAAGTAAGAACAGACAGTATAGTCTCTTCCTAAAAATGTACCTATCTTCTGGCTCTTTCTACTAAAAAAAAAAAAATCCTCTAAGTGCAACATCAACCCAATGACAGCTTGTAATAAGCAGCTCATGCTAACATTAGCTCCTGATAAAGAAATGAAACATCATCGGGCAGTGGTGGCGCACGCCTTTAATCCCAGCACTTGGGAGGCAGAGCCAGGCAGATCTCTGTGAGTTCGAGGCCGGCCTGGGCTACAGAGTGAGTTCCAGGAAAGGCTCCAAAGCTACACAGAGAAACCCTGTCTCAAAAAAACAAAAACAAAAAAAGAAATGAAACATCTTGGAAAAATAGTGGCAGAACACCTGCCTAGAATCCCCCAGTGAGGGGCTGGGGTGTGGCTCAGTGGTAGAATCCCTGCCTAGACTCCCCCAGTGAGGGTAGAGCTCAGTGATAGAACACTTGCCTAGCATGTATAAGTTCTGGGTTCTATGTCTGGCACTTAAAAAACAAAACAGAAAAGATTACTGAGGCCCTTCCAAAAGGATATAGAACCCAACATGAACAATTTACCTGGCCAAAAACACACATAACATGTGAACAAAAACCTATTGCAATGAATGGATTAGATCACATCTGTTGTGAGCTGAATACTGCCCCCCACCACATCCCCAAAGACACCCAAGGCCTTCTCCTGGAACCTGTGAACACTGCACTATTTAGCAAAAGAGGACTTGTACAGGTCTGAGATGACAGACACGGAAGAGGGGAGGGAACTGCGTCGGCAGAGCCCAGAGGACAAGGACGCAGCGCACCAACAGCTGCAGCTCCCAGGTCTGGACGGGGGAGAAAAGGATTCTCCCAAGGGCCTGTGGGAGGATGGCCCCACTGATGCCTGCACTATAGCCCAGGGACACCGCCGTCTCAGACACCGTCCTCCAGAGGGAGACAGAGTACATTTCCAATGGTTCTCCTTTTGCTTTTGTTTTAATTCTTATTGCATTTATTTATTTGTGTTTACGCCATAACATTCATGTGGAGGTCAGAGGGCAACTAGTGGGAACTGGCTCTCCCCTTCCACCATGTGGGTCCCAGGGGTTGAACTTCAGTCAGCAGGCTCGGTGGCAAGCGCCTTTACCATGGAAGCCATCTCACTGATGAACTCCAATGGTTTTTGCTTTTTCAAGCTGTCCTGGCACTGGACTTGTAGCCCAGGCTGGCCTCAAACTCAGAGATCCGCCTGCCTCTGCATCCTGAGTGCGGGGACTAAAGGCGTGCGCCACCACTGCCCGGCGACCACCGAATCTGTCATCTTCTCACAGCAGTCAAAGGAAACCAACACAAGCTCAATCAACCAAAAATTCAGGAGTTCGTGATGACCATGACAACCAGAGCCAGCTCATCGTCCAGGCAGAGGTGTGTAAAAGAAAGACTCGGCACTGATCACGCCTCTCCTGGGACAATGTGCTGCTTTACCTCAGCCGACAAAGGCAGAGAACTATGGGGGAGACCATCCCTCAGAAGACGCCAGTCTACCCAACAGTCTCAAGAGCTGGCAAAGCATGGTGGCGCACACCTTTGATCCCAGCACTCGGGAGGCAGAAGCAGGTGGATCTGAGTTCGAGGCCAGCCTGGGCTACACAGAGAAACCCTGTCTCAGACAGGACAGAGGGAGAAGGGAAGGAGGAACAAAACAAGAGCAAAGCCTGGTGGTGCACACCTGTAATCTCAGCTCGTGGGAGGCAGAGGCAGGAGGATGAAAGTTCAGCGATAGCCTGGTCTACCTGGTAAACACATAAAAATTGTTTTTAAACAGGCTCTCTCTCTCTCTCTCTCTCTCTCTCTCTCTCTCTCACACACACACACACACACACACACACACACACAAGCATTGAGCAAAGCATGCCTGTAATGCCTACCCTCCGTCACACCCTGTGCAGCACCAGCCTCTGTAGAGCTAGCACTTGTACGAGTGACCCCCCGCCTTCTGCGGACCACCACCCTATGGGGCAGCTTCCTCGTGGGGAGGTGGTGAAACATGCACCCAGAGTGGAGGGAGTAGGCCTGGTCTATGTAGCAAGGCCCTGTCTCCAAGAGACGGAGGGAGGCAGTTAGTACGCAGGACAAACCACTAGCTCAAGGCGCCCTTACCAGTTCTGTGGATAGGTAGAGGTCGCCACCTTGTGGCCAATCTTGGAGATGCACGCACGTATGGCTTGGATGGAGGGTAAGTTCCTCAGCCCCCCACGGTGTCCTTCATCCACCACTGCTCAGCAGTACCCAAGGGCCCTGCTACCCAGTGTACTCCCTGAGTGGGAGAAGGCCATTCCTCTCTGGCAGCATTTGGTACTCAGTCTGGGTTGGCACCTCCAACAATGCAGAAGTGCTGACTGCATCCAAGGTCTAGCCTGGCCATAGGATTGGCTGTGTGCCCTGGGAAAGTCCCCTAGCACCTCTGGGCTTCTGGAACGTGTTAGTGATAGCAATGTCTGTCTCATAGGGCTGCTGTGAGGATAACAATTTCTGCCTTCCGTGAGTACACAGGGCACATACCTCACACAGACACAAATACATAATAAATCTTAAAAAGAATAATATGGAACTGGAATGTGGCTTACTTGGCTAGTATACATGATTCAATCCCAGCACAACATAAACCAGGTCTGGTGGCCTGTGCCTATAAGCCCAAGGACACCCAGGATCTGGAGGAAGGAGGACCAGAAAGTTCATGGTCTTCCTTGACTGTATAGCAAGTTTGAGGCTAGTCTTAGATAGATGAGTCCTTGTCTCAAAAGCGAGGTGAAAAAAAAAAGAAATGGGCCAGCAAGATGGGTAAGGATGCTTGCCATTCACTGATACATGCCTGAGTTTGATCCCTGGAAGCCATGTAAATGTAGAAGGAGAGAACCAACTCCACAGAGTTGTCATCTGACCTCTAATCACATGTCATGGTGTGTACACATGTGCATACACACACACACACACACACACACCATGCATATGATATACAATAATATTCATTTTTTTAATGCCACTGGTCTTCCTCAAAGACCACCTACAGGCAGAGACCTTGCCAACAGATGACAGAACAGAGGAGTCAGGAGTATGCCAGAAGCCTTCACTCCTTCTGCTCTCAACCACAGCTGAGGACTTTGCATATGCTGTTCCCGCTACCTAGAACACTCTTCCCTAACTCCTTCACCTGGCCTATCAGGTCCTGGTCCCAGCTCCCTCCTGCCTCACCTCACCCATATCCAATAACATGCTCTTGTTGATTAGCGTCCATCCCCACTGGGCTCGGCACCCCAGGCAGAGAGCCAGGCAGCACCACGAGGTGGGGTGATGGCTATGCAGCCCAGCCTTCGAGCCTGTCTCACATCGCCTTGGCCAATAGTGCTCCTGCTTCCGCACCTCTTTCTGGGACCCCTCACTGTCCCAGGGGCCCAGGAAGGCAGCGCCAGGGCTGTCAATCTCTGCTGAATCCTCAGCACCCAACAAAAGGCTGAGAGGCAGGGCTCAGAAGGAAAAAGAAGGCAATGTTCCCAAGGAAATGCATGACGGGCACCCACACCCACCACACCCACACACCCACACCCACCACACACGTCCCCAGACTCACTGCTCCCTCAGGTGCCAGATCTCTGTCTCCCGGGTATCACGAGTGTCCTGGCCACCATCCAGCCCTCGAAGGCGGCCCAGCTCCTCCTTCAGTGAGCGGATGATGCCCTGCAGAACCACGGGGTCCGGCTTGCCCTGGTACGGGAGGGGCAGCGGGTAGTGAATCCTGAGAGAGGGGATCAGAACCGCGGCATCTCAGAGGCCAAGATCCACCTGAGGGCACAGGTCTGCGAGCCAAAGAGCATAAGCACAAGCAGTCCCCAAAAGCTTGTATTCAGGGCTTTTTGTTTTGAGGGTTTTGCTTGTTTGGTTTTTGAGACAGGATCTCACTGTGTGGCCCTGGCTGTCCTGGACCTCTCTACACAGGCCAGGCTGATCTAGAACTCAGAGATGCACCTGCCTCTGCCTCCCAAGTGCTGGGAAAGCACTTGGTTCCAGGTTCTGCCATGCTGGTGAGTTGTGCCCAGGTGCCTCTGAGTACCTGCCTCCAGGATTCTCAGGACTCCAGGCCTGACATTACCTGTGCAGTGTCAACTGACTATCCTATCATGCTTGCAGGAGAGGCACTGTCGTATGAGCTCTGTAGGAAGCGCCATCTTCACGCAATGGCCTGAGCTGAGTCAGCCCTGAGCTGGGGACATTACAGGATGCCTTCAGGTGCTACCTCACCACACACAGGATCGTTAACTTCCCACTCGCTATCCCAGACACCAGGGCGGGCAGACAGACAGACCAGCTACTCAAGAGCCATTCCTAGCCAGGTGTGGTGGCTCTAGCCTGTAATCCCAGCTCTCAGGAGGCTGAGGCAGGAAGACTGCCTGCTATGAGTTCAAGGCCAGGCTGGGCTACATGCTTAGCAAGACTCTCTCTTAAGAATAATAAAGGGAGCCGGGCGGTGGTGGCACACGCATTTAATCCCAGCACTCGGGAGGCAGAGCCAGGCGGATCTCCGTGAGTTCGAGGCCAACCTGGGCTACCACGTGAGCTCCAGAAAAGGTGCAAAGCTACACAGAGAAACCCTGTCTCGAAAAACCAAAAAAATAAAAAAAATTTTAAAAATTAAAAAAAAAAAAAAGAATAATAAAGGAGCCAGGCAGTGGTGGCACATGCCTTTAATCCCAGCACCCAGGAAGCAGAGGCAGGTGGGTCTCTGAAATCAAGGACAGCCTGGTTTATAGAGTGAGTTCCAAGACAGGGCTACACAGAAAAACTGTCTTGAAAAACCAAATAAAATAAAATAGAGAAGGACAGAGAATGACTGGAGATGGTTTAACATTTAAACCACTTGCTGTTCTTGCAGAGGACCCAGGTTCAATTCCCAGCACCCACAACTATAGTTCCAGAATCAGAGGATCCCAGAAGCCCTCTTCTGGCCTCTGCAGGCACTACAAGCAGATGGTGGATGCATGCAGGCAAAACACCCATACACATAAAACAAACTGAAAAAAACACTTTTTTTAAAGGGAAGGAGCTTGAGAGATGGCTCTGTAGTTAAGAACACTGGCTGCTCTTCCAGAGGACTGGAGTTCAGTTCTCAGCAATATGAGCACTTATAAGCCAATTATATGGGAAATCTGTTGAGCCCTGTTCCTTTTCTTCCTGCTTTGATGAAGATGCAATGCCTAGAGAGGTCCAGCAGCTATTCTGTGGCCATGAAGAGATAAGGATAGCATTTTAAAAAGAAGGGGCAGGAGACAACATATTAAACATATAAAGATTTTAAAATTAAAAAAAAAAAACAAAACGCATGTACCCAAAAAGAAAGAGCATCTGTTAGCCAAGTGCACTGGTACAGGCTGGTAATCCCAGAACTTGGGGGGCTGAGGCAGGAGGACTCCCACAGAGACCAGCCTGGGCTACAAAGTCACGCCTTTAATCTCAGCACTCGGGAGGCAGAGACAGGTGGAGTTCCAGGACAGCCAGGACTACATAGATCCTGTCTCCAAAAAAAAAAAAAAGACAAGCAAATACATAAAGAACAAAAGAGAAAGATCTCATGTCGCTAATAGTAAGCTGAACTGCAGTTTGGACGTCCAGCTATGTGGTAGAGCATTATGTTTACAGCACCTGAGATGTGGCTCAGTGCTTGCCTACCATGTGCAAAGCCCTGGGTTCAACTGCATAAAGCAAATAAATAGGTACTACCTATGGTCGTCATTCTGCCACAATAGTAAAATTCTACAAAGTCCACCGACTGCAGGTGAAGTAAATACATTTCAGCCACCTGGCACTGGGGGCTCCTCCCACCCTTGCCCACCAGCCTGGGCCCTCTGCCAGCCCTATGCCCACCTGTCAAACTCCACGGAATAGATGAGGATGAGGTAACGCTTGGAGTTGAGCTGTGCTGACCTGGGGGCCAAGGTACCTGGGCGACCCCCCAGCTTGCGGCTCCGCAGGGACTCCAGGTCTGTGTAGGTGAGCAGGTCCAGAGTGACAGACTCACTGCTCTGTAGGAGAAGAGGGTAGGAGGTGCCAAGGACGCTCACAGCCACCCTCTCAGTCACCATGCCAGGTCTCAGGACCCTGAGCTTCCCAACAAGGAGGCTGGTGGTCACAACACTGACCCACGATCAGAGGGATACCCTGGACAGAACCTAAGTGCTCAAGCACCGAACACCGATGGCTTCTGGGGAAGGCAGAGACCTGCAGGGCCATGAGGCCACAATGATCTTCTCGAGAGCAACAGCACCATGCCCTTTACACTGGGCAGACAGTCACACTAATGAGGCCAAAGGACTGGGGAGTGACAGACGACCCCTTAGGAGAAATTCAGCCAGTGGCTTAGCATGGTGGCACACATCTTCCCAGCACGGGGGAAGTGGTGGTACAAGGATCAGGAGTTCAAGGTCATCCTCAGCCACACAGCAAGTTCCAAGCCAGCCTGGACTGCATGAGATGAAAGAAAAGACAAGACGGAAAGATGGAAAGAAAGAAAAGAAGAAGGGGAAGTGGAGGGAAGTGTGAGGAAGGAAGGAGTCCAGCCAGTGGCAGCAGAAGATGAAATGGGCCAACATTTGAGTTTTCTGAGTAACTCACGTACAGGCACTTCCCCCGAGAGCAAAGCACAGCATTATGGAGCCATGCAGATGACCCGTCCATGGAGAGAACAAGACACACCATGGAGCCGTGCGGATGACCGTCCAAAGAAAGTGCATCAGTGGGTTCTTGTGTGTTTGGAGGAGGGGTATTTTTTCTAGTTTTTTGGGGGGATAGGGTCATGTGTAACCCAAGCTGGCTTCAAATTCACTATGTAGCCAAGGACGACCTTGTGAGCCTCCTGCCTCTGCCCCCAGCGCTGGGATGGCAGACAAAGAGGAGCCGCCTCACCTGGCACCTGCACCGTCCAGGCTGAGCTAGCACAGAAGGGCACGCCACTCTCTGAAAACGCTCTGCAGAGGGCTGGAGGACGACGGCTCAGCAGCTAAATGTGCGCTATTCTTCTGGAGGACCTGAGTTTGATCCCAGAACCCTCGTCAGGCGGCCCACTGCGTGTTACAGACTATTGTAAGGCACCCAGTGTGGGCGCTGGGACCCAACCTATGTCCTTTACATGAGCAGCAAGCTCTCTGAAGCACTGAGCATCTCTCCAGCCCATGTGGCTAAATTCTTACGAAATCCTGGTGCTGGGGCTCAGTTGGTAGCATGCTTGCCCAGCACGGAGCCCTGGGTCCCACCCCAGCACCACATAAGCCAGGCCACCAAATGCTGCCTCAGCCTATAGTCCCAGTACTACAAGACAGAAGCAAGAGGACGAGGAGTTCAGGGTCATCTCTGGCTACACAGTGAGCTCAATGGAGCCAGGGCAGCCTGGGCTACATGAAAGAATTCTTTAGGAAAATGTATGAACTACATGTAAGCATACATCTGCAAAAACAGACAGCTGTATTCACGTGAAGAGAGAGAAATAAAGAAAAGCTGGACTAATTTCTTCAGTACTTTTTTTTTGAGCTGAGGATCGAACCCAGGGCCTTGTGCTTGCTAGGCAAGCGCTCTACCACTGAGCTAAATCCCCAACCTCATCAGTACTTTTAATATAAAATGTATCATGTGTTTTATTTCATCGTGTGTGTGTGTGTGTGTGTGTGTGTGTGTGTGTGTGTGTATGTGTTTCTCGTCCATGCATACGTGTGTGCACTTGCATTCTTGTGTTACGTGTGGAGGTCAGAGGACAACTTTCAGTATTCTGTTCTGTCCTCCCACCAGGTTGGACCTGGAGAAGGAACCCAGGTCCCAGGCTGGCCACTCAAGCACCTTCTTACCTGCTAGGCCAGCTCCCCAGCCTTCACCAATCCTCAACAAGAACAGAGTGGAGTGGGTCTTCCTCTCTCCATTTCTCTGTGACCCAAATCTACTTTTCTTGTTTGGTTTTAAGATTGATTTTACTTTTAATTCCGTGTCTGTGTGGGGGTGCGTCTAGTGAGTGCAGGTGCCCTCAGAGGCCAGAAGAGGTCATGGGAACCACTGAAGTGACAGGCAGTTGTGAGTTGTCTGAAGGGGTGCTGGGAACCAAACCCAGGTCCTCCTGAAGCAAGTGTTCTTAACCACCAACCATCTCTCCAGCACCCTCAACTCTACTTGTTTTGTTTTGTCTGAATGTGACTGCCACAGTCTCACAGGGAGGGGCACGAGTAGGAGGCGTGGCTTTGGTGGAGTGGGCGTGGCTTTGGTGGAGTGGGTGTGTCCCTGTGGGGTGGGCCTTGGGTTTCCTATGCTCAGGATGCTGCCCAGTGTGTCAGACCACTTCCTGCTGCCTGTGAGAAGCAGCACTCTCAGCTCCTGCTCCAGCACCACGTCTGCCTGCCCGCCACCATGCTCCCTGCATGATGATAATGGACTGAATCTCTATACTGTAAGCAAGCCCCCTCAATTAAATGTTTTCTTTGTAAGAGTTGACGTAGTCAGGCAATAGAAACCTTAACTAAGACAGTAGCCAAGGATGACCTTGAACCTCTCCTCCTCCAGCCTCCACCACTGAAGTCCCGAGATCCCAGGCATACACCACCTTGCCAAGATCATGAGGTGCTAGTGACCCAGCTGGGGGCTTTGAGCATGCTAAGGGAGCACTCCATCATGGGACCACACCCCCAGCCCTACAATCTGAATTCTCTCTCAGAATAACTGTCACCAGAACCATAACTGACCACTGGCATGTGCAAACGAAGTTCTGAAGGCCGAGCACCCTGCATACATGAGATAGCCCATCCACAGCCCCACACCCCAAACGCTGGGCAGCAGAAACCTCCCAGTCCCCGAAGTTGGTGCCTACCTGGGTAAGGGCCGACTCCAGCATATTACAGAAAATGCTGAACTGTTTGAAGTTCCCCGTCTTGTGAGTCAAATCTTCAATGACTGGGTGGGGAGAAAAGGTCCTGTTGAGATCTGACCACTTACCCAGCCCAGAGACAGTACGCTCAAATTCTCCAGCTCTACCCACCACCCCGCATTGCCTCTGGCAGATCAATGAGGCCCACACCCCTGCCCCACCTTGGAGAGCTTCAGAAGAGGCGGGAGCACAAAACTGAGCTCAGCCTCAGCTTTGGGGGAAAAAAAAAGCTGACCTCAGGGGGAGGGGAGGAGAGCCCACCCCAGCAGGCACACTCACAGCTGGCATCAAACTCTCCACGCCACTGGTCAGCTGTCATCCGGTCCTCCACCTCCAGCTCCAGCACCTGCCCAGAAACCACCACCCGCACAGCATGCTCCACACCCCGGAAGATGTAGTCCACCTGCAGGCCAGCTGGCTGGTCCATGGCCAGGGCCCCTGCAGAGGGGGGACAAAACAGAGACCTAGAGAGGCATGCCTGGTGTCTTCAGAGGCCAAAGGACCAGAGTTGTAGGCAGCTGTGAGCTGCCACGTGGGTGCTGAGAACTGAACCCACGTCCTTTGGAAAATCAGCCAGTGCCCTTAACCACTGAGCCATCTCTCTAGCCCCTCAACTTTGGTCTTTTTGAGACTGTCTCACTCTGTAGCCCAGTCTGGCACAGAACTTAGGATTCTCCCCGCTCAGCCTCCCAAGTGCTGGGGTTGCCATGCCCAGCACGGTTCTTTGTGCTTTTTGTGCTGTTACCAGTTGAATCCTCGTAACAGCTCTGTGAGGAAGGTGTCAGTCTGAAACTCATCTTTCAAACCAGGAATGAGGCGCAGAACGATGAGGTCACTCTCCTGAGATGAACGGCACTAGCCCCCACTCGCTCACTCGCTCGGCATGGTGGTGCACACCAGTTATCCCGGCACTCAGCAGGAGGTAAGAAATACAGCCAACAGTTTGAGCCTAGGCTGCATAAACAGACCCCAAAACAGAAACCCTGTCCCCAAAACAAAACACAGCAACACCACAGAGCTCACACTTTGGGTTTCTGCTGGTGCCGGTGGTGGTGGCGGTGGTTTGCACTTTGGTTGTGGTTTGGTTTGGGGACAGAGGTTTTGGGAGCACACACGCAGCCCATGCTGCCTTGGAATTCAGGTTTTGGAGGGCTCCATAAAATCTGGAAGACCCTACTAATTATGCTTCTGCTTTCTAGGAGTTCTGAAGCCTGGAGCATTTATCAATCTCTGGTGCTCCCTTTCTAACTTAACTGGCAATCCAGGACCAGTGTTCCAGGCCCCACCCACAGACCCGCCCCTCGGCTCCGCAGACCAGTCAGGGCCACTACAGCATAGGGCGGCCACCACAGCACCATTACTAGGGCACTGGAGGTGGAGGAACGTCTGGGAAACTGTGCCCAACATACCGCCTCCCTCGTCCCCACTGTCAATCCGGCCTAGTCTTCCACCCTGTACCTCCTGGGCCCACATCCCCGCCCCGCATCCTGTGCCCACGCCCACCCACCACCTCGGTCCCAGAATGCACACCTCCCTCCTAACGCCTCTTGGAGGTTTAGAAACTGCCCTTTAGCCATTGCCAGGCACCAACCCCATAAACCCTGCACTCAGTCCTCTCCTTGTCTCGTGACCCCTCCCTCCTCTTTGCAGACCTGCACTGCCTTGCCCCTCCTGCTGCCTGTCACAGGGCGGAAACCAGTCTCTCTCTCGGCAAAGGTCCCTATTCATCCCACTCGCCCAGCTTGAGGGTGCGGGCACCAGATACTGCTTCTCCCTACATCGGCCCCACCTCCATGTTCTCCTAGGCCCCCGCCCCTGCATTTACTATCTGAATTGTCATGCCCCTTTATTCTGTTTCAAATGCTCACATGTTCAAGGTGCCTGTGTTCCATCTCCCCCATATTTCACCTGAATTCCACCCACACCCCTGCCCCACCTCCAGGCACATTTCCCACTTCTCTTCTGGCTCTGAGTCTCTCTTGCTCCCTCCAGACCCCCTCCCTCCACCTGCTCACTCCATCCTTGGACCCACAGTTCATCCCGGTCGCTGACTTCAAGCCTGTCCCAAGTCTTTCCTGGCTCCTCTTCTCCTCACCCCCGACCAGCATCCCAGGACCCAGGCTCCACCTTCACCAGCCCTTGACTCTACATCCCAACCCTACACACACACCTGGACCACCCCAGTGACCCACTCCCTCCACAGCCGCAGGGCACTGAGGTCGCCCTCACAATCTCCCAGGCCTCTCTCACCATCTTTCACGAAGGGAATCCCAATTTCATTCCCAGGGCTACGTCACTGCCCCTGGCTCCTCCTCCCAAATGGTGCTCCAAAATTTCAGTCTTCACTCCAATGTAGGAAAGAGAACCCTCCACACTGGGCTCCCCAAAGAACCATCCAGACCACCACACCCCTCATCACCATGAACAAATCACTACCAAAGAACCATCCAGACCACCACACCCCATCACCATGAACACATCACTACCAAAGAACCATCCAGACCACTACACCCCACACCCCCATCACCATGAACACATCACTACCAAAGAACCATCCAGACCACCACACCCCATCACCATGAACACATCACTACCAAAGAACCATCCAGACCACCACACCCCACACCCCCCATCACCATGAACACATCACTACCAAAGAACCATCCAGACCACCACACCCCACACCCCCATCACCATGAACAAATCACTACCAAAGAACCATCCAGACCACCACACCCCATCACCATGAACACATCACTACCAAAGAACCATCCAGACCACCACACCCCACACCCCCCATCACCATAGACACATCACTACCAAAGAACCATCCAGACCACCACACCCCATCACCATGGACACATCACTACCAAAGAACCATCCAGACCACCACACCCCACAACCCCCATCACCATGGACACATCACTGTCCCAGCCCACTCTAGGCTGCTGGCCCACCAACCACCGCACACTTCACCCATCTCTAGCCTTACTGAGCTCTCACAGGAATGACACACACTGAACACAGCCTGACTTCCACTCCACTCTGAGTTGGCCTCCCCAACCCTGGATGAATACAAGCTGGCCAGAGCTCCCTCCTCATTCACCCCTGTTCTTCCCCAACACACACTGAAGCTTCCCACTGTCCTGGGAGTATAGAATAACAAAAGCCCTTTAGGCCATTGAAGATGATTTCTCTGCCTTCTGCTAGAATCAAGTATAGGACACCCCATAATCTAGACCACTACAGTGTACCATGCAGTTCCCCAGAAAGCCCAGGGTGTCCCCAAAACATACCTACCAATGTCTCATCCTAATTCTGCTCTCTGGTAGATATTACAATCATCCCCCCATTTTACAGGCCATGATACTGAGGCGCCTACAGCTAGGCACAGCAGCCATCTCCCACTCACTATTTAGCTATGCATCCCAACACACCTCTTCCCTCCCAAGGTTCTGTGGGCATTGACTCACTCTTGACTCGCTCTTGTGGTTCACACCTTACAATCCAGTGCTGCAGGCTGGGAACTCACAGCTTCAGATCAAAGCTCCTCACTCCCCAGTGTGCCATGGGTAAGGCACTTGTCATCTCTTGAAATTCTTCTGCCTTAGTAAGTGTAGATAAAGCCAGGCCTGGGGTCAAAAGCCTGCTAGCAACAGGCTGGATGGAGAGTCAAAAGTCTAGGACCAGCCCAGACAACAGTTAAGTCAAGGCCACTCGGGGAAATTTAGTGAGACGCAGTCTCAAAAAAGAGGGTTAGAGATATAGCTTAGTGGTAAGGGGCTAACCTAGCATGTGTAAGGCCCTGGGTTCAATCCCAGATACTGCAAATGTGTGTGTGTGGACAAGCACACTGACCTTGTGGGACTGTCCTGAGGACTGAGTTAATCCATTCACCTAAGGTGCTCCCTGCAGGGCCTGGCACTCCCCTTACACCACTCAGCTGTCAGCCCAAAGGCCACCTAACCTTCATCCCAAAAGTCTGCAAGATGGCTCAGCGGAAGACAGCTAGCTGGCCTAGACTCCACAAGAAGCTGGGTCCACGGCTCAGCCATACAGCACTTGCCCATCTTGTACAAGACTCCACGTTCAATTCCCTACAGTAAAAATAAATAAAAACAACTTCTCTAATTCTTGTTCTTACCGTCCCTTCAGTCCCTTGGCCTGGCATAGACGTGCTTGCCAGTCTAACAGGGGACATCAAGGAACAATGTCTTGGTACTGGAGAGGCATCCAAGGTCAATCCTGTCACTCTCCAGTCTCAGTTTGAAGGCCCCTGGGGGCAATACAATGTGTCCAGTTTATTAATACACCTGACTCCACTGCCAGGAAGGAGCCCCTCCCACCACCACCCCACCGTCCACCATGAAGAGACTAGAGAAAGGGTAATTCATTCTAGCATGGTAACTATTTCCACACAATGGAGCCATGTGAAGCCCAACACTAGTGGGCAGAGCTGAGAAGCCAAAGGGTGTAAACAGAGGATCTGGTTGCTATGACAAAGTAAAACAAGGTGACTAGACTGGCAGTCCGCAAGGGCTCCTGAAGTTCCTATCTGAACTGAGACCTGATGGAAAGAGAGGGGAAGTCACTCAGCATCTGAGGGAAGCCAATCTGTGGAGATATTTTATTTGTGCAACCCAATAAAGTTTATCTGAGGATCAGAGGAAAAAGCCAGCCACTATATTAAACACAGAAATTGGGCAATGGTAGCACAATCCTATCATTCAGGAGGCAGGGATCTGTCTGGATCTCTGTGAGTTCAAAGCCACACCGGGAACAGAGCCAGGCATGGTGGCACACATCTTAAATTAACCATGGAGGTCTATACAGACAGACAGAAAGTGACAGAGCTGGGCAGGGAGAGGAAGTGATGTAGCTGGACAGAGAGTAAATGAGATAGCAGAACAGAAAGGCATACAGGCGTGGGTAGATAGGAAGTAGGCCTCTTTGGAGACTGAGGTGTCGGTGAAGTGAGGTTGGCTTGTGGCTTTTCCTATTCCTCTGATCTCTCAGGTTTTCACCCCTATATCTGGCTCCGAGATTTTTATTTAGTAAGACCGTTTAGCAATTTGTCTGCACCAATCCAGATGGAAGGGGAGACAGCGTGTATTTGCTATGTCCAAAGGACACCAAGACTTCATGGCCCCCATAGCACAAGCAAGGCACTTCCAAAGGCGTGGGGCTGTGATGGGGTGGGGTACGAAGCTCTGGACGACCTGGAGATCCTGTGAGCAGGTGAGGACTGTGGAGGAGTGAGTACAAGGCAGGAGAGGGTAACAGAGGAACATGATTGGACTTTTTGCTTGTTTGCAATGAGGTCTCATACAACACAGGTTCTCCATGAGCTCCTGATGCTCCTGCCTCCAACTGACAAGTTCTGGGATGACAAGGGCTCATCACCACACCTGGCCTATTTGGGGATCAAACCCAGGGCCTCATACAAACTAGGCAAGCATCCATCCTTGCCCTCATTTTTATGAGATAGGGTCTCACCATGTAGCCCAGGCTGGCTTTGAACTCACAATCTTCCTATCTTAGACTCTGCTATGCTAGGATTATAATAGGTGTGTACCACTAACATCAGTCCCGGATGAGATTTACTTTCCAGACCACGCGCGCATGCGTGCATATGTGTGTGTGTGTGTGTGTGTGTGTGTGTGTGTGTGTGTGTGTGTGTGTGTTTAATGAGAGGGGAAAGGAAGGCATGATGGACAACTAACTCCTAAAAGGAAGGATCAGCTACACTGAATGGGGACTCCAAAGGATTGTTTGGGGGTAACTGCATGTCAGCTGGACTTTCTAGCAAAGAAGAGCTGAATATAGTGTGGTGTTCAGGGCAGAGACGGATACTGGAAAGAAAGATCTGGGAGTCACTACTGGGTAAACAGGGTGAGGTAAGTGGTAGAGAAAGTGATTCCAGACTGGAGAGATGGCTCAGTGGTTAAGAGCACTGGCTGCTCTTCTAGAGGACCCAGGTTCAATACCCAGAACCCACATGGCAGCTCACAACTGTCTGTAATTTCAAGAACTGACAGTCTCACACAGATATACATGCAAGCAAAACACCAATGCACATAAAATATAAATAAATAAATTATAAAAAAAAGAAAAAGTGATTCTACACAACATGAAGTTTGAGCACAAAAGGATTAAACAACTCGCCCAAAGCCATGGTGATTTCAGCAGTAAGAACAAGAGACAGAACCAGAACTCCAACGTGGGCAAACAGATAACAGACCCCCACACTCTCTTCGCATTTTGTTTTGTTTTGCTTTGCTTTGGTTTTGAGACAAGGTCTTCCTATGCAGCCAAAGCGGGCCTCAAACTCACTCTGTAGCCCAGGCTGGCCTCACCTCTCTAGTGCTGGGATTACAAGTGTGCACCACTGTTTAAGATGTCTGAGTTCGCTCAGAGGGGCTGTCAAGATGACTCAATGGGTAAAGCTCCCTGCTGTGCAAACCCTGAGACATGAGTTTGACCCCTAGAACCCAGGGTCTAGGGTGGAAGGGCAGAACCAACTCCACAAAGTTGTCCTCTGACCTCCACACCCACCCTGTGACATGAATCTCCCACCCCCAACACACACGTGAGTACACACACAATAATTTCTCTGCGTTCGAGGCCTGCCTGCTCTATATTGGGCTACATAGTGAGATCCTGTCTCAAAAAACAAAACAAAAAAGTTTATTCTTGGGCACGGAGGTAGCTCAGCAGTATTGGGATAACTCTTGACTAGCACGCACAAAGCTGGGTTTAATATCTAGCACCCCCAAAAAAGCGGAGAGAGTTAAAAGTGACTTCGTGTAAAATAACTTGCTCAGAGCGTGCACACAGGACACACCCCTCAACCCTGGAGAGCTCCTGCCCGGCCTTCACGGCTCCCCCCGCCCCCCGCATCCTCCAACCTGAATCAAGTTCAGAACCCACGGCATCGCGTGGTGTAATGAATGCATAATAATGCTCTACCTCACAAACTCCGGTGCAGTATTCGACAAGGGACCTCTATGTTCTAACCGCGTGTCTCGCGAGTGACAACATGGCGCATAAAGACCCTGTGAAACCTCCAGCTTGCATGGGGCCTGGCGTGCACCCGTGTGAAGGTGGCGCTCCGCGGGTCCCCACTGCCCGCGCCTGGCGCCCGCACGGGTGCCCGGGAACCCGCCGCTCACCTTCTCCACGGACTCCCCTCTTCGCGAGCGGTTCAACCGCCGAAGTTTCAGCTCCGCCCCAGATCCGGCCTTCTCACTTCTGATTGGCCTGACCTTACGGGCAGCCATGTTCCCATAAGTCAAAAGTGACGCCCGTCACTCTGTCCCGCCCCCACGGGAGAACCCGCCTTCCCGAGCTTGCTATTAGTCTATCTGGGAGGGGCGTTCCTAACAGAGTGCAAGACCGCTACGGCGTCTGTCCCATTTCCGATGATTATTGGTAAGACATGCTGCCAATCATACGAAAAAGGTGGTTCCTGGAGCACCGGAGGGAGGATCCCGGAAGTGGCACCTTGACTCCGCCCTCCATGCCCCATTTTCCTCTCCCCAAAGCTGGGCAGGCCGCGCCCACAAGGAAGGGAGAGGCGGAACAGAGTGTAGTACATGCGCAGAGGAAGGTCATGGCCTCCAAGTCCGGAAGCTCCAAGGATATCCTCAACTCTAAGGACAAATCTAGATTTTTTTTTCAGCACTCAGTGTATGCCTAAGCCTATCCGGATCACTTTGCTAGACTTGACTTTGTTAGGGCGTGTGTTTGGTGTTTTTGAGACAGAAAGTAGCCCAAGCTGGTCTCCAGCATCCTTGAACTGATTGGTCCTCCTGCCTCCACTCCCCAGTACTGGGATTACAGGAGTGTACCATCATGCCCGGCGTGGCACTGGCTTCATTAAAGCTCAACACAGCAAAGTAAGCATTATTTTTAGTTTTTAATATTTTTAGATGTTTTTTTATGTGTTTTGAGTTTTATGCCTGCTGTACCACCATACGTGTGCCTGGAGCCTGCGGAGATCATAAGAGGCATCAGATCCTCTCGAACTGTAGTTATGATACACCATGTCATAGTTATGAGGCCTGGAAGAAGCAGAAAACAGCCATGATGCCTGGAAGAAATGTAGACCAGAGTCACTTGGAAAGGACAACCTCCAGCCTGTCAAGCTTCCTTCAGGCTGTGCCGTGTGCTCCAGGTTCCCAGCTCTGTGAGCTGTCCCCCATGCTGGAGTGGGCTTTGATGATGCAACTGCCTTTGAGTCATTTCTGCTCCTGTAAGTAACCCCAATAAAACTCAGTGGTTCACCAAGTTGGACTCTGGTCTGTCATGGGTCCCCTATCTAGGGTAAGTATACATGTCTGTTGTGTTTCTCCAGGTAAAGTTTTATCACACAACATCTCTGTACGTGAACACATTTGTGTGCTTACACCACACACATACACACACAAACACAAAAATGTTACAAATAGAAGAATCATATAACCTGACAGTTCTACCCCCAGGACTGTACCCAAGAAAACTGAAAACACCTGGACAAATATTGATACATGAATGTTCACAGCAGCATTATTTATTGCAGCCACATATGTAAAGAGCCTGAATGTCCATCAAAGGATGAACAGGTGAACAAAATGTGTTGTTCATAAAAATGGAGGACTGATCCATGCCTTAAAATGGATGAACCTAGCCGGGCGGTGGCGGTGGCGCATGCCTTTAATCCCAGCACTTGGGAGGCAGAGCCAGGCTGATCTCTGTGAGTTTGAAGCCAGCCTGGTCTACAGAGCAAGATCCAGGAAAGGTTCAAGGCTACACAGAGAAACCCTGTCTTGGGGGAAAAAAAAAAAAAAAAAGAGGATGAACCTTGAAAACATGATGCTATGTGAGTGATGTGACACACAAAAGGTCACTTGGTCTACAAGCCATGTGAAACATCCAGAGAAGGCAAGTCCATAGGGAGAGTAATTGGATTCTTGGTGCCGGATACTGCATGCAGGAAGGCATGCCTTAGAACTCGATGAAAGTGGTGACTGAACAGCATTGTAAATGTGTTCCAATGCTTCAAGATGGTGAATTTTATGTTCGTAAACTTCACCTCAATAAAACAATGTTAAGCAAAGGACTAAGAAATATTTCCAAGCCGGGCGGTAGTGGGGCACACACCTGTAATCTCAGCTTCTGTCTGGAGGCAGAAGCAGGTGTACCTCTGCGAGTTCGAGGCCAGCCTGGTCTACAGAGCGAGTTCTAGGACCGCCAGGGCTACACAGAGAAACCCTGTCTCAGAAGGAGAGAGAGAGAATTCCAATGAGAAGTGATGGTGGCCTTTACGGGGGTGGTTGCAGTGGAGATGCCAAGAGGTGGTCAGGATCCGCATCCTGGAGGTAGGTAGCAGTGACAGGATTTGCTGATGGATTGAATGTTGGGAGGAAGAATGAGAAGAGTCAAAAATGTGTCTCAAGTTGGTTTTGGTTGGTTGTTTGTTTAAGTCTGGAAAGTAGCTGTCAAGATGGAACTTCCACTTAGTGAGATAAGAGGAACCTGGAGGGCAGGGCAGAGACCTGACTATGGAGGTTATGGAGACATGGGGAAGGGGGAGGGTTTGGGTGCACAGTAGACTTCCAGGTAGGGTCACAGAGTAAAAATGAGGATCTAAGTTCTGGGGTGAGATCCAGCCTAGAGAGAGAGAAATGAGATGGCTGTAGTGGATAGATTACATAGAAGATAGACAGACGGACGGATGGATGGACAGACAGATAGATAATATACTTTAAAGATATTAACATATGAAAGATGAGATAGACTGATGATAGATGATGATAGCTAGGAGAATAGATAGATGACCAATGGGATAGGTTATAGATGATTGATAGTAAAATAAATAGCTAGATAAGAGATATGTAATTGATAGGTGGTAGAATACATAATAGATAGAGATGGATGAATAAATAAGCGAGTGTGTGGAAGAGAGCGATTGGCAAGATGGATAGAGAGACTAGCATGGATAGATTGATACGTGGGTGGGTAGGTGGAAGGTTAAAAGGATTGGAAGGATGGGTGGATGGGTGGACAGATTAGATGGTCAATATATGATACAAAGACAACTAAATTGTGACTGGAAAGACAAGACAATCCAGTAGGTAAAATGATGGCTATACAACTATACAGACCAGAGTTGGATCCCCAACATGCACATAAAAGCTAGGCATGGCAATACACACACGAAGTTCCAGTGATGCAGTGGCTGAGACAGGATCCTCAAAGGTTGGTAGCCAGCCAGTCTAGCCAAATTGGCAAGCCTCAGGGTCAGTGAGAGACCTTGTTTCAAAAATTCAGGTGGAGATTGCTCAACATTTAAGAGCACAAGGTACTCTTGCAGAGGACCTGGGTTCAGTTCTCAGTTCCTACATGGCAGTCCACAACCACCTGTAACTCCAGCTCCATGGGATCTGCTGTCCTCTTCTGGCTTGCATGGGCACTGAACACATGTGTTGCACATACTTACATGAAGGCAGAACACCTCATACATGTAGAATAAAAATAAATCTCAAAGAAAATATAAGATGAGTTATGATAGAGGAATACACCCAACATGGCCCCAGCATACAGGAATGTGAAAAGACACATTCATGAACACATACACAAAAGATAGAATCAGCCAAGCAGTGGTGGCACACGCCTTTAATCCCAGCACTTGGGAGGCAGAGATGGGCGATCTCTGTGAGTTCAAGTCCAGCCTGGTCTACATAGTGAGCTCTGGGAGAGCCAGGGCTACACAGAAAAACCCTGTCTCAAAAAAAAAAAAAAAAAAAAAGAAAAGAAAAGAAAAAGAAAGAAAGAAAAGAAAAGAAAAAAAGATATGATCAATGGACAGACAAAAAAAAAAAGAAAAGAAAAAGATATGGTCGATGGACAGACAGACCAGATAATAGAACAGAGAGATAATAGATGGAAAGATTAGATAACTTTAGAAGGGTAAATATGGATAGATGGTGATGACAGAGTCTGTCACCAGTGACAGGAAGGAATGAGGACAGGAAGTAGCCAGACACTGCCCCAGTGCTTGTCTTTACCCTCAAGGACAAGGTGGCAACAGCAGGGAAGCCTGCAAAGGAGGTAGGAAGGGGTCTTGAGGGTGGGTGTCCCGGAATCCAAGAGAATAATAGTGCAGCAAGGAGCGGGGCCACACGGAGGGCTTTCCCCTGGGGTTCGCAGCCTGGCAACATTCTTCTGCTCACATAGGACACAGCTGGGGTAACACATGGGTCTTAATAAAGAGTCGAAGACTGAAAAGATAAAGATTAAGCACTCTTCAGGGATGCCTGTGGGAGTACAGGTGAAGAGAAAGAGAGTTGCTAAAATTGTATTCACCAGGGCCAGCGAGATGGCTGAAGTGGTATAAGTGATTGCAGCCAAGCCTGAGGACCTGAGTTCAATCCCCAGACCCACATGGTGGAAGGAGAGAACCAGCTCCCGAAAGCAGTCACCAAAGATGATAGCATAAACTAAACACCCACGGGTCCTTGCCAGGGTGACAGGAAGGTCCACCAAGAAGAGAGGAGACTGAGGGGACAGGGTCAGAAGCAGTGATACTGTCACCCCTGCAGCCAGGAAGAGTCAAAGCGCACGCGCCTAATACACCAGAGACCCTAGGTTCATTCTCTAGCATTGCAGAAGGAAAAAGAAAGGAGACAGTGTATGGGGAGGGGAGGTTCAGTTGATAGTGTGCTTGCCTTGCACGCACAGAGCCGTGGGTTCAGTCCCAAGCACAGTAGAAAACTGGTGTCTTCCTTGGCTTTCTGTTGTTGCGCTAAACACCATGACCAAAAGCAGCCTGGGGAGGAAAGGGTGTATTTGGCTTACAACATCACAGGTTACACAGTCCATCACAGAGAGAAGTCATAGCAGGAACCCGAGACGAGCAGACGCAGAGGCCACAGAGGAACAATGCTTGCTAGCTTGCTCAGCCTGCTTGTTTGCTTGCTTGCTTTTTTTTAAAATATATTTTCTTTTATTTTTATGTGCATTTTGTGTTTTTGCCATGGGTACCAGGGTCCCCTGAAACTGGAGTTTCAGACAGGTGTGAGCTGCCATGTGGGTGCTGGGAATTGAACTCAGGACCTCTGGAAGAAGAGTCAGCACTCTTAACCCCTAAGCCATCTCTCCAGCCCCTCAGCCTGCTTTCTTATACAAGCTAAGACCCCTGGCCCCAGGGTGGTACTGCCTAAGAGTGAACTAGGCCCTCTCACATCAATCATTAATTAAGGAAAATGTCCCCACAGACTTGCCCCTGGGCCAGTGGGATAGAGACAATTCCTCAATTGCGGTCTCCTCCTCCTGGGTGACGATAGCTTGTATCAAGATGAGAAATACAAAAAGCAAACCAAATAAAACCTCAGCAACACACACGGTGACTTTTGCCTGTGATCCCAACATTTTGGAGGTAGAGGCAGAAGGACCAGAAATTCAAGGTCATCCTCAGCTACGTAGGGAATTCCAGACCAGCCTGGGCTACATGAGACCCTATCTCAAAACAAACAAACAAAAGCCTAGCTCTGCTACTATTCTTCTTGTGGTGTGTCCTCCTTGTTCCTTGTGCCTCAGTTTCTCCACATCTGTGGAAGGATACACAGAAAGCCTCTTCCTCCACAAACCCAAGGCCAGAAGTACAGCCACAGACAACACACCAAAGAAAGGCCCACATCCCCACTTCCACGTGTCGTGATTCACAGCAGGCGAGATCAGAGGCGGTGTCCATCCGCACATGAAACGACACAGCAAATACAGAATAGAATACTAGTCAGTATTGTGAAAAGCGTAACCCATCTGGAGAGTTGGCTCAACAATTAAGAGCACTCACTGCTCTTGCAGGGGACCTGAGTTTGGTTCCCAGCACCCACGTGGCAGCCCACAGATACCTGTCACTTCAGTTCCAGGGCATCTGAATGCACATGGCACACACTAACTCACGCGGGCGCACACACCTATGCATGAAAAGTAAATAACCCATTAAAAAAGAAAAACCTAGATACAGTGGCACAAGCCTGTGGTCCCAACATTTGTCAGGTGAGGCCAGGGGGTCAGGAGATCATATGCTGCTATGTAGCAAGTTCAAGGTCAGCCTGGGCTTCCAGAGACCTGATCTCAAAAAACAAGCAAAAAAGAAGCAAGAGATGAGTATGGTTGCAGCCTGGGGCGGGTGGGCCAGTGTGGCGGCAGTCAGCTGAAGGAGAAAACTCCTGGGGGTGCCTGTCTCGGGAGGTACTAAAGACCTGAAGCTGTGAGGGAAGTGAGGAGAAGGGAGACTTGCAGCCTTAAGGCCCAGCAGCGAGGGTTTGTGTTGATGGCTTGGCTTCGGGTATGGGGAAAGCAGGGGTGTCTAGGGCAACGGCCGGGTTTCTGGCCTGAGCCACTGGCAGAGTTTGGAATTGATCCCAGTGGCAGTTACAGAGTCCCAGGGAGATGTTAAGGCTGGGATGGGGGTGGGGACACTGTGAGATGCCAAAAACACCAAGGTGGCAGCCAGTGCTAGGGAGACAAGAGAAGGATTGGAGCTCTGGCCCTGGCTCCAAATTCCTGTGGACTCCAGGGCAGAATAAAACCCTTTCTGCTCACACCTGTAATCCCAGCACTTGGGAGGTGGAGGCCGGAGGACTAGGCATTCAAGGCCAACCTTAGCTATATATCAAGGTCCAGGCCAGCCAAGGCTATGTGAGACCCTGTCTCAAAACATGTAAGTCTCCTCTGGATCCCAATTTTTCCATCTTACAAAGAAGCCATAAGGAATGGAGGACCCATGGGGCACTCAGCGTTTGTCTAGAATCCACTTTAACAGTAAGGGTGTTTGCCTGGTACAACGCCCTGGGTTCCATCCCCAGAATGATACAAGGAGGGAGGCCTGTGGGAGAGATGGCTCGGGCATTAAGAACACTGACTGCTCTTCCAGAGGACCCAGACTCAGGTCCTTGTAGCCACCCCACAAGGTGGCTCACAACCATTTGTAACTCCACATCTGGGCATCCGCTCCCCTCTTCTGGCCTCCTAGAGCGCCCCTTGCTCTTGGTGCACAGACATACATGCCAGCAAACACCCATACACATACAATTTTAAGTGTTGAAGAAAGAAAAAGAGGAGCCAGAAGAGAGCTCAGTTGGTAAAGTGCCTGCTGTGCACACATGAGGATCAGAGTTGGATGCCCAGAACCCAGGTAAAGTATCCAGGTGTGGTGATGCACACTTGCGATCCTAACCCCAGGGAGATGAAGGCAAGAAGAGCAACCAGCCTAGACTATTCAGCAAGCTCCAGGCCAATGAGATCCTGTCTCAAAAGTACAAGGTAGATACTCCCTGAAGAAGATGTAGTCGACTTTTGGGTTATGTGCACGCGCGCGCGCACACACACACACACAGAAATCAGGAAAGGAATTTTGTCTTAAAGGTAAAATAGAAAGGGATGGTGGCATATGCCTTCAATCTCAGCACTCAGGAGGCAGACGCAGGCAGATCTCTGAGTTTGAGGCCAGCTTGGTCTATAGAGTGAGTTCCAGGACAGCCAGGGCTGCACAGAGAAACCCTGTCTGGAAAAACTAAGAAAGGGGCTGGAGAGGTGGCTCAGGGTTTAGGAACACTTGCTGATCTTGTAGAGGACCTGGGTTTGATTCTCAGCACCCACATGGGGGATCACAACCACCTGTTCCAGGAGTCCTGATGCCCTCTTCTGACCTCTGTGGGTTCCTATACCCACACGCGCGCGCGCGCACACACACACACACACACACACACACACACACACACACACACTCGTTAAAAAAAAAACTAAGGAAAAAAAAAAGTGAGAGATGCTGGGTGGTGGGGGCGCATGCCTTTAATGCCAATACTTGGGAGGCAGATCCAGGCAGATCTCTGTGAGTTCAAGGCCAGCCTGGTCTACAGAGGGAGATACAGGTCAGGCACCAAAATGACAGAGAAACCATGTCTCAAAAGACAAACAAACAAACAAACAAACAAACAAAAAGGTAAGATAAATTCCAGCCATTTCTGAACAGCCCCAAGCACACTTCCATTACTTCATGTTCTTTTGCTCTGGTTTTAGACAAGATCTCACGTAGTCCAGGCTGGTCGCCAACGCACTGTATAGCCAAGGCTAGTCTGGAACTCTTGCTCCTTCTGCCTCAGGCTCCCAAGTACTGGGACTACAGGTCTGTACCACCATACCCAGGCACTCCTGACACTTTACAGTACATACTTACACTGAACGGTGTTCTGGGCATTGACGGTAATAAAATTAAAATCAGTCAGCTTGAAAAATAGTGCAGACACTCTAATAGTCAGCCAAGATTCTTTATGTAAAAATAAATACCCGGGGGACAGGGGAACCCATGGCTGACCTGTAAAATTAAAACACAAATATAATAAAAATAAATAAATAAATATTCATGACCATGACATCGATATGTGAATTTGGTTTTATCTTCAATGTGGTAAAATGACATGCATTAGTTTGAAATAAACGGGTTTATAGTTTAGTATCAGTAAATGTTTGTGTACATATTTTATACTCCTGTATTCCCAAGTTCACATAAAAATTCCTCAGATCTTAAGGTGTCACTAGTGGAAAAAGTTTGAGAGTCAAGTAGTTCACGCCTGTAATCCCAGGGCTGGGAGGCAGAGGCAGGTGGATCTCTGTGAGTTCGAGGCCAGCCTGGGCTACATGATGGGACACTGTCTGAAGACGGCAGGGGAGGAGGGACAGAAAGATAAAGAGGAAGAAGAAGAAGAAGAGGAGGAGGAGAAGGAGGAGGAGGAAGACGAAGGAGGAGGAGGGGAAGACGGAGGAGGAGGAGGAAAGGAAGCTCTAAACTGAACTAGATGTCATGGTACACACACCTATAATCCCAGCCAGAAGGATCTGGGTTCCTTGCCATCCTCGGCTCTCTCTCTCTCTCTCTCTCTCTCTCTCTCTCTCTCTCTCTCTTTCTTTCCCTGGAAAATTTTTGTGTTCAGTTTTATGCCTTGCATTACAACAAAAAAATTCCTTTAAAATTTTTAAAAGTTAGGGTCTGGAGAGATGGCTCAGAAGTTAGGAGCACTTACTGCTCTTGCAGAGGACCTGAGTTCTTCTCCCAACACCCACAGAGTGGCTCACAACCATCCCTAACTCCATCCAGATCCGCGGGCACCAGGCATATACATGGTGTACATACATACACATAGGCAAAACACGATAAGCATAAAATAAATATTTTTAAATTAAAGATAAATAAACGTATTTTGTGTGAAGGGTTGGGGTTTGTGAAGATCATATGACAGTCTCGGGACTTGGTTTGCACCTTCTGTCAGGAGAGTACCATAGATCGCATTCAGTCACCCGTTTGACCACCAGGACCTTGATCCGCTGAGCCACCTCGCAAGCCCCAGAAACTAATTTCTTACATCGAGTTCAGAAAGTTTGCAAAACCCTGCACCACACAGTCCTGCCTCTCCCAAATGACGAGAGGATGTGTGATATTCACAACAGCTTAGATGGGGCTCTTTGTTTTCCTGGCTTGGACTCCTGGAATCCTCACCACACCCTCAGCTCTGATTGCTATTTGACAGATGGTGACAGACTAGGAGACAGCCCAGGCTGGATAGAGGTCACCCAGCTGGGAGGGAGGGGGAGGGGGCGGGGCCAGTCCCTCTTGAGCCTGCGCACTTGATACCTGCCCACTTGCCCACTGGTCCCGCCGCTCTCGGTTGGCTCCCACTTACACGGAGAGAGCGTCCAGAGCCAGCCAGTCCTTAGAGGCCCCTTAGAACTGGAGGCACAGCCTCCTTACGCACCAGCAGCGGCACCGGGTCAGCCCCCTTTTTGCAAGCTAGAAAGCCGAAGCTTCTCATCCAAAAACACAAAAGCAGCTCAGTCTCTCCAAGAATTCACCATGCTACCCCCTCCTCCAAACTCCCTCATTGAGAAGCAGAGGGGAAAGATGGCTAAGAATACCATCTTTCAAAATGGTGCCTGACAGGGGCCTGGTGGTGCAGGCCGATAATTCCAGCCAGGTACGTGGGAAGCAGAAGCACAGGAAGGTTGTGAGTTTAAAGAGAGCCTAAGTCAAAATGAATAGGAAGCCCAGCCTGGTGGCTCCTGTCTAGTCCCCGCACTAGAGAAGCAGAAGCAGGAGGATTTCTGTGAGTTCAAGGCCAACTAAAGAGAGAAATACTGTCTCAAAAACGAAATAAAAAGTAAAATAAAAACTGGAAGTGTCGTTCAGCCACAGAGTACTTGCCTAGAAGTCCCCAGTGAGCGGCTGCAGGTTGTGGCTCAGTGGTAGAGCCCCTGCCTAGAATCCCCCAGTGAGGGGCTGGGGTGTGGCTCAGTGGTAGAGCCCCTGCCTAGAATCCCCCAGTGAGGGGCTGGGGTGTGGCTCAGTGGTAGAGCCCCTGACTAGAATCCCCCAGTGAGGGGCTGGGGTGTGGCTCAGTGGTAGAGCCCCTGACTAGAATCCCCCAGTGAGGGGCTGGGGTGTGGCTCAGTGGTAGAGCACCTGCCTAGAATCCCCCAGTGAGGGGCTGGGGGTGTGGTTCAACACTAGTGCTCTTGACTAGAATGCACAAGGTCATAGATTGACTCCCTAAAAAAGCTTTAGTATCTAGGTGACAGCACACTCTCCAGGCCTGTTTCCTTTTCTGCAAAAAGGAAATCATAATAATAACCTAACCATACAGCCATGGTTAAGTCTTAAATTAGTTAGTACCTTCGAAATTCTTAAAACAGCGGTCCATACCTCGCGATGTTGGGACATGTTCTCAGCAGCCCTGTGCGATTAGCCTATTTACCCCCAAGGTTGTTTCAGGGAAAGAAAATCCATCACATGCACTCACATTAAGTCAGAAACTGGGAAGGTTAGATTCTGTCTGCCTGGACCACCTTTTAAAAAAAAAAAAAAAATGGTGTGTGTGTGTGTGTGTGTGTGTGTGTGTGTGTATTGGAGATCAGAGGACAACTTTCAGGAGTTATTTCTCTCCTTCCACAATGTGGGTCCCAGGTGGTTGGCAAGTACCTTTGCCTACTGAGCCCTCTCATGAGCCCAGACGTGAACTTCTTACCACTGAATCACGGTTTGATCCTTTACAGGGTTTCAGCGTGAGTGGGACATTTTCTGAATGAATAATATAAGACCCAGAGGGGTAAGGATATACCCAAGTCACCCAGCAGGTAAATGACAGAGCTAGGATTCAAACCCAGGGTCCTGTGTGTCCAGGTTGAAGCCTACCTGTGTGCCAATGAACTCCTGCATAAGGCATTGTAAAGAGAGGAGAGGGTGAAGCTGACCTCGTCTAGCGTGGGTTGGGTCTCTGGTGGCCCTAGTCCTGGACCCTGTCCAGGCTGAGTAACCATCCCCCCAAAAGCACTGGAGTGTCACGGATAAAGGGAGAGGGTGCAGCCCCCTCCACCACCTCTGATTGGGGCCTTGCAATCCCCCAGGATTTGGTGCTTGGAAAGCTGACGTTGGGTTGCTATGGTGATGGGTTTGGGGCGGTTGCCATGACAGCAGAACTAGCCTTGGTTTAAAAATATCTAGGAGGAGGTTTGTGTTTGTGTGAGTGTGAGTGCCCGGCCGACCATGCTGTTTTGCGTGGGTCCAAACGGGAGTGTTTGGGAGGGCTGGGTGGAACTGGGACTGTGGATCTGACTTGGGGGAAGGGTGGGGGCTTCACAACACACAGCAATCCAAATGTGTCGTGCACTTGTCACTGAGTGGCCGTTAAAGTCCAGTCATCGTGTGTGCCAGACTTCACTTGTCCTGTATCTAAATGTGCACAGTACCCAGTTTATGTTGAGCTATAATGAAGGCCACTCAGTTTAGACTCCCCATGTCACCAACATGTATGTCTTATGTAAGCAAGGCTGTATGTCTCTTGTGGCTTTGATCACATATGTGTAACTTCAGGGGGGTACAAATTTGGAACTGTGAGTCTGAATACGCCTACATGGGACATATTTGGATATTAGATGTCACTGCTTTGATATTAAATACACATCTATCTATTTGTGTGTAGTAGCCTGTGCTATGGTTTTGGTCTGAATGACTGAGTGTGCATTTTAGGAATGTGTGTGTGTGTACACAAGTGTCTCGGTGGTCCTCTCCTGTCAGTCTTTCTAAATCAGTGTGAAATGTGTGCCCCATGTGACTGTGTATGTATGTTAGGAGAGAACTTCACATGCAACTCCATGGATGCTGGGAGATGTCACCTGTGTACTGTGGGTCTGTGAGATGCTAAGGTCCTAAGGTGTGGATCTCAGCCCAACCTCAGTATTTCCCTGCATCCCCTCTTGCCTCTTCTCTGTCTCCATGGCAACCAGCTCCTCAGCTCCCTCCAGGAAGATAGAGGGGGAGGATCCAGACTGCAGTGGACCACAACCCCCTCCCATCCCCCTTGGCTGAAGGGACAATGGGGGGAGGGGACAGACGGGCGTCCACCTCATCCACCCTAGGCCATCTGCTGCCTCCACTGTCCTGGGGACCTGAGAGCACAGCAAGGGAGGGGCAGGTGGGGTGGAGCCACAGACCCTCCCCAGCTGCCACAGTTATCCCTTCCTGGACCCTTCTGGGGTTAGACTTGCCTCTGACCAAGCTAGAAAAGAAGGAAGCCCTGGAGACCAGGCATCTAGGGAGCAGAAAACCCATATATCTGAGAACACAGAATATTAGCAACAACCCACTCCAAGGAAGAGCCTCCTATCTCTTATGGCTTCAGGCTTTGGAATTAGGCTTGTCCTCCGTCCAAATCCCAGTTTTCTCTCTGTCTAGCCATGTGCCCTTGGAAAAGCCTTTCTGCAGCCTCTACTCCGTCATCTGGAAATCAAAATGTTCTAACAAGTGACCAGAATGATAATACTTACTCTACAAAGCACTAAGGCTGTTTTGTTCCGTGCTGTGTCCCAGGGTCTGGGGCAGTATCTGTCACTCAGTGGGTGGGCCATCAGTACTGTTGATAGAACGGAGTGCCAGTCGGCTGCTGTGACAGCTACTTGCTTTAACTAGACTTCAGTCCTGTGAGCCCGACAGTAGCCTTATGTCCACTCTTCATGGAGAGATGGACGATCCATCGGGGAATTTCTTTGCTGACAGTCAGATGACACTTGAAGGGGCATTTCTGGCTTTGACCAAGTGATAGCAGACTGCTTGCCATTGTTTCCTTTACTTATTTTTTGGTTTTTGTGTGTTTGTTTGTTTGTTCTGTTTCTTGTCGCTTTGGTTGTTGTTTGCTTTTTAACAAAGGGTCTTACACTGTAACCCAGTCTGGTCTCAGACTCAAGGCAATTCTCCTGCCTCCTCCCGTCAAGTGCTGGGATTACATGAGTGAGCGCCCACGATAGGCTGTTTCTGGTCTCTGAGGCTCAGTGTCCTCATCTGTAAAACAGAGTAATGAAAGTACATTCCATCTTTGCTTCCCTGTGGGATTAAATGAGAATCTCTTACTTAGAACCACCCCTGGCACAGAGCAAGTGCACAAGAAATGCTCTTTAGAAGAGAAAGGTAGGTAGGGGTGGCGTGCACATCCCCCTAATCCCGGCACTTGGGGGACAGAGGCAGGAGAATCCGGAGTTCAAGGCTAGCCTGAGCTACACAGTGAGTTCAAAGCCAGCTTTGGGTTACATTTGGCTATGTCCCCCCCTGCCCCTTGGCAAATAAAAGGGTGAAGGGTAAGGAAGGAAGGCGTGGAGGAGCCTCATGGTCCTTATTATACCCTGCAGGGGGGAGTCAGGTCTCTCGCTTGCAAGTGTGATGGGCGTGGCCAACCCGGAGGACCGTGGCCCAGGCTTCAAGGGTGGACCAATGGGGGCGCCGAAGGGCGTGGCCCTGCCTGGCATGGGCGTGACCTTGCGCGAGTGGGAGGGGCCAGGACGCTCCGGGAGCCGAGGCTGAGAAGATGCTCGGGCCAGCAGCCACCACCACCAGCCCGGTCGCCGCTGCCGCCCGCGCGCGCAGCCCCCCGGGCCCCCACTAGCGGCTGCCTCCGCTGCTTATCTCCGGCCCCCCGCCCTGAACAGGGCCTTGGGAGGGGGGCTCGGCCCTCCGCATCTGTGGGGAGCCCCCAAGAAAGGGCACAGGGAGGGTGTCCGGTCCCCTCTGCACCCCACTGGCTCAGCCAAGTGCCAAGCGGCTTCGGTGATCTTTGAGAGACCAGGACCCCACCCCTCAGTTCTCCATCCCAGACCCCCCCTTACACCCTCTCCACCCTGCTCTGCCCCGTCCTCCCAGCTCTGTCAGCGCGCTCCCCCCCCCCCCCCCCGCTCCAGCCCCCTCCGGCTTCCCTCCCCGCCGCTCCCCTCCCCCCTCCTCACCGCCCCCTCCCCTCCCCCTCCCTCCCCTCCCCCTCCCCCGCCCCCCCACCATGAGGATGATGGCCGCCGGCGCGGTGCACGGCCTCTTCACGGCCTCGGCGGCCCCGCAGCCGCCGCCGCCCCCGCCGCCGCCGCCGCCGCCGCAGCCCCAGCCTCCCCAGCAGCCGTCGCCGCCGCCACAGCAGCCGCCGCCGCCGCCGCAGCCGCCGCAGCAGCAGCAGCAGCCGCCGCCCCAGGCCCCCCCCATGGAGCCCGAGGCCCCGGATTCCCGCAAGAGGCCCCTCGAGACGCCCCCCGAGGTGGTCTGCACCAAGCGCAGCAACACGGGAGGTGAGGCAGGGCTGCGGGACCGCGGCGTGGGGCGTGGGGGGGGTGGGGAACGATCGCGCACCGAAGGGGGCATCGCGGTCCTCCATCATCCCCCCCCATCCCTGGCTGGCAGGTGCAAGTGCTCCGGGGAGGGGAGGGGCGCTCCTCCGCGAGGAGCTGGGGACCCGGACGGACCCCTTTCTCTTGTCGCCGAGGCCCCTGGGGCTGAGAGCTTTGTCTGTGATGAGAGGGGCTGGGGGGGGAGGGGGTGGTAAGTGTCCTTGTGGTGTGGGGGGGAGTTAAGGATGAGGGGCGTGGGTCCCTTCTGGGCCAGGGTGTCCTTGAGGGGTGTGTGATGTGACCCTTGCGGGGCAGGGGTGTTCCCCCGGGTTTGCGTGTCCCGGTTGGGGGAGGGGAAGGAGTAGAGACAGGCCTGCCGACCGACCGGGAGCTTCTGAACCTCCCTCCCTGGGGATGTCCTGAGCAAGGGTTGTCCTGGAAAGGGGCGGGTGTGGACAGTATGCAGGACCGTGCGTGGGGACAAGCTGGGTGGGTGTGTTGGGTGACATGGAGGAAAGGGTGGGTGTGTAAAACTGGAGGGGAAGATGGAAGGCCAGGACAGGTGTGTGTATCTGTGAGGGTCCTGTAGGGCCTGGGTATGTGACATCAAGAGACCATGAATATGACAGGGTAGGGGGTGTGAGTGTGTATGTGAAAGACAGGGCTGAATACAAGACCCTCCAGGGTGGGTGTGTGACAAGAGAAGGGATGTATGTGCTTGTCACTCCGGAGGGGGCTCTTGACACACGAGTGAGAGGGGTGTGTGTGTCATGCAAGGGGGTGTGTAGGGGGCAGAAAGGATGGACTCTGGGTGTGAACCATGAGAATATGTGTGGATTGGGGAAAGGGGTTCTACATGTGGGGTACCAGTGCGTATGGGGTGGAGTGGGACCAGGAGAAGCTGGTGCAGAGATGTGACAAGGAAAAGGGTGTGGGTGTGACTCCAGAGAGGCTATGGTTGGGTGTGACACATGGAGGTGTGCAACGGTGACATCAGAGGGGGTGTGTAACTGGGGGTGGTGGGGGTATGAAAAGGGAAAGCTGGGGCTTGTGGCTCAGGGAAACCCATTGAGGGTGTGTTCACAAGGAAAGCGAAAAATGGAGTTCCAAGTGACTGGGGATGTATGCTTAGGACACCCTGGATCCAGGAGATGTGTGACACCCAAATGTGTGTAGATGTGTAACCCAGGGAGGTGTGTGTAGAAGAGCTGGGTGTGTTACACCAGGGATGGGGGGGAAGATGCAGGGGGTGACAGCACGTGTGTGCATGTGTGTATGAGGCAGCTCAATGTTAGATACCTCGGAGACGCGTAGGCTGCACAAAACGGACCCTCTATGTGTGTCATCTGTGAGAGGTGCGTGTGTGCACAGCAGAAAGGGCTAAGCTAAGCAGGGGACTCGAGGTGCTATCCTTGATGCTAGTGGGTCCAGGAAACAAGTGGGACATGCGAGAACGGGGGATCTTCAGAGCTCTCCGGCTCTCTGACAGGAAGGAGACCCCAAAATAGACAGATTCTCCCTCATG
This sequence comes from Onychomys torridus, assembly GCF_903995425.1. Taxonomy (NCBI): domain Eukaryota; kingdom Metazoa; phylum Chordata; class Mammalia; order Rodentia; family Cricetidae; genus Onychomys; species Onychomys torridus. Next base: position 10,370,033 of record NC_050443.1, read on the forward strand.
ATCCCCAAATCCCCTCTTCATCTTGTTTGAGCAGAGAGGACGTATAACCTTCCTCCAGCTTGGCTCAGTAGCAGTCAGGTGCCGACTCCCCATGCCTCTCCTGGGATAAATGAGAGCTCCTACTTCTTTATCTGGCCCCAGGCCCCCTCACCTCGAGCCAGGTGGGACAGGATTCCAAGTTCCCTTGGATGCCTGGGAGGGTGCTCAGCAGAAACTGAAGGAAAGGGAAGTTGGGGGAGGGGTGAGAGAGAATTTCCTGCCTGTCTTCCTGACCCCACCCCTAGCACAAACATGAAAATGTCCAAAGCCGGCTTCCTTTCTTCCTTCCTGCCCTGGTTCTGATGCCAGTCCCAATAAGGATCAGGGACCCAGATCTGGCTAGGCGGCAATTGCAGTGCGTGGCTGCTGGTGACGGTCCCTTCCAGTGCTGCTGTGGCAGGCTCTGAGATCCAGGTGAATTTCTCAATTCAACCCTCTGAAGGGATTATTGAAGGTGTGTGTGTGTGTGTGGGTGTGTGTGTGTGTGTGTGTGTGTGTGTTAGCCAGTGAGGGAAACTGAGGCTCAGTGAGATGAAACAGCTTATCCAAGGTCACAGGGCTCCTAAGTGGCAGATCCAACATTTATTGAACCCTGAACTGATTGGTAGCAGGTGACGGAGACTTAATCACAGGGATTTCATGTTTCCTTCTACAGTGGTGAAACTAAGTGGAGTCTTTAGGGACTATAACCTGCAGACCCTCCCCCACCTCCAGGCCATATTTGGGGAAACTGAGGCCAGGCGATACAAAAGAGCAGTCCTCTATTGAGAGAAATAGTCTAGAGCAAGGCAAATGTTGGTGACTTTGATCTCAGATTTGCTAGTTCCTTTCAATGGAGGACAGTGGTGGCTGTGGGATGCTTGGCCAACCCCTCCCCCTTTCTGTGCTGCTGTGGCCCCAGCTTCTAAATGCAGACATGACAATAACGATATTGATAATGTCATAATGGCTAGCATATCATTGCTTAATGCCAGACATGCAATTCCATCTCATTCTCCCAACATGCTGTGATGTAAAAATACCAATAAATTATAATCACGGCTAACATTTATGGTGCCAAGAAGTATTATGGAAACTATTGGACATGGGTCATTGAATACTTCCGATTCTGTTACCCATCTTTCACATGAACACGGAAGCAGGGAGAGGTTCAGGAACTTGGGCAAGATCACTCAGCTGAGAAGCCAAGGACTGTGATTTGAACTCGGGAGGCCGGCTCCACAGTGTGGACAGATTCCATGGAGAATGCCTTGTTCAGAGAGGACTGATGTTCAGAGTGGTGAAGGACTCTGCCAGGGCATCACAGGTGATAGCAGACCAAGCAAACCTTGTTGTTAGGGGCAACGGGGGCGGGGGGGGGGGCGGGGACAGGAACTAGTGGCCTTTCTGGCTGACAAATGCCACTGGACGGGAAAGGAGGATACTCCAGCAAAAGGACTCCAGTGAAGAGACTGGAGGAAAATCCAGCCTTGGGAGTTATTCGAAGAAGTCAAAGAGACTGCCTGTAATCCTAGCTATGGAGAGGCTAAGGTGGGATGATTGGAGGTTGAAGGCTATCCTGGGCTACATAGCCAGACCCTGTCTCAAAATAAAAAAGTAAAATGAAGAAACAAATTAAAAAATGGGGCTGGGGATGTAGCTCAATTGCAGAACCTTTGCCTAGAATCCCCTAGTGGGGGCCTGGGTGCATGTCACAGTGGTAGAGCCCCTGCCTAGAATCCCCCAGTGAGGGGCTGGGGTGTGGCTCAGTGGTAGAGCCCCTGCCTAGAATCCCCCAGTGAGGGGCTGGGGTGTGGCTCAGTGGTAGAGCCCCTGCCTAGAATCCCCCAGTGAGGGGCTGGGGTGTGGCTCAGTGGTAGAGCCCCTGCCTAGAATCCCCCAGTGAGGGGCTGGGGTGTGGCTCAGTGGTAGAGCCCCTGCCTAGAATCCCCCAGTGAGGGGCTGGGGTGTGGCTCAGTGGTAGAGCCCCTGCCTAGAATCCCCCAGTGAGGGGCTGGGGTGTGGCTCAGTGGTAGAGCCCCTGCCTAGAATCCTCCAGTGAGGGGCTGGGGTGTGGCTCAGTGGTAGAGCCCCTGCCTAGAGTCCCCCAGTGAGGGGCTGGGGTGTGCTCAGTGGTAGAGCCCCTGCCTGGAGTCCCCCAGTGAGGGGCTGGGGTGTGGCTCAGTGGTAGAGCTCCTGCCTAGAATCCCCCAGTGAGGGCCTGGGTGCATGTCACAGTGGTAGAGCCCCTGCCTAGAATTCCCCAGTGAGGGGCTGGGGTGTGGCTCAGTGGTAGAGCCCCTGCCTAGAGTCCCCAGTGAGGGGCTGGGGTGTGGATCAACAATCAAATAATTGTCCAGCATGTGCAAGGCACTGAGCTTTATACCCAGTACCAAGGGTTTTTTTTTTTTGGGGGGGGGGGGAACCTGTCTGGTAGACTCAAGAGTATCCCGAGAAAGAGCCTCAAATGGCTCAGCTGGTACAGGTGCTTTCTGCACAAGCCTGGCCATGTGGATGTGATTCCTGGATCCCACGCAAAGGCAAAAGGAGAGACACACCTCCAAAAAACTGCCCTCCCCACTTCTTGCACGCATCAGTGGCACATGAGTGCACACATACACCATGCACACATACAATAATAAAAAGGAAATGTAAGAATGTCACCTATTGTGCAGACTGTAATCCTTAAGCTCTACCTTTAGTGACCAGATCATCTTACCTGGCCCAGACATATCTCACACCCCAGGAGCTCCCCACCCAGATCTCAACCCCAGAATCCCTTACCCCAAACTCACGTACACACACACACACACACACACACACACACACACGCACGCACACACACACGCACACACAAGGCACACACGCACACACGCGCGTGCACACACACAGGCACACACGCGCGCACGCACACACACATGCACACACGCACACACATGCACACACGCGCACGCGCACACGCATGCACACACATGCACACACACGCGCACACACGCGCACACGCACACACGCGCACGCACACACGCGCACGCACACACGCGCACACACACGCACACATGCACGCACACACAAGCCACCAGGACAAGAGCCCTGGATGGACAGAGGCTGGAGAGCTGGCTCAGCAGTTAAGAGCACATGTTCTCGCAGAGGACCCTAGTTCAATCCTCAGCACCTGCACAGTGGCTCACAACTACAGTTCCTGGGGATTCAATGCCTTCTTCTGACTTCTGAGGGCACTAGGTATGCATGCGGTGCACATTGTACATTTTTTAAAGATTTATTTTACGTCTTTGAGTGTTTTGCTCACATGTACTCACTTAAGCAAATCACTTAATACATATAAAATATATAAATCTAAAACTAAAAAAAAAAATATAGAGAGTCATGGAAGGAAACCTTCCTTGCCAGGTTCAAAGCATATCACCACCATATATTTGGCATGGGACTCTTAACAAGGGATAATCAATGCTCTGAACCTCAGTCTCCCTTCTGGAAAATGGGGTCAGCAGGATTTACTGCTCTAGATAAACTGACTGGTCTGGGTGGTTCTGTCTAGTTACTGATATTCCCTGTGAGAGCCAGACATGGTGACCCATGTTGGTAGCCCCCAACTTCCCCCAGCATCCATATAGGTTCTGGGGATCCAAACTCCAGTCCTCTTGCTGGTGCATATTATCACTACCCCATCATGGCTTCTAACTCTGCCACCAAGAATATGGAAGAATAATCCTTTTTAAATTATTTTTATTTTAAATCGTGGGTGTGCATATGATCATGTGTGTGGGTGCCCTCAGAGGCCAGAGGTATGGGATCCCGCCTGGAGCTGGGGCTCCTAGCCGTTGTAAGCCGCCAGATGTGGGTACTGGCACCAAACTCCAGATATTTGCAAAAACAGTAACTGGCTTGCCATCTCTTCAGTCCCAGAATAACCTTTTTTTTTTTTTTTTAAGTGAGACTTGCCCACGGGGGCTTTACCCTTGCTTTTTGTCTGGCTTGTTTTGTTTATAATCATATTACATTTATTCATTCAAGTGGATGGGGCACATCAGGTCAGCTTGTGGAAACTGGTTCTCTCCTTCCACGGTATGGGTCCCAGTCATCAAACTCAGGTCTTGGGATCTGGTGGCAGGCACCTTTGTTTGATAAGCCATCCTGCCAGCTCTACCCCTTCCTCTTCCCCTCCTCTTTTCTTCTATTTTGGTATGCTGTTGAATTGAACCCAGGACCTCACATAGGCTAGGCAGGTGCTCTACCCCTGTGCTACATCTCCAGGACCATTGCACCAATCTCTCGGTCTCCCTAAGAGCATCACACCTTCAGGATGTTACTCTGAGCAGGCACAATCCAGATAGGCTGCTCTTCTGCACAAGCATGATCATTCATGAAGAGACCCAAATGCCTTGACGCCCCACCCCTCCCCAGCACATGCTTCCATACCATGCCCTCGATGTCTTGGCTTCCCCCAGTAACCCCCCTCCCACCAGCAATGCTTCCAATGACATTCTCAATCTCACACCCTGGGCTCCTCTTGCCTTTGTATAACATGTCAACGCCCCCAGCCCCAGCCCCAGCCCCCCACCACGAACAGGTACCGTGAGGACAACAACCCAGCTTTGGTTCCCTCTAGACACGGTATCACCCAAAACAACCTTGCTAAGATGTGTGCTTCTTTGACCCCATGTGTGATGAGCGTGTGTGTGTGTGTGTGTGTGTGTGTGTGTGTGTGTGTGTACACCTATGTGTATGCATGGAGTCCAGAGCAAGATCTCCAATATCCTCTCCTATTACCTTCTGCCTTATCCCTTTGAGTTGGGGGTCTCTACTTGAACATCGATCTTGATTATTTTTGGCTAGGCTGACAGCGGGCAAGTGCCAGCAAGCCTCCCGTCTCCGCCCACCACAGCACTGGGTTTAAGGCATACTTGAGTGTGAGACTTTTTGTATAGGTGCTAGAATCCCATAGTTGCACAGAAAATACTTTTAACCACTGAGCTGTCTCTCCAGTCACAAATGTTTTTTGGCTTACACGCATGTGTGCAAATGGTGGTGTTTTGTTTTCTATCAAGACAGAGTTTTGCTGTATAGCCCTGACTAACCTGGCTGTGTGGCCCAGCCTGGCTTTGAACTTGCAGCAGTCCTCCTGCCTCTGCCTTCCTGGGATTAGAGACATGTGCCACTACGCCAGCCTGGGCCGTAATTTTGTCACTGATGGTCCCTGGGGAACTAAGCCACCTTACAGGATCCACTCTGTGGCAGTGTCCCACGCTTACCTGGGGTGTCCAGATCTCTTGGGTAGGCAAAATTTCTCTGTATGGCAGTGTACTGGTTGAGTGTGCTGGAAGCATCGTCAAGGGAGATGGGCACGAAAGGAAGTGTTGGCCAGGGCCACAGTAAGCAGGAGGAGCCAGCCGAGCCAGCTTTGTCTTGAGGTGGCCATGCTTGACACTGCAGCCCTGGAAGAGACCAGCGAGAGGGACATGGGAGCTTTCCTCATCAACTTCTCTGTCACTGTCACTGGGCTCTGGGAGCTGTGTGGACGAGTGTGAGTCCTGGCCTCTGGCTTGTCTTCCTCACGGGCACAGAAAGCTCTCCATTGGCTGTTCAGACAGGGAAAGGCCAGTGAGGTCTCGGGGTTCCAGGTTCAGCCAAGGTCAACGTCTCTGCCTTTGCTGTAGGAAACAGAGGCCTGGCTCCTTCCCAAAAGGGGTAGACTCCATAGTGTGCCATGCCCTAAACAGGAAGGCTAGGTGGAAGTTTCTAGAAAGGACAGATGACAGACAGAGGTCCACAGTGGGGACTTCTGGAGTTAATACTTTCTGAGTTTCTATAGTCAGAGGGCCTCATCACCCACAAGAGTTTTTATTTTCTTCTTCACTATTGTGAGTTTATGTTGATACATTGAAAGAGGTTGATACATTTGTAATTATTGGCAATGGTTTTTAAATCTCATCCCAACTCTTTTGGTGGATAATTCTTTCAGTTAATTGTGTGTGTGTGTGTGTGTGTGTGTGTGTAACAATGAGTTTCATTATGAATTTTTAACATTTTAAATTACATGTATTCATTCATGGTGTGTATGTGTGTAGGTAGGTGGGTATGTATGCCACAGCACACATGTGGAGGTCTGAGAATAGTGGTTGGTAGGCTTGGTGGCAAATGCCTTTACCTGCTGAGGCATCTCACTGGCCCCTTGTTGTGACATTTTTGTAAGTATATCATTGTTCATATTTACCCTCACCTATCCTCTCTTGTCCTTCCCCACTTCTTTCTCCAATACCAATGGTCCTTCTGATTTCATGTCTTACATAGCTGATAGATGAGGGGGTGGGTGGTTGGGTGGGTGGATGGATGGATGGATGGATGGATGATACATACATATGCATGATACATATATATAAATTGAGACAGGGTCTCATGTAGTCCAGGCTCGCCTTAAGGTCTGTAAGTAGCCCAGCATGACCTTGAACTCCTGATCCTCCTATTTCCACTTCCCAAATGCTAACATTACAGGTGTGTGCCACTGTGCCCAGTTTACATAGCACTGGGGATCAGGTTGAACATAGGGCAACCTACCTTTGAGTACATCCACGTTCCCAGTAATTAGATGGATCCTGCATCTGGGAGAAACTAGTTATATTTTGCTTCATTTGGGGTTTTTGTTCCTTGTTTTTCTCTTCAGAGACAGAGTCTCATGTTGGGTAGGAAGGCCTGCAGCTCTCTCCGTAGTCCAGGCTGGCGTTATCCCGATCTTCCTGTTAATGCTTCACTGGTGTTGGGATTAGAGGTGTGCCCCATCCTGCCCTGTTGTGGTATCTGTCTCCCTTCCGCCACAGTTGTTTGTTTTAATTCCATTTATTTGGTTAATTAGTTATTCACTTAGGGTGTTGGGTGTGTGTGCGCGTGCACATGAGATCCCTGTGTGATGGTGCACAAGTGAGGGTCAGGGAACAGCTTGAGAAGCTGGTTCTCTCCGGGCTCGGAATCCAGCGGTCAGATGGAGGCAAGCACTCTTACCCACTGAGCCATCTTGCCAGTCCGGGTTCTCTGGTTGGTTTTTTAAAAACAGAAACTCCCTCTGGAACCCAGGCTGGGCTGGACATTTCAAATACTTCAGCTTCCTGAGTTCTAGGATCCAGGACATGCACAACCATGCTTGACTTGAAATCTTTTGAGCTATCTCGCTGGTCCAGAATCCACCCCACCCCCTTTTACATACATGTGTTCATACATCTTAAAAGTTTAAGGAAAAAGGAACTGTGTGTGTGGGCTCCCTGCTGTATCCTCAGCATCTAATGCCAGCATGGGCCCCGAGCAGGTGTTCAAGGAAGGATCGATGCAGAAAGGGAAGGAAGAAGGAGAGAAGGAGAGATGTCGTGATTCAGGGGTGCATAAGAGGGCAGAAATCAAGTATACGACAGAAGACAGCTGATGAGATGGCTCAGCAGGTTAAAAAAAATACTTCCCACCCAGCTTTATGATCTGAGTTCACTCCCCAGGACCCACATGGTAGTTATTCTCTGACCTCCATACTCACACCATGACACCCCTACACACACACACACACACACACACACACACATGCACGCACACACACACGGGGAGAGGGAGGAGAAAGCAAGTAAAATGTTATGACAACACTCTACAAAGAAAGGTACAAGAGAAATTTCCAGACAAGAGACTAGGCATGGGGTTGCCCTTGTACCACAAGGCCTTCCCCAGGCAAGGTGTGAAAGTGCCGGCCTGGAATTCCAGCTATTCTGGAGACTGAGGCAAGGAGGACTGTGAGATGAAGGTCATCCTGGGTAACTCAGTTACATCCTGTCTCAAAATAAAAAAAATAAAAAAAAAAAAAAACTTTAAAAAAAGGCTGGAAATGTAGCTCAGCGGTAGAGCACTTGCTTCAAATATACCCATGTAGGAGTTGGGGGTGTGTCTCAGTGGTAGAGCCCCTGCCTAAATTCCCCAGTGAGGGGCTGTGGTGTGGCTCAGTGGTAGAGCCCCCACCTAGAATCCCCCAGTGAGGGCTGGGGTGTGGCTCAGTGGTAGAGTCCCTGCCTAGAATCCCCCAGTGAGGGGCTGGGGGTGTGTCTCAGTGGTAGAGCCCCTGCCTAAATTCCCCAGTGAGGGGCTGTGGTGTGGCTCAGTGGTAGAGCCCCCACCTAGAATCCCCCAGTGAGGGCTGGGGTGTGGCTCAGTGGTAGAGTCCCTGCCTAAATTCCCCAGTGAGGGGCTGTGGTGTGGCTCAGTGGTAGAGCCCCCACCTAGAATCCCCCAGTGAGGGCTGGGGTGTGGCTCAGTGGTAGAGTCCCTGCCTAGAATCCCCCAGTGAGGGGCTGGGGTGTGGTTCAGTGGTAGAGCCCCTGCCTAGAATCCCCCAGTGAGGGGCTGGGGTGTGGCTCAGTGGTAGAGCCTCTGCCTAGAATCCCCCAGTGAGGGGCTGGGGTGTGGCTCAGTGGTAGAGCCCCTGCCTAGAATCCCCCAGTGAGGGGCTGGGGTGTGGCTCAGTGGTGGAGCCCCTGCCTAGAATCCCCCAGTGAGGGCCTGGGGTGTGGTTCAGTGGTAGAGCCCCTGCCTAGAATCCCCCAGTGAGGGGCTGGAGTGTGACTCAGTGGTAGAACACTTGTCTAGTATGTAGGAGACCCTGAGTTCAATCCAGTTGTTAGTACCACAAAAGAAAATAAAAGAACTGACAGGTGAGATGGCTCAGCTGGTAAGACAGGAACTACCATGTGTGACAACCTAAGGAGAGGTAAAGAACTGGCTGTCACAGATTCTCTGACCTCCATGTGTGCTGCTTCTGTACGTACAGAGAGAAGGTGGGCTAAAGAAAAAAATCAAAGAGGACTTTTCCTTTCCAAAAAGTGGGTCACAGCTTGGGCAGACTAGATGATGAGGACATAAAGTTCCCCCTCTTTCTCCTGCCTCCCAACAAAATCCCCAAACTTAAACATTGGTTTTCTACTCACAGAGCACCCATTATGTGCTGAGCACTGAACGTACTTTACTACAAGCTCTTGGAAGGTTGAGGCAGGAGGTTGGTGGCACACACCTTTGATCCCGGCACCCCAGAGGCAGAGGCAGGAGGATCTCTGTGAGTTGGAGACCAGCCTGGTTTACAGAGTGAGTTCCAGGACAGCCAGTCTCAAAAACAAACAAACAATGGATGGTCGTGATGATAACGGCATATGGCGTGTGTAAGTGTTATATGCTCAGAACATACTAGCTACTTTTGGCGTCATGGTTGAGTGAATGATTATATCCCCTGAAAGTCAGTGCTACTGTGTTTTCGGTTTTACTGTTAGGAAATCGAGGCTGGGAAAGAGGTGAGACAAAGTATCCAAACCATTTAGACTTTCAATAACAAAATTCACACTTCGTTTGAGATTGTCTGCCTGCTCCGTATGGAAATCGCCAGCTGGAGCTTGAGGGGTCACAGGGCAGAGGGCATGAGGTGTGGACATCCCAGCTTTCAGAGATGAAAGACCCTTCTGCGCACCCAAAGGAACCTGGGAGGGATAGTCGTCATGATGCAGCACTTGAATGACTGAGGCAGGAGGATTATGAATTTGAGGCCAGTCTAGGATACATGGCTAAGCTGCATAAAAAAAAAAAAAAAAAAAGAGGAGGGGAGAGAAGAAGTGAATTGAGCAGGGGTCCTGATGATGGATGGGAAGGCTCCCTGGGGGAGTGGGGGAGGTTAATTACCTAATAGGCTTAATGGTCTGATTAGGCCATTTTAAGAGGATTGCCTTGGGCTCAATAAAACCCTTTTATTCTTGACTTCCTCCTCATGCTTCCGAGGCCAGGTCCAGCCACTATGCCCCACACCACCATACAAAACATTTTAGCATCCCAGATCCCTCACTCTGAAGGACCCATGCTCAGGTGGAAGAACTTACCACCTACCCCATCCAGGTCAGCTTTCTATAGTTTGTGCAGTGCTAGGAGTGATGCTCAGGACCTGGAACAGTAGGTGGATGCTCCATACTGGTGTACTCTAGATAAGTTCTCTACCACTGAGCCACACACCCCCAGCCCCTCACTGGGGGATTCTAGGCAGGGGCTCTACCACTGAGCCACACCCCCAGCCCCTCACTGGGGGATTCTAGGCAGGGGCTCTACCACTGAGCCACACCCCAGTCCCTTACTGGGGGATTCTAGACAAGTTCTCTACCACTGAGCCACATCCCAGCCCCTCACTGGGGGATTCCAGGCAGGGGCTCTACCACTGAGCCATGCATGCCCCAGCCCCTCACTGGGGGATTCTAGGCAGATGCTCCACCACTGAGCCACACCCCAGCCCCTCACTGGGGGATTCTAGGCAGGGGCTCTACCACTGAGCCACACCTCCCAACTACAAATAACAGTTTTCTTTGATGTGCTCTGTGAGGCAGCTTTGCTCACCCTACTACCATTTGGGGTTTTGATGGTAAAAATGGACATCCTATACTTAAAAGAAAAAGTTAAAACCCCTGGGGGTGGTAAAGCGGAATGGCCAACTCCCTTTCTTTTCCCACTTTTTATCCCAAGCCTACTGTGTGCTGTTGATGGTGGAAGGGACACAGAGGTGCGCTCTGTGGGTGTGGTCCGTGTTGGCCCTATGTGACAAACTGCTCTGAATGTATGAAGCAAGGCGTGGGGGGGGGGGGCGTCTTCAGTTCTCAGTGTTCCAGGAAAGGTTGTGAGAATAAGTAACATCACAGTGAAGACCCCAAAATGACAAAATAGAGAGGAAGTGCCAGGCCTTGGGGTGGGAGGGAACAGGTAATATCCGAAGAAATAGAAGGACAGTGAATCTGGTCCCCAAGGGCGATGAGGAAGGGAAGCTGAGAAGCAGGGCCAGATCACAAAAGGCCTCCCACTGAAAAGGCTGTAGAATGTCCATCTTGGGAGCACCAAGAGCTAACAGTTTGTTTAGAAGTTAAGAGTTAGGTTACAGATTTGCCTTAAGGCTGTGCTAACCAGGTGTTTCATGCATGGCTGCATTACCGAGGATATCAGTCTATAAGGTCAGCAAGTTGGCTTAGCAGGAGCCTGTCGCTGGTGGTGCACACCTTTAAATCTCAACACTTGGGGGGTAGAGGCAGATGGATCTCTGAGTTCGAGGCCAGACAAGTTCTTAGTTCCAGCCTGGAACTAAGCAAGTTCCAGGACAGCCAAGGCTACACAGAGAAACCCTGTTCCAACACAAAACAAGATGGCTCAGCGGGTAAAGAGGCTTGCTGTCAAGCCTGAGGACCTGAGTTCAGTCCTTGGGTTCCACACAGTGTTAGGAGAGAACTGACTCCCACAAGTTGTTCTTTGGCCTATATAAGGTAAGCCTTGCCTGCACAACGAGTTCCAGACCCATAAGGAATCCTATTTCTTGTCACCACACACATGCAAACATATCTGCAAACATGTATGCATTCCCCCCAATGGTGCACAAAGTGAAAATCTCCAATCCATCCCTCATCCATCCCCATTGTGGCTCCCTAAATCAGTCCACTGACCCTCAGGACCTCTTGTAACATCTGCCTCTTTCCCTTTGCCCTTGCGATCTGTTCCTGTCATAGGCATCAGAGGAATATTATTGTTTTGTCTTGTTTTCAAGATAGGGTCTCATATAGAGCAGGCTGGCCTCGAACTCACTGTGTAGCCAAGGATAACCCTGAACTCCTGCCTCTGCCTCCCAAGTGCCAGGATCACAGGTGTGCACCACCATACTCCATTTATATGGTGCTGGGGATCGAACCCAGGACTTCATGCATGCTAGGCAAGCACTCTGTTGTATCCATAGCTCAAAGCACATGCTTTCACTCCAGCACTTAGGAGATAGATACTGTTGGATATCTATGAGCCTGGTCTACATAGTGAGTTCCAGGACAGCCAGGGCTACATAATAGAGAGAACTTGTCTCCCCCCCACCCCAAAAAAAATATTTTTGCTTATTTATTTATCTCTCTCTGTGTGTATGCACCCACATCATGGCATACTTTTACAGACCGACCAGAGGACAGCTTGTGGGAGTCAATTCTCTCCTTCCACAATGTGTGTCCTGGGTATTGAACTGAAGTCATCAGGCTTGGCAGCAAGCTCCTTTCACCACTGAGCCATCTTGCAGGCCCCGGAGGAATGTTCTCAAATCTTAAATTAGTTCACACACCCTTGATCCTCCCATCCTGCTTGGAGTAAAAGCCAAAGACGTCACCGTGGCCCGCAAGCCTCACCACTGCACCAGCACCAGCACCATCTCCCCTTTCCCTTTCACCAATCATCGCCCCGTTGATTTTCCTAAGGACTCACGTACCATCTTCTTAGAGGTTTTACTTTTGCCGTGCGGCTCGCCTCCTCCGCTGTACCTCAGTAACAATAGACCAGGACATGGACTCCAGAAGCAGGCTGAGTTCACATTCCAGCTCTGCATCCTACCAGCTCGGTGACTCTGGGAGGATTCCTTGTTAACCTTATTTCTTCCATCTGTAGAATGGGTTTCTTTTCAGGGACAGTGTGAAAATTAAAATAACTGATGTTTGTAAAGTACTTAGGGTGGAATGGAGTGTTTATCAGGTGCTACACATGAGTGATGAATAAATATGCCTACTCAGAGCTGGGCTGGATGGCCAGAGGCCTATCATCTCAGAAACTCTGAAAGCTGAGGCAGGAGAATCAACCCCCAAGTTCAATGCTTGCTTAGGGTACAGAGTAAGTTGAAAGCCAGCTTTGGGCAACATGGTGAGACCCTGTCCCAAAAATTTTAAAGGGGACTGGGACATGGCTCAGCGGTAGAGCCCCTGCCTAGAATCCCCCAGTGAGGGGCTGGGGTGTGGCTCAGTGGTAGAGCCCCTGCCTAGAATCCCCCAGTGAGGGGCTGGGGTGTGGCTCAGTGATAAAGTACTTGCAAGAGACCCTCAGCTCGGTACCCAGTCCCTAAAACAGTGAAAGGGAGTGTGTGATATGTTCAGGATGTGCATTTGGTAGGCCTGCGCGTCTGATCTTGCGCTCCCTCTGCACTCCTTTTCCTGCTGCTTTTTGCTCTCCTACCACTTCCTCCGTCTTGCATGAACTCCAGGGTCTTTCCCCTCTAGAGGAATGTAATTGTCTGAGCTCTAGCTTAGATTGCTCCGATTCTCATGGCCTTATTTGCACACAAAGTGCGGGAAGCTTTTGCTGTTTCCCCCACATTAATGCCAAGTCTGTAGACAAGCAGGTGCTCAGTCATTGTTTGTTGAATGAATGAATGAGCCCCGGGATGTGGCTTAGTCGACAGAGTGCTTGTCTAGCAGGCATGGAGCCCTGAGTTCCATCCCCAGCACCACATAAATTAGGTATCGTGGTGCACTCCTGTGATCCCAGTACTTGGTATGTGAAATGGAGACAAGAGGATTAGGAATTCAAGGCCATCCACAACTACGTAATTTGAGAGCCTGTCTCAAAAAAATAAATTGAATGTAGGTCAGGCATGGTGGTGCACAACCTTTAATCCCAGCCAGGGCGAGACAGAGGCAGGAAGATCTCTGTGAGCTTGAGACCAGCCTGGTCTGCATAGTGTATTCCAGACCAGCCAGGGGCTACATAGTGAGACTTTGTTGCAAAAAAACACCAGAGTGAATGAATGAGTGAGGGAAGCTGGTTTTGTGCTCTCTTTCTAACTGCTGATGCCATGGTCATTACTACAGTGTGAAGCTGTGATTTGGGGCGGTCCCATGCTGGGATCTTCCTGGAGGTGCCTTCCTAAAGTGGGACCCCTCCCTCGCTCACTCCCTCCCACCCTGTATGCCCTGCAGAGGAAGGCGAGTACTTCCTGAAGGTGCTCATCCCGAGTTACGCAGCCGGCTCCATCATCGGCAAAGGTGGCCAGACTATCGTGCAGCTACAGAAGGAGACGGGAGCCACCATCAAGCTATCCAAGTCCAAAGACTTCTACCCAGGTAAGCCCCAGACCCGCCAGGTGCCCGAGCTAGACCTCGCTCTGCTTCTCTCCACTCGCCCGCCACGCCCTGAGTATGAGGAAGCATTGGAGACGGTTGGAGTAATGGAGGGGGCCTGCCTTCCCTCCCCATAAAAGAGTCTGAGCTGCCTGCAACCCAAGGGGCCTGGCCTGAGCAGATGGGGGTGGGGGCAGGGCCAGACAATGAGCCGCTGCATATTCATGATCTCATTTGCATTATGCCAGGCAATTGTGTCCATTCCCACACACCTGCCGCCTCCGGCCAGGGTGGCAGGTGTCATGGCTGGGTAGGGGCAGCCATCCCAGTTACTCACACCCCTCTGTCCATTTAGACTTGTCACCCTAACTCGCATCCAATATACTCGCCTCTGAGTTGTTTTGGAGAGGGGGTACTTTTTTATTTTTTATTTTTCTTTTCTTTCTTTCTTTCTTTCTTTCTTTATTTATTTATTTATTTATTTTTTCATGGAGATAGTGCTTCACGTAGCCCAGGCTGGCCTGGAACTTCCTTAGGTAGTCAAGAGTGACCTTGGAGTCATCCTGCCTCCACCTCCGGAGGGCTGGGATTACTGATGTGCGTCCCATTCGAGGTTTGTTTTCTTGGGGCATTTTGAAAGAGAGACTATCTCACCCTGTAGTGTGTTCTGGCCTGTAGCTTCCCGCCCTTTTCCTGCCTCCGGGCGCCGGGATCACAGGCACACGCCCGTGCCCTGCCTGATGCTTCTCACACGGCTGCTTCTGCCCATCCCATCTTCTGTGCCCTTCTGCTGCCCCTCTCTGCTCTCGTCTCTAGGGATCTGTCTGTCTGCGTATCCCCGTCCCCTGTCCTCTGAGGCTCTTATCTGGTCCATCTGTCTGTCCTTCTGTCTGCATACCTTTCTGTCCTCCCGTCTCTGTTTCCCTTCCCGCCGGCCTCAGAACTTCATTTGACCCAACTCAACAGCCACCCTCAGTGGGGTCAATTCCCCTTGGCTCCTGCCTCGGTTCACTTGTCTCTGCTGCCCCTTAGGTGTCTATCCTACAAAAAGTCTCGGCTTCCCGTGCCTGATCTTTTCTTCACTGATTTCAGCCCAGCCCATTCCCTGCCTCTTCTTAGTCTCCGTCTTGGTCTCTCTCAACCATGTTGTTTTTGTTTTGTTTTGTTTTTGACAAGGTCCTGTGAAGCATAGTCTCGCCTCATAGGTACCACGTAGCCAAGGGTGACCTTGGACTCCTGGTCCTCCTGCTTCCACACCCAATGGGCTGGGATTACAGGCTGCACTGCCATTGTGTGAAATGGATGCAGTGCTGGGGATCAAGCCTAGGGCTTCCTGGATGCTAGGCGCTCAATCTTCCACTGAGCTACGCATGTCCCTAGCCCGAAGCCCTCTACCCTCTCTAAGACCCTTCAAGGTCTCTCACTCTCCTTTGCCCCCTCCCAAGAGCAGAGCCTGAGCTTTGGCCGCAGGAATCCCAGGAAGGCCCCAGAATCACACTAGCTTCACGCTGCCGGTTCCAGTTCACCCCTAATCCTCTTGGATCTTTTTAGGTCAGACACCAGAGATATAGCACAGGGTCTGGATCTCTCTCTCTCTCTCTCTCTCTCTCTCTCTCTCTCTCTCATTCCTTCTGGATCCCTCTCCTTCTCTCTCCTCTCCCACCCGCTCTTTCTCTCTCCCTCTCCTCTTTCTGTTCTCCTCCCTCCCTTCTTCCCCCTCTCTCCCCAATCCTCCCTTTCCCCTTCCTCCCTCACTCTCTTCTCAGTTTCGTCCTTTCTCTCCATCCTCTCCTCTTCCCCCGCCGTCCATTTCCTCCCATCCTCTCTCTCCCTCCCCCCCCCCCTCTCATCCCATCCCTTCTCCCCCGCCCCCTCCCTCTCTATTAGTTTTCCCCTCCCTTTCTACCTCCCATCTCTCTAAGCTGCTTTGACCAAGAGTTTAAAGAACAATCTAGTGGCCTGGCCGCCCCGCCTCCTCCACCATCCTGGCCCAGAGTCTCCTTCCCCTTGTAGCCCACACCATGTGGGTGAGACCTCTCTGCCTGGGACATCTGTCAGAGGTCACATGGCTCCTTGCCTCTGCATCACATTCTGTGCTGTGAGATGGCGACATTCCCTCCTCCCAACTCACCCCAGGGCTAGGCTGCTGAGACACCCCAAGAGATAGGACAGTCCGTGACGCTCCAATGCCACACACTTTGTCCATGAGCAAACCAATGGGAGTCACGTCTGTCCCCATCTCATAGACAGACAACCAACTCTTGACCTGAACCATCCAGGACTTACAGCAAGGCTGGCTCCTCCTAAGCCCACCCTACCTCCATACCCAGGGACCCAGCACACAGAACTATTATTACTTCTGCATGAGTCTGAGGGTGCATTCCCTTGGTCTCCTGACTGACATCCTTTCATTCAGTCATTTCACATACATTCTCCTTCTCTACGTCCCAGACTGGACAGACGTGTGGACACAGCAATAAGAGAAGTCTAACCTAGTTTCCTTGGATCTTGAGCCAGGGAGACAAAGCCCTCGCTGATGATGACCCAGAGTGGCCAGGGATAGACTAGGAAGGTCACAGAAAGCTTGGCACTGAGACGGAGTGTTTGACCCAGACCGGGGAGGGCAGACAGGGCTACCAGAAGGAGTAGCCTACAACAG
The DNA here is from genome assembly GCF_903995425.1 of Onychomys torridus. NCBI lineage: Eukaryota > Metazoa > Chordata > Mammalia > Rodentia > Cricetidae > Onychomys > Onychomys torridus. Next base: position 10,386,617 of record NC_050443.1, read on the forward strand.
TGACTCCAGCTAGGGAAGGGGGGGTGCAGAAGGGACGCCACAAGAGCCACAAGACAAATGCTGGGAGATGGTTTGCTGTAAGGTGAGGCTGACACGTGGAAGCAGTAAAGAAATGACAGCAGAGAAACAGTGTGACAGTGTAAGATTAGGCCAGGCATGATGGCATGATGGGTCAGTGCTCCCAACCACTCAGAGACATGCAAGAGGAGGATCACAGGTTCGAGACCTGCCCTGCTAACTTAGCAAGACTGGGTCAAGTTTAAAGAGGGCTGGGACATGGCAAAGGGCCCGAGAGCCTGCCTCGAATCCCCCGTGAGGGGCTGGGGTGTGGCTCAGTGGTAGAGCCCCTGCCTAGAATCCCCCAGTGAGGGGCTGGGGTGTGACTCAGTGGTAGAGCCCCTGCCTAGAATCCCCCAGTGAGGGGCTGGGGTGTGGCTCAGTGGTAGAGCCCCTGTCTAGAATCCCCCAGTGAGGGGCTAGGGGTATGGTTCAGTGGTAGAGGCCCTGCCTAGAATCCCCCAGTGAGGGGCTGGGGTGTGGCTCAGTGGTAGAGCCCCTGCCTAGAATCCCCCAGTGAGGGGCTAGGGTGTGACTCAGTGGTAGAGCCCCTGTCTAGAATCCCCCAGTGAGGGGCTGGGGTGTGACTCAGTGGTAGAGCCCCTGCCTAGAATCCCCCAGTGAGGGGCTGGGGTGTGGCTCAGTGGTAGAGCCCCTGCCTAGAATCCCCCAGTGAGGGGCTGGGGTGTGACTCAGTGGTAGAGGCCCTGCCTAGAATCCCCCAGAGAGGGGCTGGGAGTGTGCTCAGTGGTAGAGCCCCTGCCTCGAATCCCTGAGTTGGGGTATCTGTAAAAAGCTCTGAACCTGAGTCCCACGAGCAAAGCACAAATAACGAATGTGGCGATCCTCATAATTATTAATGATTTATAATGTGGCTGCACCAAAGTATAAAACCTTCTTTTCCTTTTTTTTTTTTTTTTTTTTTTTTTTTTTTTGGTTTTTTGAAACAGGATTCCCCTGTGTAGCCCTGACTATCCTGGAACTGACTCTGTAGACCAGGCTGGCCTGGAACTCACAGAGATCCATCTGCCTCTGCCTCCTGAGCGCTGAGATTATAGGCAAAGGTGTCCACCACCACCACCAGGCTATAAATGTACAATGTTAAAGTTTTTTTCCTCTTTTTCTTTTTCTTTTTTCAGTGTCAAGAATTGAACCCAGGGCCTCAGGATTACCAGGCAGGTCCCTTATCACTGAGCCACATCTCCAGCCCCAAAGTGTAAGATCTGAAGTATCTACTAAATGTCATCATTCATATTCTTCCTTAACATTAAAAGCAAAGCTTCAAAGCTGGAGAGATGGCTGAGTGGTGAAGAGCACTGGCTGTTTTTCCAGAGGTAACAGGTTCAGTTCCCGGCACTCCACATGGTGGCTCACAAACCTCTGTAACTCCAGTTTCCTTGGATCTGCCACCCTCTTCTGGCCTCCATGAGCACTGCAGGAACAGACATAACATGCAGGCTAGCTTGCACTCATACACACAAAATGAAAATAAATAAATCATTAAAAAGCAAAGCTTCGGGGTGGAGAGATGTTCAGCAGTTAAGAGCACTGGCTGCTCTTTCAGAGGACCAGCATCCCATCAAGCAGCTCACAATCATGTACCTATAACTTCAGTTCCAGGGGATATGGCACTCTCTTCTATTACACACACACACACACACACACACACACACACCAGGCATAGTGGTGTACGTCTGTCATTCCAGCACACCGGAGGTTGGCACAGGAAGACAACTCAAAGAATCTCAAGTTTAGCACTGACTGGATTAGGATTAAGAGCACAGAACCTACTACACCAGGCACCAGGTACAGTGGCATAGATGGGACACCTCAGTAATTGGTAAACTGAGGCAGGAGGATGGCAGGTTCAAGGCCAATCTGGGCTACAAAAAAGACATTGCCTCAGAGCTGGAAAAAAAAAACAAAAAAAACTCTGAGACCGGGCAGTGGTGGCACACACCTGTAATCCCAGCACTCGGGAGGCAGAGGCAGGCGGATATCTGTGAGTTCGAGGCCAGCCTGGTCTACCGAGTGAGTTCCAGGAAAGGCGCAAAGCTACACAGAGAAACCCTGTCTCAAAAAAAAAAAAAAAAAAAAAAAAGACAATTCTGAAGCCAGACACCTGTATTGAGAATGCCTGATGACGGACCCAGGGGATCAACTGAGTTGCACTGGCCATGCAAATATGAGTATCAGGGTTCAAGTCCTTGGACCCTTGGAAGGTAGGGTGCAGAGGGGCATGTCTGTAATCTCTGTGTCTCTATGACTACATGCAAGGCAGAGACAGGAGAATCTCCAAATGCTTATAGGAGAGTTAGACTGGCCTACTACATAGTGGGGAGCAAGACACCCTATCTCAAATAAAGTGAAAGGTGAGGACTGACATTTGAGGTTATCTATCCCCTGAACTGCGCACGCGCACACACACACACACACACACACACACACACACACACACACACACACACAAGCTCTGATGATTCTGTACCGCCTGGGTGATCTGGGACAAGACCAGAGTCCTCTGTGTGTCCTTAACAGGACATCAAGGCAACCAAGACATGGTCCTGCCTCATATGCCAAGTGAACAAACACCAAGTCCTCAGAACAGGGCCTGGCGCTGAGTGTTATGTAACCACCAGCTGTTATTATGGGACACATTTTTGAGGACATAACCGGCTCTCCCTTACCAAACTCGTGTGGACCCCCAGGGTAAGAACTGTGCAGGCGCTGATGCACATAGACTTCCTGAGTTGGAAGGAAGCCTTACAGAAATGGCGACCCTGGCCACGTCTTCCACACTATCCCTGGGGTTTTCCCTACCCCACCCCCCCCCCCATCCCCACCCTCATTCCCAGCCCAACCCACACCCTTTCCTATTTACACCCAGACCGAGTCAGCCTACAGCTGACTCACCCTTGGCCCACACCAAGCTATTGTTCTTGGGTGAAGGGGACATAAAAGTGGGGATCATGTTGTCAAAGGCAAGGGTAGGGGTTTTCAGCGTCACGACTGGCCAACGGACAGGGACATCCCAGACACATGGCGGGCTTGAAAGGCCAGGCTGAGAGATAGCAAGGGACAGACGAGCGGGGTTGGACGCTGAGCCTGCTGCACTAAGTACTCCACAGACAATGACACTCAGCACTAAGTGTCCCAGACACACAGGCAGAGGGCCTGGCACACATTCAAAACCTTTTACAGACCTAGGGAGCTGACGGTACAAGCTGAGTCCCTCCTGGGGATAGAGACGTTCACACATCAGAGAGGCCCTGGCACACCAACTCACTCATATTCTCACACAGGTCAGGCACGGTTGAGGGTTCTTTGTTTCTCTGAGATGCACACACTTGGAAATGTGCACATATACCAGTACACCTGCCAACCAAACAGCCTCATACAATCGCTTAGTCTGCCTGTGTCCTCACATTCACACAGCCAATAAAAGGCTGGTGACTGACTCCCGTGTGTGTGTGTGTGTGTGTGTGTGTGTGTGTGTGTGTGTGTACAAATATTTTCGCACCACATGCTCACCACCCAGACAGCTTGGTAACACCTAGAGGTGTGCACTATCCTTTTGTCTTGCTCCTACAGTTGCAGGCACACACTGCCAGTGGACAGGTCACTGAACAGCCTCTGTTGCTTACGTGCCAAACTCTTTGGGCTCCAAACCTTGTTACTCCAGTCATTCTGTTATATTACCCATTTTGGGGTGTGTGTGTGTGTGTGTGTGTGTGTGTGTGTGTGTGTGTGTGTGTGTTGCTGGGGATTTAATCCAGGACCTTGTGCATTCTAGGCAAGTACCTGACTGAGTTACAACCATAACCCCTAGACAGGTGCTCTACCACTGAGCCATAACCCCAGCCCCTCACTGGGGGATTCTAGGCAGGGGCTCTACCACTGAGCCACACCCCCAGCCCCTCACTGGGGGATTCTAGGCAGGGGCTCTACCACTGAGTCACACCCCAGCCCCTCACTGGGGGAGTTCTAGACAGATGTTCTGCTAAACCATACCCTCAGCACACAGTGTGTTTCTATTGCAATCTCTTCTAGTCTTTTGCTTACACACACACCCAATATGGTCATCTTTCCAACCCTGCCCAAGTATACAGATAACTCACATAGCTCCCTACAGGCAGCCTCAGGTACACACACAGATCGCAATGTCACCTAGAGTCTTTCTCCTCCATACATACATTTCAGCATCACCCAGCTTCTGTCTCTCATCCCCTTCCCCAATACACACATACAGAGAATGCCAGGTCAGACTTGCAGCCAATACCTGGAGGATCTCCAGAAAGGCAAACTGGCTACCCCGCCCTCTATTCCTAGTCTCTCGGTTCCCATTCTCTAAGAGTTGCCTTTGACCTCGCCTGCTCTCCCCCTAAGCACACCCCTTGCCCTCCCCCACCCCCCAGACCTCCATCTGGTGGGTCTAGGCTGCACTCTGGCCTCTCTTCTGCCTCCCCCATCCCCCATCTTCTCCCCATCCTCTCCAAAAGCCCAGAGGCAAGGCGCTGTAGGCTTTCAGCAGTTGCCATGGCAACCGAGCCTCATCCTTCATCCCCCTGGGGGTGGGCTGAGGACCCGGCCAGCCAGACCGATAAGGGGGTTCCAGTTACTGTGGCAACCGTTTCGGGCCTAAGCTCTCCCCTTCTGGAAGGAGGGGGGGTGAGTGGCGAGTGAATGGTTGCCACAGCAACCAAGGGGCGCCCACAAGAACTGGGAAGAGGCAGCTGAGCCCTACCTCCCGTGCCCAGGGCTGCTGTGGGCACTTAAGCATCATTCTCCCATCCCCACGGGGTTGTTTTAGGGGAGGGAGATAAAGTACAGATTATAAAACAGGGATTCCATTCATTCTCTCAGCTAGCTACCCACCATGAACCAGTCACCCACATCTGCTGGCCCAGACTCACTCCCCAGACCCTTCCCATGAAATAGGTCCAGCCTGTCAGGAATGTCTCCATTGCTGTCTCATATGTGTGCCCTCCTCTGTCCCTTGCTTAACAGGAACTACAGAACGGGTATGCCTAGTACAGGGCACGGCAGAGGCCTTGAATGCCGTTCACAGCTTTATCGCAGAGAAGGTCCGAGAAATCCCTCAAGCGATGACCAAGCCCGAGGTGGTCAACATTCTTCAACCCCAAACCACGATGAACCCCGACAGAGCCAAGCAGGTCAGCTGGGAAAGGACAGTGGGTTCTGCTAAAGATGCGATATGTGTGTCAAGTGCCTGGCTGCTAGTGGTTAATACTCGGAAGTCAGCTCTAATAGTCTAGAAAGGGCTCCATACTGCTGGGAGTGGGCTGGATTCAGAGGGATTGGAGATCAAGGCTGGCACTCCCATTCATCTACCCTTCCGGAGACACTCCACCTCCTTTCCTTTCCACCCTTGTCTCTCAAAGGAACCTGCCTCCTACTTCCGGTGATCACCGGAAGTGACTTCAGTGACAGCCCAACCCCTCCAGAATTTTAGAAACAGCCTCTTTATCTCCCTCCTCCCTAATACCCATTATGGGCATGTCGTGCTTTGCTTAGCGGAAGAGAGGGGCCGGTCCCCACCCTACCCAACCCTGTCTGGAAAGGATGGAGAAGAAAAGGCAGCCTCTCAGTTGCCTTAGTTACCAGGAAGCGGTGGTGTAAGGGGTGTGGCAGAGAGCGGGCCAATGGGTTCCTGAGCCTCTCCGGTTGCCATGACGATGTTGCGCCTGGGCCAGGTGGGCCCTTCGGAAAGTCCCTGATTTGCAGTCTTGGGTTTTTTGTTTGGGTTTGGCTTTTGTTTTTGAGGACCTGACCCAGTGGGAGGATGGGGATGAGAAGAGGAACGCAGGGGTGGATACAAGCGCCCCGGGTTTTCTCTTCACTCCCATAAACATGAACTCTTGACACAGAGGAGGAAAGTCCTTGCGCCGGCTAGCAGGGCGCTTGCCAGAGCGCCTTAAAGTCCATCTAGAAAGCAAAGACTTGGTTTTAAGGTGCTGGGATTCTTCAGCCTTGGCATTGAGGAGACCATAAATCTGAATTTCCGGTGGGCGGAAAGCCCTGGAGGAACACGTTCCTGGTGACCGCTGCCCACCCAAAAAAAAAAAAAAAAAAAAAAAAAGTTGCGGGCTCCAGGCTTCGCGCACAGGGCTGCTGTCCTTGGTGCTGAAGAGGCTGGCTCCTAGCGCCCAGCCAGGTCTCTCCAAAATGCCTTCACACAGGGCAGGGCGTGGATTCCATGCAGCTTAGAAAGACAGGACATGACCCCATCCCTCCGCTTTGGTGGTGGCCACAAGGGAGTGGGGACTCATCGAGTGTTTCTGGATGTTGCGTAGGAAATGGGATCAGTACCATATAGGCCTTACACTCACACAGGACAGTCAGGAAAGGTTTCAGAACCAGGATCTATCCTTTCTTATCATTTCGAGGCTTCAAAAAATGAGAGAGCGCATGGCTGGAGGCCCAGGCCGTGGAGTCACATTTGAGTTGAATCCTCTGTTCTTCCCTACTACTTGTGTGGCCCTGAGCAGATGACAAGATGTGACTGCTTCTTGCCTTGTTTTTCTCATCTGTAAAATGAGATTTATTATGGCGTAGATAGATTTGTGAATGGTGGTTAGCACATGGGTGTTTGAAAAGCATTTAGCGTGGATGCCTAGTACATAGACAGTTCAAACAAAATGCACTGGGCATGGTGGTACATTGTAATCTGGCATTGGGGTGGTGGAGTCAAGAGGATGGAGAGAGCTTCAGGATATCTTGGCTGTGTAGCAAAATTCTTCTCTCACCTTCAAAAACAAAATGGTAGCTGTTCTGGACTTTGTTTTGAGACAGGGCTCATACTGTGGCTGACACTAACCTTGAACTCACAGTGATCCACCTGCCTCAGGCTTCTGTGTGCTAGGATTAGAGGGCTGTGCCACCTTATGTGGCTTTCTTTCCCTTTTTTCTTTTTGGCACGTATGTGTGATGTGCTTGTGTATATGAGTGTTTTCATGTGTACAGGTGCACACACATGTGCGTATATGTATGGGGGGGGTGTGTGTCAGGTGTCTTCCTTAGTCTTCTCCACCTTATTTATGGAGGCGGGGGTCTGTTGCTGAATCGGCCAGTCTGACTAGCCAGCAGGCTCCGAGGATGTCCAGTCTCTGCCTCCTGAGTGCTGTGACTATGTATGTACAGCCCCCACACCTGCCTGGTTTTTACAAAGGTGCTGGGGATTCGAACTCCATCTTTGGAGTTTCAATCCACTGAGTCATCTCAGAAACCTTTTTTTCCCCCACCACCTACCTCCTGAGTGCTGGGTTTACAGATGTGCACCCCCAAATCCTGTCTACATGGTGCTGGAAATTCAGCCCAGGGCTTCGTGCATGCACAAAATCTACCAACTGATCTACAGCCTCTGCACTGTTACAGCATTTCCTCCCATTTAGTGTGTGTGTGTGTGTGTGTGTGTGTGTGTGTGTGTGTGTGTAGGTCAGAGGGCAATCTGTGGGAGTCGGTTTTCTCTTTCCACCACGTGGGTTCCAGGGTTGCCACTCAAGTAGTCGGGCCTAGTGAAGCAAGCGCTTTAACCCACTGAGTCCTGTTACAGGACTTGCCTTCATCAGGACCGCCATCCACCTCTTTTCCACTTTGGACTTGTGTTAGACCTGTTTACCTCACTTTCTGCAGGCCTTGGTTTCTCTTCTGCTACGGCACAGCAGCTACATCCAACCAGGACTGTACATTCAAATGTTCCCAAGATTCAGGAAGGGACTGAAAACCATTAAGGGCTGTGTCCCTCTGAAGGGCAAGCATCTTAACAGGGACAAAATAGCCCATGCCAGCCACCCCCCCTTCTCATTAGGGAGCAGAAACCATTTCCACATCTTGCAGACATCTCAAAAGAAGCCATGATTCTCCAGCTTTCAAAGGCTGATCCCATTCTTAGTTTAGTATGCTTATTTATTTTTATTACTTTTTTATTTTGATGCAAGGTCTCACTCTATAGCCCAGGCTGGCCTGGAATCCCCTAGGTAGCTCAAGGCAGCCTCAAACTCAGGGAGGATCTTCCTGTCTTAGCTTTGAGAGTGCTGGGTTACAGACATAAGCCACTATGCTCAGCTGCCACACAAAACTTTGATGAAAATCCCTGGCAAGTGCTGGCTGCCACTGTCAGGCTGTCTGTCCTTGGCAGACCTGTCGGAATTTTCCATGAGCTTGTGAAACCCAAAGGCAGATGACAGTTGTTCCTCTGGCTTCTCAATGCCTCCAAGGGCTATGCTCTGTGATTCCAAGACTCCAGGCACATCATCAGGTACACACCTGTCATCTCAGCACCCGAGAGGCTGAGGCAGGAGGATCTCTAGTAAGACCTCTGACTCTGAAATTTAAAAAAAAAAAAAATCCTTTTCTGAGTATATATTCTTATTCCTAGATTTGGTACTTTTTTTTTTGGTACCTCTCTTTTTTAAATTTTTTTTCACATTTATTGTGTGCATGCAAGAAAAAAAAAAGGAAAGAAAAGAATAAGAAAAATAAAAGAAAAAGAACACACACACAAAAAAAAGTGACTGGGCAGCAGTGGCGCACACCTTTAATCCCAGCACTACGGAGGCAGAGCTAGGTGGATCTCTGTGAGTTCGAGGCCAGCCTGGGCTTCAGAGTGAGTTCTAGGACAGGTGCCAGAACTACAGGAGAAACTCTGTTTCAAAATACCAAAAACCAAATATATATATGGCCACATGTGGAGGTCAGGAGACAATTTGACGTTATCAGTTCTCCTGTTCCTCTCTCTTTCTTTCTTCTCTCTCTCTCTCTCTCTCTCTCTCTCTCTCTCTTGTGGGTTTTGGAGATCTAACCCAGGTTGTCAGGCTTGGCAACAAGCGCCCTTTCCTGTGGGATCATCTCACTGGCCCAGCTTTGCCTCTTCCAGTATGTGTTTCGAGACTCTGTGAGTCCGCACCTGCAAATGTCGAATTCTTTGGTGCTATAATTCAGAGCTTGTCCTGAAGACAGCTGCCATCTTCTCAGGATTTTCCTGGTGTGCTTCCGTGTTTCCTTTTGCTGCTGTTCTTGTTTCTGTTTTTGTTTTGAGGTAGCGACTCACTCTGTATCTTAGACTAGCCTATAACTCACTACGTAGCCCAGGCTGGCCCGTAACTCTCAGTTATCCTCCCGCCTCAGCTCCCTGAGTACTAGGATTACAAGTATAGGATACTATGCCTGGCTTTCTTTTCTTCACAGTCACTGTGAAGAAAATGTCCCAAGTCTTTCCTTCTAGTCTTTTGAAATGTAGATACATGGTAGCTGTATAACATGTGTTAGATTTAACCAGTTCAGGTTGGCTCAGCCAGGAAAGGCTCTTGCTGCCACCCCTGCCCACCTGAGTTAGATCCCCAGAACCATCTCGGAAGGAGACAACTGATTCCTGCAAATTGTCCCCTCTGGTCACTGCCCTCCCCTGCACCATGGCACACGGTAAACGGAAAACCTTATAAAAGGTGGGAATGTATTTTTAAATGACTTAGCAGTTTCACTGTGTTTTACTCGGGGTTCTACTGCTGAGATAAAACACTGGCCAAAAACAATTTGGGGAAGGAAAGGTTTATTTGGCATAAGGTGGCCGTCCACCATCACAGGAAGCCAAGGCACGAATTTGGCAGGAGGAACTAAAGCAGAAACCATGGAGGAATGCTGCTTGCTGGCTTTGCTCACCCACCATGGCTTGCTTAACCCAGGGGTGACACCGCCCACAGTGGGCTGGGCCTTCCCACATCAATCAAAAGAATGGCCAGTCTGCCAGAGGCACTTTCCCAACTGAGGTTCCCTCTTCCCCCCGACGACTCCAGCACCTGGCTAACCAGGAAACATCAAACACAGTTTGCATACTAACAATGTGCTTAAGTATGGAGTCAGCCAGGGCTGGTGACCCACGCCTCTAATGCCCGGTTACTCAGGAGCCTGAGGCAGGCTCCTGTCTACAAAGTGTGTTCCAGGGTAGGCTAGGCAGCTGGGGGAGATTCCACCTCAAAAAAGTAAAAAGGAAAGCGAGGGGTATAGTTCAGTGGTGGAGCACCTGCCTAGCATGTGTGAAACCCTATCAGGCAAAACAGGGAGGTGTGCAGCTCAAAGACTCAGTCTGTACAGAGAGATGTGCGTCCACCACCAGTTAGTTTTAGAATACTTTCTCACCTCCCAAGTTAATCTTTTAAAACAAAAAAAAAATTTAAGACAGGTTATCACTATGTAGAACAGGGGGGGCCTTGAACTCATGCTGACCCACTTTTCTCTGCCTCCTAAGTACTAGGATTATAGAGGTATGTGTCATCATGTCCAGTTAAAATTATATTTGTTTCATCTCGCTAAGTTTTTGTTTGTACTTGTTTAATTTTGCTTTGTTTTGCTGTTTTGTTTTGTTTTGAGATGAGGTTTCACTATGTAGCCCAGGCTACCCATGATCCTACCACTGAAGTCCCTGAATGTTAGGATTACAGTCATGTGCCATCATGGCTAGCTTCCAAAAGAAATCCTTCAAAACATTTTTCTACACTTATTCATTGATTAGGTGAAAGAGTAGGTGTGTTTTACAATCATTGATCCTCTCCTTCCACCATGTGGGTCCCAGGGATCGAACCCAGGTCCTCAGGCTGGGTGGCAAGTGCCTTTATTCATGGAGCATCTCACCAGCTCTCCAAAGAAAGCTTGATCCGCTTGGCTGTCACCCCTCAGTCCCCTCCCCAGCTAATTCTTTCCTTCTCTCTAAGCCACCACTAATCTGCTTTCTGTGTCTACAGATTTTCCTGTTCTGGACACTCGTAGAAATACAATCATAGAATATAAAATCAAGCAGGGTGTGGTGATGTAAGCCTGCATTCCCAGAACTCAGGAAGTGGAGGCAGGAGGATCAGAAACCCAAGATCGTCCTCAGCTACATAGTGAGTTCCAGGCCAGCCTGGGCTATGTGAAACCATGTCTTAAAAACAAAGCAAACCAAGGGAGCTGGGGAGATGGCTGAGCAGTTCAGAGCAGTGGCTGCTCTTCCAGAGGATCCATGGCTGTTCACAGCCATCTGTAACTCCAGTCCCAGGGGATCTGATACCTTCTTCTGGCCTCTGCAAGCACCAGGGTACACACACGGTACACATACATACATGAAAGCAAAACACCCATACGTATAAAATCATAAAATGGATATATTTTTAAATATAAAAATGTGTGGCTAACCAGAGCCACCATCGGATTCCAGAATATTTCTACGATTCCTGTAGCTGTCACTCCAGGCCCTGTCTCCTACCTCTGGCACCCACTAACCTATTTCATGTTTCATGTGGGCTGAGGACCATGCTAAGGCCAAAGCAGAAAATCGGGTGTCTCCCTCCATTTCTGTCTGCTTCAAGAGACCCTTGAGTGGCTATTGCCAAAACTAGAAGCCCACTGGATAGGATGACTGGCCAGTAAGCTCTTGGGGCTCCAGTCTGTCCCCAGTGCTGGGATTACAGCATGCACAGCTATGTCTGGCTTTTTACATGGGTTCTGGGGATTCAAACTCAGGTCCTTGGAGCTGGAGCACTGGCTCAGCTGTCAAGAGCTCCTGTCTCTCTGCTAGAGGACCTGGGTTCAATTCCTAGCACCCACCTGGCACCTAACAACTGTCTATAACTCCAGTTGCCAGGGATCTGCTGTCCTTTACTGGCTTCTGGAGACAGGATCTTACATATGCATACATGCAGGCAAAACACTCACACACGTAAAATAAAAATAAATCTTTTATAAAGATTCATTTTTATAACCAGGTACAGTGGCACACGCCTTTAATCCCAGCACTCAGGAGGCAGAGGCAGGCAGATCTCTGTGGAGTTCAAGTCCAGCCTGGTTTACATAGTGAGATCCAGGGCAGCCAGAGCTATAGTGAGACCCTGTCTCAAAAAAAAAAAAAAAAAAAAAAAAAAGATTTTAGTTTTTATTACTTTTTGATTACATGTAGTTTTGTGTGTCTACATATGGGTATGTGCACATCAATGCAGGTGCCTGTGGAAGCCAGAGGTTTTGGATCCCCTGGACCTGGAGTTATAGGCAGTTGTGAGCCACCTGATGTGGGAACCAAACTTGAGTCTTCTGAAAGAGCAGCAAGTGCTCTTAACCGCTGGGCCATCTCTCCAGCCCCCTAACCAATTTCTGTCCATGTGGATTTGCATATTCTGGACAGTCTTATAAATGACACCATGTGACCTTGTACGTCTGGCCTCTTCCACTTAGCTTGTTTTCTGAGGGCACCCATGTTATAGCATGAGCTAGGTCAGCTCTTCGTATTTACTCCCAAATACTATTCCATTACATGGATGCACCTCACATTTTATATTTCTTATGCAACTTTTTAAAACACAGAAGACCAGGAGGCCAGGTTAGAGGGTGCAGTGGGGCAGAGCACTTGGTCCTACAAGTCTGACAGCCTGAGCTCTCGCTGTGAAACCCACAAGGAACAGTGGATACAGTGATGTGAGCACCCTCTGACTCACGCACGCACGCACGCACGCACGCACGCACGCACAAAACTTGAGTTAAACAAACCGTAGAAGAGATAGATATAGTTCACACTTGACATCCCAGCACTGGAGTGGCAGAAGCAGACAAATCTCTGTGAGTTCAGTTCCAGCCTGGTCTACACAGCAAGTCCAAAGACTCTGTCTCAAAACAAAATAAAAATGGGGAAGAAACTAAACGTAAGAGAAACAAAAGGCAGGCAATTTGTTGTAAATGAGGTGAATGTTAACATGTAACGCTTCAGGTGGGACCACAGTGGAAGAAATGACATCACAGTTCATACCCAGACTCCAGAAAGCAATACTGCCACAGTCACAGAGTGATCCCCAGACTTCTTCTTTGGGTTTTGGGGTTTGTTTGGTTTTGTTGTTGCTGTTTTGTCTTTAAAGTCTAGCAGTGTAGGCCAGGCTAGCCCCTAACTCACCATGTTGCCGGGGCTGTTCTTGAACTCCTCGTGGCACCTCTTGTTTCAGCCTTGTGTGTGCTAGAACTACAGACATTCAAAAACCACACCTGCCTTGCTAACCTTGAAAAACACCAAAACCGTGCCCCCAATCACAAACACATTCTGAGGTGCCGGTGGGATTCTGCGGTGTGGGTTTTTGACGTAAGAATTTAAGGGGAAAATCAGGAGGCTGAGGCAGGAGGATCATGAGTTCCAAGCCAGCCTGGGCTAAGAGAGCGGAGGAGAGGGGGAGGGAAAAGAAAGGGAAGGAGAGAGGGAGGGAGAGAAATTTGTAAAGTAGGATTCAAAGCCTTTGTGGGGAGACTAGGAGCCAGAACACACAGGACAGAAGTTGGGAGGGCTGGTGCAGGCTTGGAGCAGACACAAGATGGGCTCCCAGTGGGTAAGCCATTAATAAACATTTACCTGCCACGGAAGAAACAGCGTTTTAGGTCCCAGGAACGTGGACCAGGGTGGCTGGGGGACTGCTAAGATCTGGATTTTTTTTTCCCCTGTTTTTCCTGAGATGGAGTCTTGCTTATGTATATATAGCTCAGACTGACCTCAAGCTTGACATCTTCCCGCCTCCAGCCCCTGGAGTGCTGGGATTACAGGCCTACAGCACCACACCCCGCCAGATATTTCCAAATTTTCCTTTAGGAACCAGCAGGGCTGTCCTGGCTTATCAGGGGACCGCGGTGGGCCTGATGATGAAGGACACTGGTGGAGGAAAGACAAAACAAACCACCCAGAATTGATTGGAGACGGCTGCGCGCCCCGTTCTGTCCCGGCGCAGACTCTGTCTCTTTCCCCTCCACGCAGGCCAAGCTCATCGTCCCCAACAGCACGGCGGGACTGATCATCGGTAAGGGGGGAGCGACCGTGAAGGCGGTGATGGAACAGTCCGGCGCCTGGGTGCAGCTGTCGCAGAAGCCCGAGGGCATCAACCTGCAGGAGCGCGTGGTGACGGTGAGCGGCGAGCCGGAGCAGGTGCACAAGGCCGTGAGCGCCATCGTGCAGAAGGTACAGGAAGACCCGCAGAGCAGCAGCTGCCTCAACATCAGCTACGCCAACGTGGCGGGGCCCGTGGCCAACTCCAACCCCACCGGCTCGCCCTACGCCAGCCCGGCCGACGTGTTGCCCGCCGCGGCCGCCGCCTCTGCCGCCGCCGCCTCGGGTCTGCTAGGCCCGGCGGGGTTGGCGGGCGTGGGCGCCTTCCCCGCCGCGCTGCCCGCCTTCTCGGGCACCGACCTGCTGGCCATCAGCACGGCGCTCAACACGCTGGCCAGCTACGGCTACAACACCAACTCGCTCAGCCTGGGCCTCAACTCGGCCGCCGCCTCGGGCGTCCTGGCCGCGGTGGCCGCGGGCGCCAACCCCGCCGCCGCCGCCGCAGCTAACCTCCTGGCGTCCTACGCGGGCGACGCCGGGGCGGGGCCGGGGGCGGGGGCAGCACCGCCACCGCCACCGCCCCCCGGAGCGCTGGGCTCCTTCGCGCTGGCCGCGGCCGCCAACGGCTACCTCGGTGCGGGCGCGGGGGGGCGCGGCTGGAGCGGGGGGCGCGCCCCTGGTGGCCGCCGCGGCTGCGGCCGGGGCTGCCGGCGGCTTCTTGACGGCCGAAAAGCTGGCGGCCGAGAGCGCCAAGGAGCTGGTGGAGATCGCGGTGCCCGAGAACCTGGTGGGGGCCATCCTGGGCAAAGGGGGCAAGACGCTGGTGGAGTACCAGGAGCTGACGGGTGCGCGCATCCAGATCTCCAAGAAGGGCGAGTTCCTGCCCGGCACGCGGAACCGGCGGGTCACCATCACGGGCAGCCCCGCGGCCACGCAAGCCGCACAATACCTCATCAGCCAGCGGGTCACCTACGAGCAGGGGGTGAGGGCCTCAAACCCACAGAAAGTGGGATGAGGCCTGTGGTGTGCTTCCCCACCCCCTCCCGCTCCTCCTCCCTCTTCCTCCTCTCCCAGCTCCCGCCAGACTTCAGCTTGGTGTGACTCCTGCTTGGCTTGGGATGGGGCTGGGGTAGGCCTGGCTGCACCCTCCCTTCTGGTAGTCATAGGCAGGATTGAGTGACGGCTGAGGAGGGGGCTCAAGAGCCCCCTTCCCAGCCTCGACTTGACCCCTCTTCTCTCCCTCCCTGTGCTTAACTGGGCCTGACCCGCCTCTCCCAGGGTCCAGGTCTATGTGATATCTGTATATATTGCATTTTGTTGATTTTAATAGAAAACAAAGCGTTATTTTCTCTTTCTTTCCCTCCTTTTTTTTTTCCTTTTTAACTTTTTCTTCTTTTTTTGATAAGGACCCCCCCCTTCCTTTATAAGATTTTTGTTGACATATGGGAGGAGGGGAGGGAGCCTCCAGGTCACCTGGAATGAGGTGTCTCCCCCAGACACAATATCCTGCCTCTCTGATTGCAGTTCCAGATCCTGGGGAAGTGCTGCGAGCAGAGGAGTAGAGGTGTAGAGGTAGTCACCCAGGAGTCAGAGCTGAAATGAGGGGTTTGGAACATAGCTGCCCCCCGCCCAGGATTCCCACATTTCCTAAGCTCCACAGTCCCCCTGCAGTATTCCCTCGGTTGGAAGTGTAACTTTCTCCGTTGAGCAGATAGGTTCCTGCTGGAAATGATGCCAGCTCTGGGATGCCTCAGGTCCTGGGAGCCGCGGTGTTGTGAGAGGCCCAGGAGCAGTTGCTGTGGCTAGCTTCTCATGGCTTTTGGTAGAGAAATGAGGGTCCCCGTTGTGATGTCACTGAATCAAGTATTTATAGGGTGCTTCCAGTAACTCCCTATGATGTCATAGGAAGTACTTCCTCAGAGGCCACTTCCTGTACTGGTGAAAGAAAAAAAAAAAAACACTTCCCGTGAGGTCACAACAAAAACCCTTCCTCAGAGTCACTTCTGTGATGCCAGGGGCAAGGGCATGTACTTCCTGTGGAATCTCGAGGTCACTTCTTGTGGCATCATCGGGATGAAGCATGCGATTCCTGTGTTGGACAGTGGCCAATCCCTTGATTCCCCTCCTCCTTCCACACTCCTCTGGTGGGTGTTGGCCCTGGGGGAGGGGGATCCCTAGGAAGAGACTGAAGGATGGGACTTGGATCTAACATTGAGGATTCTAAAGAGAGAGAAAAAAATACTGTCAGGGTCATCTCCATCCACACATGCCATCTATGAGCCTGCCTTGACAGGCAAGAATGGGAGATGGAACTAGTGAAAATGATTGCTAAAGATCCCCCCTTCCCCACCCCCGCCTTTTATGTGCATGCCTTTGTCTTCGTGGCTTCATTTCATTGATGGATGAGCCAAATGTATGGTGGCTCTGTCAGGCCAGCGTGATCTGGTATAGAGTTCAGTGAGCCTTGCAAAGCTGAGCGTATCTCGGGCTGAAATGCCTTGCGTGGTCTGATGACTTCAATTGGCTTGGTGGCTTCCAGGGAGCTGGTACATGCTAGCGGTGTCTGACAGGCCAGAAATGTTCAGTGTGTTCAAGCTTAGGCTCAGAAGAACGAGAAGTTTTGGGCGTAAGTGTGACAAGGCAGGCCGCCCTGAGAGTCGTTTTGGGAGTGATTCACTTAGCATGGTGGCTCTGATTAACTCTAAAGACAGATGTCAGGGCCTGAAAAAAACCTATAGACTAGGATTGCTGAGACGCATCCCTGTTCCCTCCCATCTCCCCCTTCCTGTTGGAGGACACCTTCAACTCCTCCAGCCCCAAACAGGGTCCTTAGAACCCTGGCTCCATCATCAGCATCCCTGGGGGAGGGGCACCCATGCCTGCTCCCTCCTCCATCCTCTCTCCTAGGTCTTCCAGACCCTGCTCTTCTCCATGGCTTTGGGGATATCTGGCCTCCTTACTTCTACCCCTACAAAGGAGCGGGGAGGAGAGAAGCCACCCAGACAATGCCTACCCCTGAAGCCTGGGAGGCCCCCTACCCCGTGCTAGAGAGCCACCCCCAAATCAAAATGTGAAAATCCCTAGAAAGCAATAGCCTTCGAGGTACCTCGCACTGACTCTCCCCTCCCCCCAGCCCTTCCACCGGAATGGGAGGCTATAGCTTGGGCACTGGGGTGACTTTTTCCATGTCCTCATCTCCCCAGTGAAGGGCAGGCCCCATTTCCTTCACACACACCCCATCTCCCACCTCCTATCGCTGCTGCCCCCTAACCCTCATCTCCACACTGAGCCCTGATGGAGATTTTAGTGCCAAAACAATTCTTGATACCACTTTGTACATATCTTCTATGCTTCGGGGCTGTTGGGATTGGAGATGGGGGCGGCCCACGGGGCCATTGCTCCCCTCCACTTCTTAAATGACCTTACAGTATTTCATAGTAGCTCCACCTGCATGTGGGTAGTGATGAATCTAGCTGGAATGTCCCCCTGTAAAGCCCTCAGGCCCTAGGAGGAGGGGAAGGAGTGGGGGAGGTGTAGCAAGGTCTGGGATAGGTAGGTGGGTTAGAAAGGCCATTTGCAAACCATGTGCATCCTTCCCTAGGCAGCCTGCTTTCTATAAGCCCATTGGCTGGAGTCTGGGTCCAGCACTCCTCTCACACAGATGTAGCTCTGAAAAGTGTCCTCTTGGGTGCCTGTGTGACATGCCCGTCCCTATTAACATTTCTTGGGGATCCCTTACCCCACCAGCCAGGGCTATCTGAAAGGCAGTCTGCTAGTTTAATAAGCAGGTCCACTCACCATGTTGGTGAGTAGGGAGCCACACACCTTTCCCCCATTTTACCCCGGGAAGTTCCATCCATCATCTTCCCTGTCCCTTGAAAGTCCTTCTGCAATCTGACCTCAATCTTTCTGTGCTGTAGGTTGTCCAAAAGGGACACAGATGCAGACCAGGGATGGGAATTACTTTAAAAAGAATAGTAACAAAACCCATTGCCTCCTCCTCTGCCCGTTAGCCATTCAGACCTCAAAAGAGTCTGAGTGGCCTCCTTGCACCCCACTCCTCAGCACCCAGTAGGTGCTTAATAAGTTAATAAGTGTTGCCTGCATTGCCCTGTCTCTTCATCTGCCCTCCAGCTGCCAATACCTTCCCCTGGCTTTCCCCTCTCTCTTTATTTCTCTGGCTCCCTATGGCCCACTGGGTTTCCCTCCTGTGGTCCCCACACACACTGTTCTCTGTCCTGTCTCTATCTTCGTCTGTCTGTCTCCTTCCCCTCCTAAATTCTCAACTCTTTCATTTCCCCTTTAAAAGCAAAAAGTGCCAAACTTCCTTGGAACTGAGCCGATCTGGGGGGGGGGGGGGGGGAGGATCTTAGATGGGTGGGAAGAAAACACCTCTCTTAGAGGAGGCCCCTTAAGAGGCAAAGAAAACACCTGCAGACGCTGAGCTAAATTGGATCCCCTTCCTCGTTCCTCTCACCCTGAGTTTTTCTTAGAATCTTTATAAGAAAAAATAAGAAAAAGAGAAAAAAAAATACTCATTTTCAACTAACCCCTACTTTTTTGGATTCCCCTCCCCCAAATTCTACCAGCCAAGGAGAACCCCTTTTGCCTCTTTCTGGGCACATCTATAGAAATTGGGGAGGGAGAAACAGACTCCATCCTCTTTTGCTGGCCCAAAGGGGTGGTTGTTGGGGAGGGACCTCAAGCACTTAAGACAAAAAGGGTTCCAAAGTGCCAAATTCACCTTCTCCATTCTGTCTTGGGCAGGGCTCTGAGCCAGCCTGCCCAGTCATCGTCTTTGCCCTCTCCCAGCTGTCTCTACGTGGGCGAGGAAATTTTGCCGCAATAATTAGCAGGGCGGGGATTGGAGGGCAGCGGTTTTGCCATCTGTGTACTGGACTTTGTAGGCGGGAATCATGGAAGCTGGGCAAGAGTCGTCTTACAGATGGTTGGAGACCTATACTCGGAATATTACGGTACCACTTGTTTTCCCGCGGGTTTTTTTTTTTCTCCCTCCACTCTTGGCCAACCAAATCCCTTGGAATCTCACCCGTTCTGTTTCTCCTGCCCGTCGGTCCGTCTGTCCGTCTGTCGTCCCCGCCCCTGCAACGCAATTCTTACTATTTTACGGCTGGTTGGTCTCCAGCTATTTGACAGAGGAGAGGAGGGTCCCCTTTGCATGGACTCTTGCTGTTTCGAGCCCAAGATAAAAGGTTAATTTGCAAAAGCGTTCACCGGAGCGGCGGGAAAGGTGGCAATCTAGGTGTCCAGGATGATTCACTAGGTTGCACACCTGTCGGACAGCCAGACAGGCCTTCTCTGTGCCCAGTGCATCTGCCCCCAAGCGCCATCCGGAATCGAGGCCGGCGGTCGTCAAAGTCTGAACTGGTGGTCACCCTGGGGGAGGACAGAGTCGCTATACCCAGGTCGGGGGCAGAGACCCTGTGGAGTCTGGACACCCTGCCTCGCTGTCCGGAGCCCTCTCCACTACAGTCAGCGCGGTCTTGATGTCCCAGCTGGTGTGTCTGGTCCAGCGGGTCCCCACTCACTAGTGGCCTAGACGACCGCCCGCTGAGTGGCAGGATGGAGGGAGGGAGGGTGGTGGTGGTGAAGACTGTTGGTTTTTAACCCCTTCTCAGCCAGTCTAGGACACTCGTCTCCTTAGCCCTAATATAGGGAGGACCCTCCTCCTTCCTCCCTCCCCCAACCCTCCTCCCACTCCCCAAAACCACCAACCTTTCATCTTCTAAGTGACTCCATCACCACCGGCCACCACTGGAACCTGCGACCTCATTGCTCCAGCCCGCCCCACTCGACCGTCAGATTCGCTCATCGAACTCTTTTGATTAACCCTTCTGTGTTCATCCCACGGAAAACTTGTGTGTCCGGCAGGGAGGCCAGGAGGGATGCTAGGGGCAGTTGCTACCTTTCCTCCATCTCCTCCCAGCGCCCATGCCTCCCCATCCCATGCCCCCACCCCCATCCCTCACCCCTTAGGATCCGCCTCCCCTGGGGGCCCAGGGATCCTCTAGAATTACCTTTGCTGTTTGGCTTTGCACCCTTTAAAAGGCGGGCCTAGGGGGCGTGGCCTCCCCAGCCGAGCGCTCTCTCCGACTGCCTGTGCAGTCGGCCCCACCCACACTCCCCACGCCTTCATTGTAAATAGTCACTTTTGTACTTGGTTTGAGCCAGGCGACGTGGGGAGTCTTTCTCTCTTTTTCTCTCTCTCTCTCCTTCTCTCTTTTCTTTTTTATTTGTGTTGGCATCTCAGCTACTGGAGGCATGGTCCACATCCCAGTTCGATTTGGGAGAAGCCCAAGGTGTGCCCCGCCAAAATGCTAAGGATTTCGAGATAACAGTATTAACTCCAACAGGCCTGGGGTGCGCAGATCCCCTGACCGGAGGCAGGAGAGTAAGGCTCTGTTCTCGAGATCTGTGAAATGGGTTCATCCTCCACGCTCCCTGAAGAACCTCGGTGTAGTTGAGAATTGAATCTCCCCTCCACTTCATCTGTTGGAGGCTGGCGCGCAAAGAATGGTTTTGGGGATGGATGGGGCTGTCTTTGGAGAACTGACTGCTGAATCCTTCCTGGGACCTGAAGCTAACCTCTGCTAGGCGTGTTTTCTTGCAAAGAGGTAGTCAGATGAACGTCTAAGGTCCCTCTCCAACCCTTAAAGAAAAAGGTCCAAGCCCGCGCGGTTGGCCCCTGCCTGCGGGCGCTCTGCTGCATTCCAGTTTAGGGGTAGGGTGGGGAGTGAAGTGGCCATGCCTCCAGTTTCTCCATTCAACCCCCTCTTAACTGATTTCCTTCCATCCTCTCCGACCAGCGCCGCCGCCCACTTCCCCTCCGCCACCTCCAGAAGCTCTTGGCTGGGGTCACCGCACTCTCCTCCCCTTCCCCCCATCGCCATGCCTGGGCCATGCCCACCTCTCCCACCCACTCACCCACCCCCCAGTGTCCGTTGTGTGACCTAGTGCACCACGTATTAGCTTCCATGGACCCCACCCACCCACTCCTTGCTCCCACCACACCCCTCCCCCACCCGTTCTCCCTCGGCGACTTCACCTTTTTTTGCCGCGATAAACGTCATCTCAGCATCTGTGTCTAATGTTGTCTTTTTTGCTTGGCATCACACACGCCTTCTTAACCCATCCCCTTCCCTCTCCCTCCTCCCTGGCACCTCCACCCTCATCCTCAACTCTTTCCCCCTCTCCCCCATCCCCCACCCAGGGCTCTGGGCACTTAGGGGAGGGGGGACCCTTAAGGATGGTCTCAGAGGAGGGAGGGGTGTGTTGTTTTCTCTGAACTGGGTGAAGGAGAAGAGAGTAAGCACAGCCAGCACAGCCGAAGACAGTAAGTGCTCAAGGTTGAACTTAGAGTTCAAGGCCCAGTAGTCCTGGGAACCAGGGTCAGCACCATCCACACATACACAGAACCCACAGACAGCTCCTGGACGCCCAAGTCCACACAGGGAGCAACTCCTCAAGTCCAGGAGCACCAGAATAGCCCCGGGGCCAGGTGCTTGGAGTAATTGAGGCCCCAGTTCAGATCCCTGAGACTTTGCCCGTCTGAGCCACCACCTTGCCAACTGTAGAATGGAAATTTTTTTTAATGTTATTTCTACATTCATGGTTTATGCTTGAATTTAATACATCATTCACTTTTTAAAGAGTTTATTAAGCACCTACTATGTGTAAGGCACTGTTCTAAGTGCCAGAGTTAGAAAAATGAACTAAACAGACCCAAACATGTCTGCCTTCAGGGAGTGTGTGTTCTACTGGAATCCAAATTCTTTCTTAGCCTAAGTTTGGCACACAACACACACAAAACAGATCTGGGGGCTTCAGGCCATCAGCCAGAGGGGTTGTCTGGTAAACACAGAACCTGTTCCCAAATCCCTGAACAGCGTTTTGTGGGAAACTTTGACTTGAGAAAAATCCAAGATGGCACCAGGCATGGAGGTGAATGTTTGTGATCCAAGTACCAAGAGGGTTGATTGGCAAGAGCTGGAAGCCAGCTTGGGTATGGCTGAAAGCTGGAGGCCAACCTGAGCTATATAATAAGTTTCCAGCCAGGCTGAGTTACGCGCAGCAAGACGCTCTCTCAAAAAGCCAAGAAAAAGAAGACGATAAATCCAAGATGGCATCTGGTTGCTATCACAAACTAGCCTTGATGGGTATGAGGTAGCTGCAGCCTCTTCCCAACCCGCACTGCTCCTTTGTGTTAAAGTACATCTCCTGGATGGATCGGAGGATACAGCCCCTGAGTAAATGCTTAACACTAATGTCCGATATGTTCAAAATTTCCATGAAGCTGAGCAGGTGAGACTGTGCCAAGCAGGGAAGTCTGACATGGAGACAAAACAGACTGAGAGAGGTTGTGTAGGGTGCATGCTCCAATTTGGGGGGGGGGCAGGACACCTCCCATCCTCTCGGGGTTAGAGTCTCCAACCAGTGGAAAGCACTCTTCACAGCTGTACTTAACCTTCTGAGATATCGATAAGGATGCTATGCGTGCGAGTCTGCTCACCAGCATCTAACAATACTGTGGTTAAGACATGGTGATTATGGAAAACCCTCCAGCTGTGAAAGAGAAAAGCCGGGAGGGAAGAGAGGCCGGAAGCCCAGACCTCATGGGACCGGAGAGAAGGGCAGACCTGCTCGAGGAGGGAGGGTTCACTCATTCATGTGTTTATTCATTCATCCCTCAAACATTTATTATAAGAGTGTGGTGCTACAGATCTCTCTCAGCTACTTGGTAGGCTGAGGGAGGAGGATGGAAGAAAGTTCAAGGTTTGTCTGGGCTACATAGCAAGTTTAAGGGTGGCTTGAGCAACTAGTGAGAACCTGTTTCAAAGTTATAAATTTGGCTAGTATATAACTCAGCAGTAGAGCATCTGCCTAGAATCCCCCAGTGAGGGGCTGGGGTGTGGCTCAGTGGTAGAGCATTCAACTATCATGCTTCAATTCCCAGGTTCAATCCCCAGTGCAGCTCCAAGAAGCCAGACAACACCAGGTGGTGGTGGTGACTCACACCTTTAATCCCAGCACTTGGGAGGCAGAGGCAGGTGTATCTCTGTGAATTCAAGGCCAGCCTGGTCTACAGAACTAGTTCTAGGCCAAGGTCACACAAAGAAACACTGTCAAAACAAAAACAAAACAAAACCCAGACAGACTTAGGGGCTGGGATCAGTAGCACACACAGTCAGATCTCTCTCAGATTTGAGGTCAGCCTAGTCTACTTTGAGAGTTTCAGGTCAGACACAGCTACATTGTTAAGAGAGAGAGAGAGAGAGAGAGAGAGAGAGAGAGAAGCCCAGATATAAGCATGATTGGAACACCTGTAGTCTCAGCATTTGCCAGGTGAAGCGAAGAGGATTTTCAATTCAAGGGCAGCCTCAGCTAAGGAGCAAGTTCAAGGCCACCCCGGTCTAAAAAGAGTTGGTGGTGGGGAGGAGGCAGTAAACAGTAACCATGCAGTCAGTTCTGACACACAGCACACAGTAGGTCCTCAAGAGACTCAGACTGTGAGTCACAGGCAAGTGTCAAGAAGTGTTTCCAGGCAGGGCTCACCTTGAAGGAAGGCTGTGGAGATGGTTCCTGTTCTGACTTTGGGACCAAGGTGAGTTATTAGTTGGTAGGAGCGAGGAGGCAGGCGATGAAGGACATTTTCGGGGAGAACACTCTAGAAGGAGGGCTTGTCCAGGTAAGTGTGTAAAGGTCAAAAGTCATAGCATGTCACACACGAGAGCCAAGCCGTTTAGAGAGGCAAGGATACGAGCAATCTTAGCGCTCGGGATGCTGGGCCCGGGGA
The DNA here is from genome assembly GCF_903995425.1 of Onychomys torridus. NCBI lineage: Eukaryota > Metazoa > Chordata > Mammalia > Rodentia > Cricetidae > Onychomys > Onychomys torridus. The sequence continues at coordinate 10,410,328 of NC_050443.1, forward strand.
TGGACAGTGCTAGGCCATCCTGGGCTGTGCAGTGAGGTCCAGGTCAGCATCACTGTAAGTCCCTAGAGAGGGAGGGGAGGAGGGGCGGGGCGGTGAAAACGACAGACAAGCAGAGAACCTCCCAGGTGAGCTGCCACTCTCCCTAGGTGACAGGAAGCGCTGGCTGACAGTGTGACAAGGGTCCACACTGGCGAGAGCCGACCTCCAGGCTGCTTCTCCGTCCCTATTCACGCTGGTTAGAAATTCATTCAAGCTTCCCGCTAAGGCGTCTGATTGGTGGGCCCAAATCCCGGCCGCACGGCTTCCTGGGAAATGTAGTTTTAGCCTTCTGCCGACGCAGCCAGTGGCCCGCGGAAGCCACAGCCCCTGGAAGAGATTAAAAGCCTCAGTTTCTCCCCATTATGGCACGGGTTTCTGTTTACCCCTGTTTATCATCATTTCAGTCTTTCTATGAATCTTTGTTTTGAGTTTTTTTTTTCCAGAATATATTTTATTATTCTTTGGTAATTACACACTTGTATACAATGAATCTTGATCTTACCACCCGGCCACCTCGCTCTTCCCTCTCCCACAACACCCCTCAAGAGGCTCCCTCCCTCCCTCACGCCCTTTCCTTTTGGTTCTAGGGTTTTCAAGACGGCTCTCACTTTATAGCTCAAGCTAGCCTCAAGCCATCCTCCAGTCTCAGCCTCCATCATTGGAATTACAGACCTGAGCCCCTTCTGCAAGCTGGTTTTTGTTTCTATTTTCCACAGATTTAAAAACTGAAGATTTATTTTTGTATTAATTATAATTAGGTGTCTGTGTGTGAGTATGTGCATATGAGTGAGGGTGCCTGGTGAACCAAAGTCTGGAAGAATAGAAAGTGTTCTTAACTGTTGAGCCCACTCCAGCACCACCACCCTCTTCCTGAGACTGTATCTCAGGTCTCTTGCTGACTCCCTGGCTGGCCTAGAAGCTGCGGAGGTCTTCCAGCCTCTCAAATGGCCGAGATAATAGACACCAGCCTGGCTTCAGCTCCGTTACGGAGTGAGTCTCCCCCTTCACATTCATGCGGTTGGAGCTGAGCCTCAACCCCAGACCCCTAAAGGAGAAAGGTGGGAGAGAATTGGTGAGGGGGTGCCCCCGGGTGAAGACTAACTTTTGGTTTCCCATTGAACTCCCTCTGCATGGGGGATGCTCAAGACTAGGTCCCTAAAGGAGAACCAAAGAATCCAGTGTGTTCCTAGCCTGGACTAGAGTGGCCCCAAAGAGTGACAGGTTTGTGTCAGATCCAGGCCCTCAGTCAACCAACTATAAGTGACCAATAAGTCTGTCCGACGATGGCTGTGACCATCTCAACCCTGACGCCTTTACCCACTAAGCTTAAACCTGCAGGGAAACACAATCTCAGCACCTACTGGATACAACACAACAAAACAGCAGGGTGTATGATCTCACAGCTGTGATTCTAACACTTAGGAGGCTGAGGCAGGAGGACTGCCTTGAACTCAAGACGAGCCTAAGATACCTGGTGAGTGCAATTCCAGCCTGAGCTACAAAGTAAGACCCTGTGTCAAAAAACAGGGAGGTGTGGTTGAGGTGATGGCTCAGTAGATACGAGGCTTAGAGACGAAATGTGAAAACAACCTGGAGTGATAGCTCAGTGGTTAGGGGTAGAAGAAGCTGCTCTTGCGAAGAAGCTGGATCTGAGTCCCAGCACCTACATGGTGCCTCACAGCCATCTGTAGCTCCAGATTCAGGGGATCTGACACCTTTTTGTGGCCTCCACAACACCAAATGTGAAGACTTCAGTCCAGATCCCCAGCACCCGTGTGGAATCCAGACAGGAATGGAGGCCTGGGGTAAAGTGGCTAGCTAGAGTACTCAGATTGCTGAGTGCCAGGTTCATCCAGAGACCCTCCCTCAGCTATCCAGGAAGACACTTGACATCAATCTTTCATCACCACAGGTGTGCTTAAACACTTGCACATACATATGCTCACACATGTGTGTCCACAGGTAGACACATACACAAATGCAAAAGAAAAACCAAAAAAAATTTTAAAAAAGGAAAATAAAAGGAGAAAGGAGAGAGGAAGGGAGGAAGAGAAGGGAGGTGACACACCCCAGTTTCAGGTCTCTGGAGTCCTGGGGTTATAGGCACAAGGCTCAAGATGCAGCTAGTTTTTGTTTTGAAGGAAGAAAGGAGTCGGAGGCTCAAGGAAAGAAAGAAGGGGAGGGAAGGGAGGGAAGGGAGGGAAGGGAGGGAGGAGGGAGGAGGGATTAACCTGAGGAATGGAGGTAAATAAACATGGGACATGGAAGGCCTTAGAGAAGGCTGGGGGTAAAAGTGCTTTCTCCCAAATGGAGTTGGATCCTCAGAACCCATCCCTGTAAAGGTAGAAGGTGAGAACAGACTCCGCAGAGCTGTCCTCTGACCTCCCATGTGTACACTATGGCATGCACACGCACACGCACACACACACACACACACAATGTAATAATAATACATTTTGGGAAAGATGGGCGATAGTCAAGACCCTGGTTACTCAAGATGGAAGCTGGGATTACAGCCAAGATCAGGGCTAAATTTTGGTTGGGAACATGACTAAGAGTCAGGGTGAGTCTCTGGTCAGGGCCTGGGTTAAGGTTTCAGCTAGGTTAGGGCCATTAGAGAAGAGTGGGAACAGATTCAGAGACAGAACTAGACCAAGAAAGAAACTGGGGTTCGGGTTGGGGTTATGAGAGGTGTCGGGGGACGCAGGGCCAAGCGGTTGTGTCAAAGGCTGGAGTAAGATGACATCACTGTTGACGGCACTGAGGCCGGATGTGTGTTAAAACTTCAGTGAAGGAGCCTGGTATGGTGGCGCACACCTTCAACCACACTGCTAGGGAGGCAGAAGCAGGCAGATCTCTATGAGTTCCAGGCTAGCCTGGTCTACACAGTGAGTTCCAGGCCAGCCCAGGCTACATAGTGAAACCCGGTGTCAAAAATAGTAATAATTATTATTGTTATTAATTAATTAATTTAATTAAATACAGACGATGGTGAAATTAGGACTAAGGTAGGGCGGGGATAGATGTGTGTAGAAGGTTCAGACTTGTTCCTTCTTTTTGGGTTTTTGAGACAGAATTCTCACTCGGCTCTGTAGCCCAGGCTGTGGTAGAACTCTGTAAGCCAAATTGGTCTCCAACTCACAGCAAATCTTCCTGCCTCAGCCTCCTAGAGCTGGAATTGAAATAGTGAATCAGCATGCTTGCTTGGCTTTTAAAATAAAACTTTTGTTTTGTTTTGAGAAAGTGCCTCACTGTGTAGCCCCAGCTGGCCTAGAACTCGGTATGTAGACCAGGCTGGCCTCAAACTCATAGAAATCTACCTGCCTCACCTCCCAAGTTCTGGGATTAAAGGTGTGCGCCACCATGCATGACTCTTGTTTTCTTTCTTATTCTTTTAATTTATTTTCACTTTATGTGTATGAGTGTTCTGCCTTCATGTATTTCTATGCTCCATGTGTGTGCCTGATGGCAGGTCAGAAGAGGTCATTGGGCCCCCTGGAACTGGAATTACAGATGGTTTGTGGATGCTGGGAATCAAACCTCTTAACAATTGAGACATCTCTTTTTGCTTTTCCGGGACTTTTTTTAGATTTATTTATCATGTATGCAGTGTTCTACCTGCATATATACCTGCACGCCAGAAGAGGGCACCAGATCTCATTACAGATGGTTGTGAGCCACCATGTGGTTGCTGGGACTTGAACTCAGGACCTCTGGAAGAACAGCCAGTGCTCTTAACCTCTGAGCCATCTCTCCAGCCCCTCCTTTTACTTTTTGTCTCATTTCTTTTCTTTCCTTCCTTCCTTCCTTCCTTCCTTCCTTCCTTCCTTCCTTCCTTCCTTTCTTTTAAAGGATGTCACTTTAAAGTCCTGGCTAACCTGACTCATTATGTACACCAGGCTGGCCTTGAACTCGCGGAGATCAGCCTGCCTTTGCCTCCTGAATGCTGGGATTTAAGGTGTGGGCCACAACGAGTCTCGTGCTGTAGCCCAACTCACACATTGGTCTCAGACTCATAGTCCTCCTGCCTCAGTGCTAGGATTATAGGTGTGCCCCACAAGAGCTAGCTTGCTGTCTTCATCACTTTATTTGCTTTTAGTTTTTGTATCCTAAAGACAAGGCCAAGGACTTCCCCAAACCTTACAGCCTACTCTACAAACTGCAGGAAACTCAAGCCTTCAGTCGCTCGCTAGAGATCCCAGGCGCTGGGTGTACAATGAAAGTACACGAGAAACCGAGGGACAAGGGGTCCCCACATCACTCCAGAAGCACTCTGCCCCCAGGATGAGAATCCCCAGATGTGCTGTCAAAAGATAGGTCACAGGGCCTGATAGCTCAGTGGGTAAAGGCAATTGCCACCAACCATGATGGCCAGAGTTTGAATCCTGGAACCCAGGAGGTAAGACCCAACTCCCAGAAGGTGTGCTCTGACCTCCACACATTCACCATGGTGCACACGCACATGTGTGCACATGTGCACACACACGCACACACACACACACAGAGTAAATAAATACATTTAGGGTTTTGGGGAGGGGTTGCTTAATTTAAGATAGACAGTTCAAGATGGAGAGATGACTCAGACATTAAGAACACTGCTCTTCCAGAGAAACTAGGTTCAATTCCCAGCACCCACACGGTGGCTCACAACCATCTGTAACTCCAGTCCTGGGGATCTGATGCCCTCTTCTGGACTCCATAGGCACATATGTGGTGCACAGACATACGTGCAGGCAAAACACCCATGCACACAAAATAATAAAATAAAACATTTTTAATTGTCTTTCAAAGAATGACAGTTCATATAGAAAGGAAAGGCTGACAGGAAAACAGACACTGCTAACTGGTGACAGGGCCAGCTCCTCCGTGGTTGCAGACATTCCCCTCATGGCTTCTGCTTTGCTGCTCCAGTTCCCAGGCAGGAGACGCTGCAGGCCCTCATACAATGTGTGACTTGTCAACCCTTACCCCAAGACCTTTATGAGCCTAGTCCCCAAGACCTATACTCCTCCAAAATTTAGTGACTGCATAAAACTTAGGGTATCTGGGTTTTGAGGCACTCAAGTCCAGTCTTATGTAGGCTATAGAGGGAATTCAAGGCCACCCTGGTCAACTATCTGGAAACTTGTCTCAGAATTAAAAATCAAAAGAGCTGGGGAAGTGCTCAGTGGTAGAGCCCCTGCCTAGAATCCTCCAGTGAGGGGCTGGGGTGTGGCTCAATGGTAGAGCCCCTGCCTAGAATCCTCCAGTGAGGGGCTGGGGTGTGGCTCAATGGTAGAGCCCCTGCCTAGAATCCCCCAGTGAGGGGCTGGGGTGTGGCTCAGTAGTAGAGTCCCTGCCTAGAATCCTCCAGTGAAGGGCTCAGGGTGTGACTCAGTGGTAGAGCCCCTGCCTAGAATTCCCCAGTGAGGGGCTGGGGGTGTGGCTCAGTGGTAGAGCCCCTGCCTAGGGTGGTGTTTCATGAACAGATTTCTGCAGACCCAGACCAGGAATTGACAGGGAGGTATGGTTTAATATCTTCATGCTTGAAATTGGAGGACTGAAACCATCAGTGGGCACAGCTAAGGCACCCAGGAACAAGAATAAGGATACCAATGCTGTTTATCTCTGGGATCAAAGGACTGCGTTGAAGAAGCCCAGGAGATACAGCAGAGGTCACATGGCTTCATCTGGGGACTAACACCAAGTACAAAAAGTATAAACAGTACTGAAGACTTTGGAACACCCACCTCATTCTTTGAGGCAGGGTCTCTCAGTGAAGCCCAGAGGTCACAGATATGACTAGCTGGCTAGCTTGCCCCTTGCACTCCATCTCTACCTTCCAAACACTGGAATTACAAACGGGCTGTCATGCTCACCTGGAATTTACATGGGTGCTGGGGAACTTAACTCAGGTCACCACACAAGCAGGGTAAGTACTGAGCCTCTCCCCAGCCCCTATGGAGAGCTTTATGGACCCTACACTGTGTCCGTCAACCCTCACAACATTCTATGAGCTGGGCCCTTCGCCTGTCCATCTCAACATTCTATGAGCTGGGCCCTTCGCCTGTCCATCTCACAGACCAGGAAAGGAAGGAACAAAGATGTTAAGCAACGTCTCTGAAGTCACACAGCTAGTGAGACAGGAGCTTAGGGCTGAAGTTATGAAAACTCCACCCAAAGCCTTTATCTGGTTACGGTGTTCTCGAATGTTCACACCCAGGGAGGAGACACAGCATAACCCATTACCAACTTGCTATAAGATCCACCCAGACTGCCTATCGCTCTCCTGATTTGGTCTTTGGTTTTTGTTTTATCACAGTCTCAAGTATCCTGGGCTGACCTCGAACCCCTGATCCTCCTGCTCCCACCCCACAAATACAAGAATTACGGGTGTGAGTGACCATACCCTATTTTCTGACTCCTGTCTTGCTGGCTAAGGGGATCCACCCAAGTGCCACCCAAAGACATACGGTCTCACACAATCCTACAGTGACCACCTTTACTGTACCCATCTTCCCTGGGCAGCCAGGATAAAAACCTGAGCGGAGATTGTGGCAGCTGGGAGGACACAGGACTTGGCTCCCAAGACAAGTGTGACTTGGCGCAAAACCTGACCTACTACCTAAGATCAGAGACTCTGCGTTTCCTGTGTGATCATGGAGAAGACAACATTCTCTCTAGTTCTGACTTTCCATGGTTTGTGTCTTAGTTAGGGTTCCTATTATTGTCAAGAGGCACCATGACCACAGCAACTCTTATAAAGGGAAACATGGCCTGGCTTACAGTTTCAGAGGCAGGTGACGTGGCAGCATGGAGGCAGCCATGGTGCTGGAGAAGGAGCTGAGAGTCCTACCTCTTGATCTACAGACAACAGGAAGTGAACTGCCCACACTGGGAATAGCTTGAGCATAGGAGACCTCAAAGCCCACCCCGCACAATGACATACTTCCTCCAACCAGGTCACATCTGCTCCAACAAAGCCACACCTCCTAATACTGTTGCTCCCTTTGGGGGGCCATTTTCTTTCAAACCACTAGATTGTGAGGCCTGAGGTATCTGCTTGCAAGGCATTCAGAAGCAAGCCTGTCCCAAACCAGGTGCTAATTATTATTACCAGGCATGACTCACTTTACCTAAGAGGCAGAGACTCATCCAGAGAGCCTCAATGTGATCATGAAGTTCACCCAAATTTTCTATGTGTTTACATATAGTTTTTAGTAGGGTCCCCTATGGGATCCCAAAATAGTGAGAGAAACACAGGGGAAAATAAGTCTCTCCTCAAGAGGCATGGTGGACCACCACTGTAACCCCAGGATTCTGGAAGTAGAAGCAAAAAGATCAGAAGTTCAAGGTAATCCTCAACTCCAAGAGTTCAAGGCCAGATGAGGCTATATAAGACTCCAGTCTCAAACAGAGAAAGAAAAACAGGAGGGATGGCTCAGTGGGTAGGAACACTTGTAGCTCTTTCAGAGGGCTAGATTTGGTTCCCAGCACCCACATCAGGCAACCTCTGGCACTCTACTTCCGGGGATCTGATGCCATCTTCTGGCCTCCTCAGATACTGGGCATACAGTTGGTACACATACATGCATACAAGCAAAACATTCATACTCATTAAACGTAAACAGATGTTTAAAAAACATAGGGGTGTTGGAGAGAATGTTCTTGCGGAGGATCTGAGTTGAGTCCCAGCACCCAGTTTGGGCAGCTCGCAAATTCTGAGTAATCCAATGCACACCTGCACACACAGACACGCATACATACACATAAATGTGAGTAGAAGAAATCTCTCTCTTTTTTTTTTTTTAAGAAGAAAGAGAAATAGAAATCCATCTCCTTCGAGGGCAAAATGCATTCTCATCATGTCAGACCCTCCATTTGCCCCCACGTGAATTCCAAGTTATCCACAGGGGTCTGAAAATTCCCATGTCATGCACGGCTCTGCAACTTGACCTCATGGAGACACAGGATCATTCTTACACACTGTCCATGTGGGACCAATGACATAAGCTGTTATCCTTTGTAAGTTAAGGTACTTCTAATCACACATGTCGGATGTGAGGAATTGGCAGGTGGTTCATCAGGTAGAGGTGTCTGCCACCTAGCCTGAGGACCTGAGTTCAATCTTTGGGACCCACAGAACTAAGAAGCTGTCCTCTGGCATCCACACATGAGCTGTGGCATTTGTGCATACACACACACACACACACACACACACACACACACACACACACACAGATAAATTTTTATTTACAAGAGATTCCAGCTATAATAATGCACCCCACTTCATTCCATCCCAGAGACTTCTTTTTAATGTTTTATCATTATAGTGTATATGTTGTTGTGCAAATCTGAAATGGTCTTATAAATAAATTTTTTAAAAAAGCAGAGCCAGATATTGGGGTAGATCAGAGAGACAAAGGAACAAGCCACTGCCATGTCTCACCTCTAGGACCCCTCAGCCTGAAAAGGCTTCAGCTCCTGTCTCCTCACGCCTTATACACTTTTCCACCCAGCCATTACTTCCTTTCCTAGTGCCAGGATTAAAGGCGTGTTGACTCCCAAGTACTGGAATTAAAGGTGTGTGCCACCACTGCCTGGCTCTGTTTCTCTCCTAGACTGATGCAATCTCATGTAGTCCAGGGTGGCTTTGAACTCACAGAAATTCAGATGGGTCTCTGCCTCAAGAGTGCTAGGATTAAAGGTGTGTGCCACCACTGCCTGACCTCTATGTTTAATCTAGTGGCTGGTTCTGTCATCTGATCGGCAGGCAAATTTTATTAGGGTACAACAAAATATCACCATTCCCCTTTTTGTCTAAAATGATAAAAGAAGGTTAACTAATATAAGAAAAACTATACATAATAAGTACAATAAGTATATACAATATATACAGTTAAGAATTATATTAATAATGTCTAGTCCATTAACATTTGACAGATTCAGAGAAAATTCTCCGTCACTTATCCTATTTTGGTGAATCCAAAGTGTTGGACCTAATTCATTTTCTTTCTTTTCTTTTGTTTGTTTGTTTGTTTGTTTGTTTGTTTGAGACAGGGTTTCTCTGTGTAGCTTTGGAGCCCTGTCCTGGAACTCACTCTGTAGACCAGGCTGGCCTCGAACTCACAGAAATCCAGACAGATCTCTGCCTCCCAAGTGATAGAATTAAAGGCATGTGTGCCACCATTTTCTGGCCTCCATGTCTAATCTAGTGGCTGTTCTAGACTGTTCTCTGACCCCCAGATAAGTTTATGATGGTACACAATATATCAACCACACCCAGATTCCACAGAATGGGAGAAAACTGACTCATCACTCTGGAGCATTGTCCTCAGACACTTGTATCATAGCATGTATGTGCGCTCGTGTGTGTGTGTGTGTGTGTGTGTGTGTGTGTGTGTGTGTGTGCGCGCGCACACACACACACACACACACACACACTCCCCTGAGAACAGGAGCATCTTTGTGCTTAATTCTGCTGTATGTAGAAGTGGGGTCTTTAAAGAGACACCTTGGGCTGGAGAGATGGCTCAGTGGTTAAGAGCATTGACTGCTCTTCCAGAGGTCCTGAGTTCAGTTCCCAGCAACCACACGGTGACTCACAACCACCTATAATGAGATCTGGTGCCCTCTTCTGGCAAGCAGAACACTGTATACATAATAAATAAATAAATCTCTTAAAAAAAATTTTAAAAATAGACAACTTGAGGCCACCATGACGGTCCCTATAAAAATGCTTAGTGATGTGTGTGTCTGTTTTCCATTCTACTGTGAGAGGACACAGCACCAGAGGCACCATCTTCGAAACAGAGACAGAACCCTCGCCGTGAAACCTGCCAACGTGAACTTGGGACTTCCTGACCTCCAGCACTGTGAAAAATAAATTTCTGTTTCTTATAAACTACCCAGTCTCTGGTATTTGATTAGAGCAGCAGAAATGGCCTGACATACTGTCCGTGAATACTTCTTGGCTGTGTATCCATAGCTTTCCATGAAAATTCTGAGGGAGTGCACCATGCCTACCTCATGGAAACAACACACGGACGTCAGGCCAGGCTGTACATAGTGACCCAGATGAAGGAAGGCAGAAAATGGGAGAATTTGTACCTCACTGCTCGTTTTTTATTTTATTTATTTATTCACTTACTTATTTGGAACTTCATGTGGAAACCAAGAAGGTCTCAAACTCCCAGAGATCCACTTTCCTCTGCCCCTCAAGTGCAGACCGTAAAGGCACCCAGCCTTCCCTCTTGCTTTTATTTATTACTTTTATTTATTACTGGAGGAGTGAGAAAACAGGATCGGCTGAGGAATTGGCAAGGTGAGGTTGGATGTGGCTTGTTCTGTTTCTCTGATCTTTCAGTGTTCACCCCAATTCCTGGCTTTGGGTTTGTGTTTATTAATAAGACCTTTAAAAAAAAAAAAGATGTATTAATTTATTATGTATACAGCATGTATGACTGCTGGCCAGAAGAGGGCACCAGATCTCATTACAGGTGGTTGTGAGCCACCATGTGGTTGGTTGCTGGGAACTGAACTCAGGACCTCTGGAAGAGCAGTCAGTGCTCTTAACCTCTGAGCCATCTCTCCAGCCCAATAAGACCTTTTAAGATTCATGCTACACCTGGCACCCAACTTGTAGGTTACTAATTCATGAAAAAGCTGCTTGCCTGTGGCCTTGCGGGCCCCAGCTCAGGCCACAGACAGGCAGAAGCAGGAGGATCCCCAGTTTGAGGCCAGCCTGGGAGTCTTGCTGAGGAGAAACTGAGGCCCATGTTGGGTCAGACCACAAACGGTGGCAGCAGAACCGTGGTGGCGGCTACTGCTCCACGTGGCCGGCCGCTTCTCATCACGTTGGTGGCGATGGCGACGCTGCTACCAGAGACCAATGGTTTACTGCGGCTTGTTCAGAGAACAATTGCCAGGACCATCGTGTTACAAGAAAGCATTGGCAAGTGGTGGGGAGAAGACGTTGCCGTGAAGATACTCTCTTCTAGGAAAGAATGTTCGTGGTTCTGACCACAGAGGAGGCACCAAAAAAAAAAACCATGACCACACCTAACAGCATCTTTGAAACCTTCAAAATGGACCAGACATTGTAAATGTAATTCTTGACTGTATATATTGTATATACTTATTGTATATACTTTTCTTATATTAGTTATAATTTTTTATTTTAAACAAAAAAGGGGAAATGTGGTTGGTATATTGTGCACCCCAATAAACTTATCTGGGGGTCAGAGAACAGATCACCACTATATTAAACTTAGAGGTTAGGCAGTGGTAGCACACGCCTTTAATCCCTTCTGGAGGCAGAGATCCATCGGAATCTGAGTTCAAAGCCACACTGGAAACAGCCAGGCATGATGACACACGCCTTTAATCCCAGGAAGTGATGGCAAGAAGCAGAAAGGTATATAAGGCGTGAGGACCAGGAACTAGAGCCTGGTTAAGCTTCAGGCTTTCGAGAAACAGTTCAGCTGAGACCCATCCAGGTGAGGACTCAGAGGCTTCCAGTCTGAGGAAACAGGATGGGCTGAGGAATTGGGAGGTGAGGTGGCTGTGGCTTGTTCTGTTTCTCTGATCTTTCAGCGTTCACCCCAATACTGGCCCCGGGTTTGTTTTCAGCTATGGAGGAGGGGTTGCATCCCAGAGGGTAGTATGAAGGTTAAAAGACAATCTCACGGAGTTGGTCCTCTCCTCTTACTTTTGTAATCTGATTTTAGGTCCCCAGAGTTGTGCAGAGAGTGGCTTTACCCACTGAACTATCTTGCCTGGTGTCTTTTGTTTTACTGGTCCTTGTAAGTTTATAGATTTGCAGCCAGAGAGATGACGCAGTGGGTAAAGGCTTCAGCCACCAATAATGACAACCTGAGTTCCAGCCCTGGTACTTACTTGGTGGGAGGAGAGAAACCAAAACCAGGCTTTCCAGCCTCCTCCACTTAGCATCTTCACAGTTTCCTGCCTATCACTAGCCGGGGGAAGGGATCCAACTGAGTGTGTCTGGCTTGTCTACCATTGTACAGTCAAAATAGCATGAATCAAACCATCCTTCCGTGCAGGACCATCTGTATTTATGGTTGAAATGACAGTGTGGCTGGGGTTTGTTGGGAGAGTCTGGCAGAGGTGGGAGAAAACGACGTGGCCTGAAATGAAATAAGAGATAAGAACTAGTGGGAACCGTGCCTAAGTGGTGATGCACAGCTGTCATCCCAGCATGCGGAAGGCTGCAGCAGGAAGCTGGAAAGCTACGGGACAGCCTGGGTTACAGGAAGACCCTGTTTGTGGGTGCCTGTGTGCGCAAGCGCATGCGTGTACCCGTGGCCGTGATGTAAACATAGTATAACAGAAATGTATGTGTATATATGTGTGTGGGGGTCATATATGTGGCTTCATTCCACCATGACAGGAATTGAAACTCAGATCTGAAGGCTTACAACAAGCACCTTTTCCTGCTGAGCGGTCTCAACAGCCCAGTATTTTAATGAGTTAGGCTCCCTGTTACATTGTTACAGCACTGTACTGATTCATCAGACAAGGTCTCAGGTAGCCCAGAATAGACACGAACTTGACATGACCCGACCTTGAACTCCTGATCCTCTTTCCTCTATTTCCTAAGAGCTGGGCTAACAAGAGTACACCACTATGCCACATTTTTCTCTTTTGAATCTCAGTTTTATGAGACAGGGTTCTGCTACAGTGCTCGGCTTGGTCTGGAATTCACTACATAGCTAAGCTGGCTGTAGACTTGTAGTCTTCTACTGAGCTCCTATGTATTGCTAAAACTGCAGGCTTGAACCACCAAACCCATTCAAACTTTTGTAGAATACCCTCTTAGAGTGATGGAACACCATGACCAAAAGTAACTTGGGGAGTGTGGGAATATATTGTGTATCAAATAAAGCTGGTCTGAGGATCAGAGGGCAGAACAAGCCACTAGATTAAACACAGAGGTCAGGCAGTGGTGGCACACACTTTTAATCCTAGCATTCATGAGGCAGAGATCCGTCTGGATATCTGAGTTCAAAGCCACCCTGGACTACATGAGATTGAATCAGTCTAGGAGAGAAAGAGAGTCAGGTAGTGATGACACACACCTTTAATCCCAGCACTTGAGATCTCATGCCTTTTCTTGGGAAGCACACACATCTTTAATCGCAGGAAGTAAGATAGCAGGGCAGAGAAAGGTATATAAGGCAAGAGGAAACAGAACTAAGGACTTTTTCAGCAGAAGCATCCCTTTCAGCTAGAAGCCTTTTGAGCTCATTGGACTAAAGGCTTTTTCGGTAGAGACCTTTTGGCTAGAGGCTCCTTTTGGCCAAGGATGCAGAGGCAAACAGAGGATCTGTGGAGCTGGTGAGGGGAGACTGGCTGTGGCTTGTTACTTTGTCTCTGGTTTCTCAGCATTCATCCTAACATTTTTTTTTATTATTATTATTCTGAGACCTTTTAGAATTCAAACAACAATTGAAAGAGTAAGTCCATTTCGAGAACACTCGGAGCTGGTCTTCACCTTGAGGAAGCAGTGTCTTATTCCAAAAAGCCACTTGCAGCTTGAGAATTGACCCGGCATGCCTAAGCAGGGAGAAGACTGCTATTTTTATTTCTATTCTACATGCAGCAGAGGTGACAGCTGCCCATTCCGTCACTGTGAAGCCGCACTGGGGAAAGAAACTGTTTGCACACTATGGCAAGAAGGTCGCTGTTTTCGACAGGTGTGCAGATTTCGCCACATGGAGATTGATAAAAAACGGAGTGAAATTCCTTGTTATTGGGAAAATCAGCCAACAGGCTGTCAAAAACTAAACTGTGCTTTCCATCACAACAGAGGTCGTTACATTGATGGACTGTTCCTACCTCCAAGCAAAACTGTGTTACCCACTGGGCCTGAGTTGCAAGAAGTAAAGGCTAGCCCGCTCACAGATGGACAGAACAAATTGTGGGTCCCGTTCAATCCTTCCCCTCAACTGCAGAGTGTGATGGAAAAAGGAAGTTCCGAAAGTGTTCCTATGCATCCACCTGTTGTAATCAATCTCGAAGATGATGAAGACGATGAGGATCAGTTTTCCGAGGAGGGTGATGGAAACAAAACACCTGCCCTGCAACCAACTCCTGAGGTTCATAACCGATTACGAGCGGCTTCTGCCCAGAAACCCGGAGTCAGTTTAAAGCAAGGTGAATGTCTGAATTCTGGAATAAAAACTCTCGAGGAAATTACATCAAAGAAAAGGAAGGAAAAATCCAAGAAGCAAGGTGGCTCTTTGGGAGTTTCCGGAGCTTCATACCAGCCTCAGCCCAATCCAGGCCCTGAAAAAGAGAATGTTTGGACGGTGGTGAGGACAGTAACTCTGTCCAGCAAACAAGAAGAGCCCTTGGTTAGGCTGCATCTTCCTGAGAGACTGGGGAAACGAAAATTTTCAGTAGATTGGGGCGACAGTGGTCCCCCATTAAAGCGAAGCCTTGCACAGAGGCTGGGAAGAAAGGTGGACACCCCAGAAAAGAACATTGATAAAACACCAAAGAAAGAGAGACTTAACAAAGCTGCTGAGATCCACGTGAAGACATTGGAAGAAATTCTACTGGAAAGAGCCAGTCAGAAACGTGGAGAATGGCAAACCAAATTCTGAAAACACAAGAACCTTCCCGACGGCTGAGTCTCCATCAGGAACGAAAGGCTCTTCCTCAGTGCAGATCAAAACCTTCTCTGAGGTCCTGGCTGAAAAGAAACATCAGCAGCAGGAAATGGAGAGACGGAAATGCAAAAAAGATACAAGTTGCCCCACGTGGACGGCAGACACTAACGAGAAGAAGACAGTGAGTCTATTACCTGTTGCTGTCAGCAAAGGACACCCCAGGAGGCTGCGGGAAGAACCACGTCTATGCAGGAGGTGCACATAGAGACGCGCCGAGGAAATCCCTGAGGTACAGGTAAACTCTAAGAGCAGTGCCAGCTCCTGGCCTCAAGCCCAGGCTATCCCAGGGGCAAAGAGGGTGCTCTGCATGGCCAAAAGAGCAGGTGCAAAAGAAGAGAAAACAAGTACTTGAGCTTGAAGACAGTGACATTGCTTCTCAGCAATGTGACTGAGACAGGCTGGTGAGGCTTCGGATGAGACGGTAAGTGGTACCACAAACATTCCAGCCAAATAGATGTGATACTGTCACAGAGAAACACACTGAGAAACGGCAGGAGACCGGCGCCTCACAGAAGGAGAAGCCAGCCTGGACACCTGTCCTGGGGGACTGAGCCTTGTACTACACCTGAGTGGTGGGGAAGCCAGTGCTCCCTGTTGTGTGGGGATACATTGTGTACCCTAATAAAGCTTGCCTGAGTATCAGGGACTATGGGGGTCCAGCCCCTCGACAGTCCCCTCCCAGGGCCCGGGAAAAATCTACAACCAGCTGATAATTAATCTTTGATGAAAGGAAATAAATCTATATACACGAAACTCCTTAGTTCATACACTTTATTATTCTGTGATAGTTTTCTCTCTACACAGCTTCTAGTCTGCTCTCGTGCCTAGCTCCTTTCTTGCCTGATTTCTCTCTACCTTTATCCACTGCTCCCTCTAAGTTCTATCTTAATTCTCCCGTCTTAATTCTGCCTCATCTAGGTCCTTTTCATCTTGTTCTTACCCAGCTAGTACTTCCCCATCTGACTCTTCCTCATCTTCCATCTTGTCCACATGTACTCTCTGGTCAAAATCCTCCTTATCCCTCTCCGTTCTCTGTCTCTCTGTTCTCCCCAAGTCTCTCCGAGTCCAGTTATAAACCCAAGCAATAACAATCCCCTGGTGGAGCAAGGTCACCAGGCTTGAATTCTACGAGGTCATAAAGGCAGGTAAGAATTTTCCTCAGGCAGTGACCACCAGGCTTCCACGGTCAAACGGAGGGGTGATAACAATCACACAGGGGTTGGGGATTTAGCTCAGTGGTAGAGCGCTTGCCTAGAAAGCGAAAGGCCCTGGGTTCAATCCTCAGCTAAAAAAAAAAAAAAAAAAAAAAAAAAATCACACAGAGGGCAGTAATTGTTAATTATCATTTGCAACCCAAAGGGGAAGTGTCTAATGAATTAACTAAAGGCTAAATTTGGGTAATATCTAAGAAGAGGGATCTTATGAGCTCAACTATAATCTTAAACGTGATTAGTAGAAAATGCTAAGACTCTATAAGTTGCTAGGTCAATGGGAGAAAATAAAACTGTCTTCTTTTTTCCTGTGGCTCCTATCTGTCCAAGCTATCTGCCATTTTTTTTTTTGTTTTTTTTTTGTTTTTTTTTCTGCAGGGTGGGGGAAAGTGTGCTTGGTCGCTAGGCAACCGGTGTACAGCTAGATGCCTCTGGTGATAGTTAAAGGGAGATCTGGAACCAGAGGTAGGATTTGGGAAAGGAGGATGTAAAGCTTAATTGGCGGTGGCACATACCTTTAATCCCAGCACTCGGGAGGCAGAGCCAGGTGGACCTCTGTGAGTTCAAGGCCAGCCTGGGCTACCAAGTGAGTTCCAGGAAAGGCGCAAAGCTACACAGAAGAAACCTTGTCTCAAAAAACATATATATATATATATATATATATATATATATATATATATATATATATGTATATATATATATATATATATATATCCACCAGACCTTCTCAAACTGGTAGTCTGGATGCTTAAGTCTGTTCTTAGAGAGTACAGAGGTATCTCTGATAAAGTACTTTCCTCCATCTGGGAATGGACCTGGCCCAATGCTGCCATTGATGATAATTACAGGGAGGCTTGAACTGGGGTTCTGGCTGAGCATAGCTGTCAGCACAGAAAGTTATCTAAATATTCCTACAAGTGGTTAGGTAAGGAGTTAAAGATCTATAAAGTTAGTAAGGCTGTAAGAAAGGAGGGTCCAAGCTAAATTGTGTAAAGCTATTAACGTCCACCTGACCTAGGCGGTGTCTCCTTGTGGAATTTACCTTGAATCAGGAGATTAGCATGTGGACTGTTATTACTGTTAGTCCTTGAAAGTGGCTAAGGGAGATATCTGATTCCAGAGGAAGCCTTTCCTGAGGCTGTTCTCCATATACCTGGAATGTGTATGTCCAGAGAGTGATCAATCCAGTTAGCCCTTCTTAGGGAAAAATCAACTGGGAAAACTATGAAGGCACACATGATTTTCATAACAGAATACAGCTGATCTATAACAAGCCAAGTTACACCACAAGCAGGCCTCCATGACAAATTCGGTTCAGTCCTTTCCTGCCATCATGGAAGAAACTTCTTCTCAGAGCAGCTAAAGAACCTCATGCCTATTGTAAGAAACCAGACTGCTCTGGATGATAGAACAGCTATCGAAGAGAATGGAAAACCAGGAGAAACCATAAATCAAAACTGATAAAGATTAAATAGGGAACAACCTCCTCAAAGTTAGGGTTGGGGAAGGGTTTTGTTTTTGTCTTTCAGGAGAATGAAGGCTAAGGAATCTGAAGAACACTGGACAAGTGAGACATCTGAAGAAAAAGGACAAATCATCCAGAAAATAGTGTCCCAAGAAAAAGAGTAAGTTGGCCTATTGGTATATCACATAGCTAACGGGATAAAATTTCATTAAGTCTCCCTAAATGTCTGTTTCTGCTGTTCCTATGGTAAGTTTTTTATACCTGATAAGCCTCCGCTGATGCAGCCATCCAAATCAGACTAAATCAGACCAAATTAGAAAAAGCCCCGGTTTAATGGGTAAAGCATTCCCAGGTGATTCTCCAGCCTCCCAGAGAGGAGACAGGGACCAGAGACTGGAAAACCACATGTCTGTTTGCTGGGATGCAGCTTAAATACCCTGTGGGAGTAGTCTTGAGCATCTCTGGGGAAGGAGCTGTGTTTGGTGGGCTTTGAAGGGGCAGGTTTGGGGAAAGAGATGGGGAAGGGGAGTTGAGGTGGATCTTCTGCCAGAACAATCCAGACTCTTTGGGTATAGGGACGCTGGTTCAAGTCTGGCTACTTCCTTCAGGCATGGGACAACATGGAGAAGGGGTGAGTTGGGAGTTCGTGGGCTCACATTCAGCAGGAGGTGTGAGTGGAGGAGCATGCAGTAAATTGTCATCCTGGAGACCTCAGGCATCTGTTTCTTGATGAAGCAGAGAAGGCAAGTTGCTAGGGAAAAGAAAAAACAGATTATTAACATCTGCCCTAGCTGTACTGCAAAGATGGATGCACAGGGCAGAAGAGCAGATGGGCCCTTCTTTGGGACATCTTGGAAAACTGGAGTATGGAGGGGCCCCCGCTGCTGGACATACCACATATCCTGAACTAGTGCCCACTTGAGCCTGGAGAGATGGTACCAGCATGGATGTCCCAAGAGCTTGGCAGCCAAGGGCGTGGTGAGGATCACAGTATAAGGTCCTGTCCATTGGGGCTCAAGAGACTTAGGAGCTAGCTGTTTGAGAAGTACTCTGTCCCCTGGGGAGAGTGGGCAGGCTCAGGGGCAATTGCGTCCATTGGTGTGGGGGCAGGGAGATAGCTGTCAGCATGTGAACAGAGAAGAAACCTCAGAAGGGACACGCAGGGAAGGTACCCGGACAGTGGGGGAATTGGGGCAGGGAGGTGGTGACTGAGGAGGAAGGGCCTTCCCTAAAGGAGTTCAAAAGGGCTCAGGCCTGTAGGAGAGCGTGGAGTGTCCTGGCAGGAGAGGGCAATGGGGGGAAGGGAGAGCCAAGATAACCTGAGTTCAATGGAGAGCCTGGTGAGCTATTGTTTGATGAGTCCACTGGCCTTCTCAACCTTTCCCGAGGACTGTGGGCAATGTGGAGCTTCCAGATGTTAAGAGCTTTGGATAGAAGCTCCATGACATTGCCAATCCTCACTGTGTTGGTATCCTCAAAGTTGGTGCAGAGGCTGACGTATCTGGAGGGAGCCCTGTGAATGGGCCTGTGAAATGTTCAGAAGAGTGTGCTGGCCAAAGTGAGTGTGGCCCCAAAGTGGCTGAGAATACTCCGACCAAGCAGATATGACCAGAAAAGAGTGTGAGAAGAATCGCCCTGCAAGAATGCAGCAGGGAAGTGTCAGGGTCTGAAGTGGGAAGGAAGGGGGACGTCCACCCCATGACAAACTGGTGAGGGAACTGTAGGACCCGAGTGAGCTGTCAAAACAGAACAGGTGGGTTGGGATTTAGCTCAGTGGTAGAGTACTCGCCTAGCAAGCACACGGCCCTGGGTTTGGTCCTCAGCTCCAAAAAAAAAGGAAGTCAGTGGACTTTACCGGTTACCTGCAGTGTCACCCCTAGGCTCGGAGAGGGCAATGGCAGTCAGCAGGTCTAGGTTTTCTGCCAGGCTTAGGAGTTCAAAGCCCAGAAGAGTCTCAGTTGCTGGTGTTGGTGAGGCTGGACCTCCGTGGCATAGAGGACGAGCCCGCACAGGGGCATTCCGTTTCCAGTGTCCAGGCTGCTGGCAGACAGGGCACAGCCTCCTGGGCTGCTGGGGGCCAGGGCAATACCATGACCAGTGGCCCTGCTGGCTCCATTTGAAACAGGCTTCTTTCTGGTGAAGTCGACTTGGGCTGAGCTCTGGCTGGCTGGAGCCTCATGGCTGACTTCCCTTGTCCCCCTTGTGGGGGCCCTGGTGGCCTCAGGGCTTGGGCTTAGAGTATATAGCCTTGTCTGTTGGGATGACTCAGCTATCTCTTCTGGAGCATTACAAACTTTAAAAGCCATCTTCACCAATTCCTGTAGGTGAGTTTGGGGACCCTCCTCAGCCTTTTTAAATTTCTTTCTAATATCTGGCACTGACTGAGAAATGAAATGGGTGGCCAGGACTGTGGCTCCCACTGGGGAGGCTGGGTCAAGGCTAGTACATTGGATCGTGGTCTCTTGTAACCAGTTCAGAAAGGTGGCCCGGTTTTCGTCAGCTAGCTGTGTAATCTCTTGGAGCTTCTCAAAACGGACAGCCTTGTTCGAGACCATTTCCATACCTTGGAGGAGGCAAGAAACCACGAGGTCTCTGCTCTGGGGACTTGAACAATTCCATCGGCTCCAGCCGAGGAGGGCAAGAGTCTGGCAAGAGATGAACCCAGGGAGGAATCAGGGGCGTTACACCAGTGTGTAAAAGGGAGCCAGGATATAGGTTGAGGCATTGCGGGGTGCGGGGTGGGGGCAGAAAGGTGGGTAAGGAGGAGGAATTTGATCTCCGACCTTTGTCCCAAAAGGGAAGGACGGTGGGGTGGATAGAGAATGGAATATGTGGCCCTGTAGGGGGGATTGGGCAGGTAGAGTTCGGGGGACGTCTGGGAGGGGCCAGTGTCCCTGGCAGCATGGTCAGAATTTCCAGGGTCCCAGTTCCCAGATAGGCGTGAACCTGGAGGTGCCATGACCCTAGCTAACAAGACCAGTGCTGTGGGACATTGGCTGCTGTAGGGAGGGTGGGAATGCAGAACCCAAAAATGTGGACGTAGGGCAGTTCTGTCCAATTACCTCCAAGCCAACAAACATTTTCAAGATGGTGGAGGATGGAAAATTGTAAGTTTTCCTCAAGAGGCCACCTTGACTGGGTCTCAAGGGCGTACTGTGGCCAGGCCTTAGTGCTCAGAGAACTCAAGGTATTAGGACAGATGGTATCAGGCCCGATTTGAATAGATTTTGTAAAAGACAGCCCAGGGGATTTAGGGATTGGGCTTTGAATGGCAACTGCCCATTTCACAAGTCTATGCCGGGGATCCAAAGCCTAGCACAATGTGTCCACTGTGGTAGGCCTTGGGTTAAAAACGGGTGTGTGGGAAATTCCCTTCAACAAAATGTCTTCTGGAGAAGGGGTCAGCCCTTTGCTCCGGAATGGGTCAGGGGGCCTGGCACAGCCGTGCCTTTGGCAGGACACCCTGAAAATCAAAGAGTCCCTGAGCCTCCTAGGCAAGGACTTGGAAAGGGCAACTTACCCAAGCTGAAAGCCGATCTTAGTCTGGCTGAGAGCAGATGTTGGTAAAGGGGAGTTTTCCCACCATGTGGCCCTGGGCCAGTGCTGGAAAACCAACCCACTCCTTGGTGGGACCTCCAGATGATAAGTTTTAGCACCCCAAGAAGCCTCTCCGCTGATGCAGCAATCCAAATCAGACCAAATCAGGCCCAGTTAATTGGGTAAAGTGTTCCCTGGTGATTCTTCAGCCCTCCAGAGAGGAGGTGGGGATGAAGAGGTGGGGGATGAGCGACTGGAAAACCACGTGTCTGTTTTCTGAGATGCAGCTTAAATAGCCTGTGGGAGTGGTCTTGAGCATCTCTTGGGGAGGAGCTGTGCTTGGCGGGCTTTGAAGGGGCGGTTTTTGGGAGTTGAGGTGGATCTTCCATGAGAACACGCTACAGACACATAACGCAAATGGTCTTTATGTAGTCCCAGCTCAATTAAAAATTAAAGCTGGCCAGGCGGTGGTGGTGCAGGCGTGTAATCCCGGCACTTGGGAGGCAGAGGCAGGTGGATCTCTGTGAGTTTGAGGCCAGCCTTGGCTACAGAACTAGTCCAGGACAGGCTCCAAAGCTACAGAGAAACCCTGTCTCCAAAAACAAAAACAAAAATTAAAGCTGGCCTTGGAGTTGCAGTGTGGCTCTCTCCTCTAAACCTAAGCATGCTTGTTAAAAGGAAAATCCAAAATCTCTGTTTCATATCAGAAAAGCCACCTGATATGGGACCAAAGAAAAAACAAAATTAAGGGACCGTTCTATTGCTATTAATCTCATAATTCTTTGGTTTTATTTTGACTCTTTAAAACTTTTCTTAAGGTATGGATTTTATATCAAACTGTATAAGATTTATATATATATATATATATATATATATATATATATATATATATGTATGTATTTTAAACTTCCGTCATGATATTAATGATCATATAGAGTACTAACTAATTCTAGAAAAAAGGCTTCATCTAGCTAGCTTCCTGTACATGATTTCAGGTTTGGGTCTCTGTTAGTTTTCTACAGGGAATCATGATCACACCTAACAGACTGTGAAGTCTCCAAAGAGATGATGGGGCCCCACGATGACAATTCCATCAAGATGATGATAACACCACTGAGCTGACAAACATCACCCAAAGATTGGCTTCGGACTACAAACTGCTCAGGACAATTTCAAGATGGCTGGCTGAGATGGTCCAGCCTCACAGACTGCTCCAGCAAGGACTTGACAAGCCTTGCATCTTCCCAGTGTGCAGAGTCTGGACAACAAATGGTAAGCTAGGTCTCTCAGGACTTGACAGTAACCCCAAATTTTTCTTTTCAGGGTCTCCTAAAGATGCCTTTGCCCCCAGACAGCAGGACGAAATTTTTTTTCAAGCCAGGGTTTCTCTGTGTAGTTTTGGTGCCTGTTCTGGATCTCACTCTGTAGATGAGGCTGGCCTCAAACTCATAGAGATCCACCTGGCTCTTCCTCTGGGATTAAAGGCGTACGCCACCACCGCCAGGCCCAAGTGGGCTTTTGATTGCTGGACTTCAATACTTTGATAACTGGACCTTGGTAGTCAGCCTCAGGAGGAGGAAGTGGCCAGATAAGAGACCTTGGTGGCTAGCTTTAGGAATGTAATCTAATGAGTTTTTAGCAAGGCAGAGGAAATGGGGAGAAGGGCAAGGCCTGACAGAGCCACATGCTCCAGTGGACTAATGTCCCTTCACTGATGATGGTGCTGTTGGAAGAATACGGACTTTGGGACTTTGGACTAGAAAGTGGTTGGACACTTTAAGTGGAGCTTAACAAGCCGTCTTAGTAGAAACATGAACCGCAGTGCTGAGGGAGATGTGAACTGTGGGGACCCAGTTCAAGAAGTTTCAGAGGGGAAGAATACTAGTAAGTGGCCTAAAGACTATTCTTGTGGCATTTTCGGAAAAGAAAGTGGCTACTTTTGGCCTTGGTCCTAAAACTCTGCCTGAGGCTAATTTGAAGAGTTTTTGGTGGTGTGGACAAAGGAGATTTCATGACAGTCCAGTATTGACTGTGTCGTGTGATTAGTAGTGGTCATGCTCATGGAGATCTGTAATGAAAAGGAGCAAGCTGGGCAAAAAGAAATATAAGATGTACAGGAGGAGAAAAGGGACACCAGGACATGTAATGGAGCTAAGTCCAATGTTTAAGGAGAAAAAAAAAAAAAGATACTAAATGAAATGAAGGGAGTGAGGACCTCTGACAAGACTCTACCCAGGTAAGCTTTCAATTTGTGAAAAGGAACTAAAGAAAAGCTTAAGTAGGGCTGGAGAGATGGCTCAGAGGTTAACAGCACTGGCTGCTCTTCCAGAGGTCCTGAGTTCAATTCCCAGCAACCACATGGTGGCTCACAACCATCTGTAATGAGATCTGGCGCCCTCTTCTGGCCTGCAGGCAGACAAGTAGGCAGAACACTATACATAATAAATAAATACATCTGTAAAAAAGAAAGAAAAGATTAAGTAGGTGCCAGAGAGATGTCTCAGCAGTTAAGAGCACTGGCTGCTCTTCCAGGGGAGGAGAGTTTGGTCCCCAACAACCACATGGTGGCTCACAAACACCTAGAATGAGTTCTGATGCCCTTTTCTGACATGTAGATAGAGTACTCATATACATAAAACAAGTAAATCTTAAAAAAAAAAAAAGAAAGGAAGAAAGAAAGAAAGGAAGGAAGGAAGGAAGGAAGGAAGAAAGGAAGGAAGAAAGGAAGAAAGAAAAGTGCCAGCCGGGCGGTGGTGGTGCATGCCTTTAATTCCAGCACTCGGGAGGCAGAGGCAGGTGGTTCTCTGTGAGTTTGAGGCCAGCCTGGTCTACATAGCAAGATCCAGGACAGGCACCAAAACTACACAAAGAAACTCTCTCTTGGAAAAAAGAAAAGAAAAGAAAAACTTAAGCAGTGAAGGAAACCACCAACCACAGAAAGGAAGAGGGCAAGTTCCAGCCTCATCAAGCAACAGAAATTGGCAGCTTTGGCCACGTGGTTCTGGCTGTAGAGTCAAGGATACAAGACAGGGGTTGTGGAAACTCCCTCTGCAGCTAAGGAAAAGCCACCGAGGCCAGGCATGTGTCAGTGGTGTCCCTGCATGGAGGCCCAGAGAAGCCCTTGCATGAAGCAGAGAAGGTGAAACCTGCATGGCCTTGGAGAACCCAACACGTTAGAGATGTCAGAGCCTTGGGATACTGGCTGAGGAGAGCTGCTGACAGGGAGTGGAACCTGAGAGAAGTGTGTGGCAGTCAACAAAGCTGAAAGGAGTTGGAGATCTGCAGAGCGCTTTGACATCAGACATGGAGATGCAGAGTTTGAAGTCTGCCCAGCTGGTTTCCAGTCTGGCTTGGGTCAGGAGTTCCTCACTGTGCTCCCTTTCCTCCCTTTTGTATGGTATTGTTTGTCCTGTGCCATTATATGCTGGAAGTAAGTGGTCTGCTTTTTGATTTTGATTTTATAGGGATTACAGTAAAGGGATTGTCATGAGTCTCAGAAGGGACTTTGAACTTAAGATTGTTTGGTTTGGTTCGGTTGGAGTTGGTTTGTTTTTTTCAAGACAGGGTTTCTCTGTGTAGCTTTGCACCTTTCCTGGAACTCACTTGGTAGCCCAGGCTGGCCTCGAACTCACAGAGATCTGCCTGCCTCTGCCTCCCAAGTGCTGGGATTAAAGGCGTGCGCCACCATGGCCGGCGAATGCTTTCTTTTATAAGCGTTGCTTTGGTCATGGTGTCGCTTCACAACAAGAGAACAGACTAAGACACCTCTACTCCCTGATGACTAGACATCCAAATATATAAGCCTGTGGGGGCCCTTCTTACTCAGACCGCCAGGTCGGCATGCCTGTCTTCCAGCAGTTGCTCTTCCAATGGAGTGTACCCTCAGCCTAGTTCACTTTTTTCTCCATTTGGCACTGTGCTGTAGAGGACAGAGAACACCATGTGGGTCTACCTTGTGAGTCCTGGGGATCAAACTCAGGTCTTCAAGCTCGGTGGCAAACTCTTTGGCCACTGAACCATTTTGCTGGCCTTAACATTTTTAAAAAGAATTATGTAGCTTGAGCATGGTGGCGTACACCTTAAATCCCAGCACTGGAGGGGGCAGGGGAGGGAGGCAGAGGCAGTTGGATCTCTGTGAGTTCGAGGCCAGCCTGGTCTACAGAGTAAGTTCTAAGACAGCTGGGGCTACACAGAGAAATCCTGTCTCAAAAAAGCCAAAACCCAAAAGCAAAATATATAGAGCTGGATATAGTGGTGCACACCTGTACTCTAGGAGCTTGAGAGACTGAGGCATGAGGATCACCGATTAAGGCCAACCTGGGCTATACAGTGAGATCTGGGCTTTAAAAAAAAAGACTGAAATAGGTTGATAAAAACTCTGATTGTGGTTTCATGATTCTATGGAACGTGATGAAGCTCCGATTCTCCATCAGGAAAGTGGGCGTAATTCTCTTTAAAGTAGCATTTCCTTAGTGCCTGCCTTTTGAAAGTTTGTAATCCTTACCCGACCCACCTGTCTGAAACCCCCTTGATCTGTTTTCTAGCCAGGGGGGGTCAGGCTGAACACAAAGTCAGAAGTAAACAGGACGGCAGACCCCTGCAGGGCCAGGCTTGGGCCGTGCACCCTATATAGTAAACACAAGTCAGTTTCACCTCCGGAAGTTTCCTCTCGGTACCACCCAAGACTGGGCTTTTCTAAAGAGGTGCCTGCAAACATCCAAAAAGTAAACCACAACAGAGGCCCGGGAGGAAAGGCAGGCAGAGCTGAGTAACCACGGAGAGCAGGCCAGGCATTGGGGATAGTTACTACCGAGTTCTGCAAACTTGCCTTTCCTTTCCCAGCTACTAAAGAGATCATGGTCAAGAATCAGGATCAGGCTCTGCCACATACAGGAGGTTCACCAACCCCTATCAACATATAACCTAAAAATTACCATCATGACTATTTTTCCTTTACACACACACACACACACACACACACACACACACACACACGTGCGCGTAGCCTAATGCTTTGCAGACCAGCCTGGATTCAAACTCAGAGAGCCAACTGCCTCTCCATCATATGTATGCCTCCTGGTGGATTAGAACTCATGACCCTCCTGTCTCAGCCTCCCTGACCCTGGAATTAACAGACTTGACACACCAGGTCTCCACTTCTGATGTGGTGTTACACGGAGCCTGTTCTGGGCCCCCTCATCAGAAGCCTTGCTCTCCCAAACAGCAACCAGTGTCTCTTCTGCCTGGGAGGTTGTCCCTGGTTGAAATATTGGTGGCATTATTCTGTGTGAAAAGCCAGTGGTTCAGACATCCCCCTCACTGCAGGCCCTGTACGTCAGTGTGCACCTACATTAGGCAAGTCTCACCCAGCTCCCCTGGTTCACTTGCTTTGAGATGGCCCCTCACTGGGTAGCCAGGCTGGCTTTGAACCGGCGGCAACGCTCCTGCCTTTGCCAGGATTACAGCACCTCCTTGCTCATCTCTCTTGACTACATTCCATATGCAGGTTCAAAGGACTCAAGATAACTCCGGGTTTGCGTCCCAGCTAGCCAGGTAGCTTTGACTCCAGCCTCTCCAGAACCTCTCTCCGCTCATCTGTAAGATGGGACCACGACGGTGTTTTGGTTTTCTGTACCAGTCTTCACTGTAGCTCAGGCATCAAACCCAGGAGCCTTGTGAGAGCTCGGCTTGTGACCATGTCACACTGCCTGGCTACAGTGAGTTTCAAGTGTGTTTCAGTATGTTTGTTTATTTCTGTGTAGGTGCACAGGCATTCATGCTGGAGATCAGAGGAAAACCTGAAAAGGGGGTTTTGAGGATTGAACTCAGGTCCTCAAGCTTGTTGGCCAGCACCGTTACCTGCTACCTGGCCCTACAATGGATTTTGTTGTTGTTCGTCAAGACAGTTTCTCTGTGTAACCACCCTGGCTCACTTGGAACTCCCTCTGTAGACCAGACTGTTCTCAAACTCACAGAGATCCACCTGCCTCTGCCTTCCCAGTGCTGGGCCACCATGCCCGGCTTACAGTTGTTTGCATACCAAGCATCACAAAAACCAGGCACGGTGATGCACACCTGTAACCTCAGTACTTGGTAAGTACAGGCAAGAGATTCAGAAGTTCAAGGCCAGCCTGTGCTACGTGAGATCCTACCTCAAAAATAAACACATTGAGGGTTGGGGTTAGCTCAGTGGCAGAGTGCTTGCCTAGCAAGCTCAAGGCCCTGGGTTTGGTCCTCACCTGGGCTTGGGAGATGGGGGTTGGGGGGGTAGAAACTAAAAAATCACATACACCATGTAAGTGTCAGTCCCAACTCCGCCATCTCCCAGTTTGTGACCTTGGGGTGCTCCTTCTCATCTCTGAGCTTCACACTCTCTGTGACACGGAAGGAATAGAGTCCTTACCTCCTTGCCTGAAAACAGCCTCCCAAGAATCATGCTTGTACAGCACCAGGCACCGTAAGTACTTGTTAGCACTTGTTTGGATCCGGTCTGTCCATGCCGTGTGACTCCAGACCAATGACATTCACTCTCGGAACCTCAGTCACTGGTCTGCAATACAGGATCCTAGCTGGGCTCCCCTCATGGAGCTGTGAGGGTTCCATCAGACCATGGAGGGAACTGTGTTGCAGCGTCTGCCTCGTTCAGAGCTACTGAGACAATCAAGGCCGAGCAGGCAAGACCGACCGGCACGGAGGATAAGGCCTTGTCTCCAAGCCTGACGACCTGAGTTCAAGTCTCACGACCCACACGCTGGGAGGGGAGAATTGACTTCTGAAAGCTGTCCTCTGACCTTTGACTTTGATCCCTGGAATCCACTTGGGAGAAGGAGCCGCCTGCCTCCTGCAAGCTGTCCCCTGAGCTCCACATATAAGCAGTGGCATGCCCCCCACTATTAAGTAAATAAACGTAATAAAAAAAAATTTAGCTGGTCGTGGTGGTACATGTCTTTAATCCCAGCACCTGGGGAGGTAGATTCTGAGGGTTTGAGGCCAGCCTGGTCTATATAGCAAGTTCCAGGACAACCGGGGATACATAGTGAGACTCTTATCTCGAAAAACAAAAACAAACAGGCAAAACAAAACAAAACAAAAAAATTAAGTCAAATTTAAAGTTCTGGATGATTCCGAGGGAAGGAGGGAGGATGTGAGCGTGAGCAACAGACATAAGCAAAGCCCTAAACTGAACAGGAGGGGAACTGAAGCCTGTGGAAGTAGAAGGTCCTTTCCAGAAAACACAGAGTGCCTCGGAGGAGGGGCGACCTGGGAAATAAGCTACTTCCAATCTCCCACGGAGATTGGAGGCAGACAAGAATCATGGGCTGGAAGTGGGCCCTTTAAATCTAAGCTCCACCTTTGCTTGGAGTGTTGTCTGTAGGGGAGTATTTATAAGGGGGTGTGCCTCCCCTCTGCTCCACACAGACCCATGCTCCTGCCCTCTGACCTCACAGTCCCTGGCCCTGAGTCCCTCCCCAGTACCCACAGCCACCAGCCACACAGAGGTGTCATGGACCTACCACCCTTTGACATGTGGAGGGACTACTTTAGCCTGAGCCAAGTGATCCTGACTATAATCCAGGGCCAGAGCCAAAGACTGGTGGGTAAAGGGGCTGAGGTTACCTCACCCGGACCACAGGAGAAGAGTGAGCAGGAGCCGGGGGGCTCCGGGAGCCTGGCTACCCTATGCAACTTCTGCAAACACAATGGAGAGTCTCGTCACGTCTATGCCTCACACCAGCTGAAGACCTCTGAAGGCGTGGTGGTGTGTCCCATCCTGAGGCATTACGTGTGTCCCCTGTGTGGGGCCACCGGGGACCAGGCTCACACGCTCAAGTACTGTCCACTCAACAACAGCCAGCAGCCTCTCTACCGGCGTGGTGGACGAAACTCCGCTGGCCGCAAAGTCAAGCGATAAGTAAGACCCATGAGGTGCCTATCACCCACACCCCCAAACCCTCCTTGCTCTGGCCCTAGTACCCTCCCCTCTGCTCACCCAGCCCTGTGGGGGTTCCTGGATCCCACTCTTCTCTGTGCCTTCAGGATCCTGAAACATTGGCGGTTGCTGGCAGCCGAGTCCACCTGTCTCAGAGATTCCTGACACTAGGAGAGCTCTTCCCCACGGACCCTGCATCTTGGTGGCTTCTTTTGGATTGTGACAGCCTGCTGGTGATACTAAGCTAGCCTTGTTGACTGCTCAGATCCCCTGTAAATATCCCTTGGGGGGAAACCCTTGGACTCTCCACCGTACAGAATCCCGGTGTGCTCGGACAGGCTAGTCGTCAGAATCTGGGGACAGTGTCAGAGATTGGCCGGGACCTGAGAACTTGCTGTTGGTACGGACTGTGAGATCATCCATCTGTCGTCACCTTCTTCAGCTTCGGCAGACTCAAGTTTCTACAGGGACCATTCAAGCTCCTTGACCATGCCATCCAGCAGGAGCTGGAGGAGGGTCGGGACCCTCCTGGAAGGCTGCAGGGCCTTGGTAGCTTCAGAGGCTGCCTCCGGGGAGCTGAAGCCCACAGCTCCCCCGACTTCATTTCCAATCCCATCTCACTTTCCCTGGCCCCCAACCCCAATCATGGATGGATCCCTCCCCCAGTGAGAGACGCATCTCTCTTCCACCCCCAATCTTGTTGAGTGTGTTAAATCGATGTGAGTCCCACAGCCAAAGAGTCTGAGACCTGATTCGAACATGGCAACTGCTTAGATTGTAATTTCAGGGTCAAAGAAGAACTCTAATAGGACTTGTAAGTTATTTTGGAGTTGGGCTTTTAGGTGGGATGAGGATATATGGGTGGGTGGGTGGAGCTCTGGTGAATAAAGAGTTAGATCTGTAACCCTGGTGTCTACAGTCTTTGAACTTGGTTGGCCCAGTTAGTGGGCTGCGCCTTTGGGTTCTGGGGGAGAGCAGTGAAGGAACAGACTGGAGGCTGCATTTGCCCAAAACCTTGGGACAGGGAAGGACAGGGAGGGATCTAGAACTGTCTCCTATGTCCTCCAACACAGGTTGTCTGGCTGGGTCAGGTTCCCAGACACTTCTTAGTCTCCACCTAAACGCTTTTTTTTTTTTTTTTTAAGACTTTGTGAAGCCAGGCAGTGGTGGTGCACGCCTTTAACCCCAGAGCTCAGGAGGCAGAGGCGGGCGGATCTCTGTGAGTTCGAGGCCAGCCTGGTCTACAGAGCGAGTTCTAGGACAGCCAGGGCTATATAGAGAACCCCTGTCTCAAAAAAACAAAACAAAAAAGAAACTGTGCAGAGGGTGGGGGATGGGGCACAACATCCAGGTGGTAGTTAGGTGATAGGAGGGAGTCCACTCTCTCTTCTACCATGTGGGTCCTGGGGACTGAACTCGGGTCTCGAGCGCAGTGGAAAGAACCTTTCGCCCACTGGGCCATCTGGGCCATCTCAGCTGTCCACCAAGTCTTTTCTGTCTTCCTTTTTCCCTTTCCTGTTGTTCCCTAGAGATTGAACCTAAGAATCTACAGAGTTTAAACTTTGGGCTCCCAAACCCCATCATAAAACCTTTTTTTAAATGTATAAACTAGGCATATGAACACCTTTATTCCCAGCACCCGGGAGGCGGAGGCAGGTGGATCTCATCTGTGGGTTCAAGGCCAGACTAGTCTACAAAGCAAGTTCGAGGGCTGCCAGGGCTGTTACAGAGAAGCCCTGTCTCCAAAAACGTGTGTGTGTGTGTGTGTGTGTATACACATATACACACACACACACACATATATATACATATATCTCTACTCGAAGCAGCAGAAAGTGGTGGCACCCATGCCTTTAAGCCAGCACTCATGAAGCAGAACCAGGTGGATCCACCTGCTGGGGATCTCACCCTCCCTGGTATCCAAGGCACCACCACCCACACGTATATACAAGCAAAACTAAAATCCCCGCCCCCCGCTTTTGTTTTAAGAGACAGGGTTTCTCTGTGTAGTTTTGCGCCTTTCCTGGAACTCACGCTGTAGACCAAGCTGGCCTCGAACTCACAGAGATCCTGGCTCTGCCTCCCGAGTGCTGGAATTAAAGGCGTGAGCCGCAGCCGCCGCCGCCACCACCACCCGGCTTTTCTCCCCCTTTTTATGTATATGGCCGTTTTGCCTGCTTGTATGTCTGTGCACCACATACATGCCAGGTGCCAGCAAAGGCCAGAAGAGGGCATCAGATCCCTTGGTACTGGGGCTAAGGATGGTCATGGGCCCCACATTTGAGTTTGGAGAGGCATCTCTCCAACCCCTCCCCCAACTCATTTCTTAATACACGTCACCTTTTCCTTAAGTGTCGTGGCGGCACATACCTTGTCCTCTGGAGGCTGCAGCGAGATTACTGCTGCAAATTCAATGCCAGCCTGGGATACTTAGTGAGATGCCCTCAAAAACAATTTTTGGAAGTGAGCACAAACAGAGAAGGAAGTTTTGTCTTTTATGTGGATAGCCCCGTGAGCGATGTGGGCGCTCATAAATAACTGTCGGATGAATGAAGCACAGTTTACTCAATGACCTTGCAAATGCTGGCACTGAAAAAAATTTCACAAGGCTAAACTCTGTCATCCAGCTATTCAGTTCATCCAACTGGTGCTCTTGATTCATTCCTGCTCGGCGCTTTTGATTAAAATGGGGCCATGGCCAGGAGGATCGTCGTCCCCACCCTCCAAGAAACTCCAGCCTTTGAACTCCCTTTCCGAGAGGTGACGTCAAAAACGTGAACAGGGGGCCTCCCAGGCGTGACTGGGAGATTGCTGGGTTGCTATGGTTACCGCCTCTGCATGGGCGGGGAATATCTCCAGGGTGCCCCGCCTAAATCCGTAGGAGGTAGTTCCCGAGCAATCCTGCGCTGGGGCGTGATTGGGCGTGGGCAGGGAGGGTGCTTAACGCCCCCATCCCCACCCACGCAGTTGTCATGGAAACTAAACCCTACTCTTCTCCCCATCGCTCCTTCCCATTTCTCTAACAACAACAAAAAAAAAGGCTTTTCGCTTAGCGGAGAGAGTAGGCTAGAGGACTACCCAAAAAGAGGAAACTCCGCTCTGTCCTAGCGCTCACCCTAGCATCTCTCCTTCCTCTGCAGCGCCCGCACTGGGATTGAATCCTGGGTACCACGGCCGGCAAGGTGCCAGCCACACGCATGCGCGCTCTAGGTATGCACATGCGCAATTAGGCACGAGATGCCCAGGGAACTTAGCGCAATGCTAAGTGTGCGGCTGCGCAGCGGTATCCTTCAGGTGAAGCGAGGCGAGGAGCAGTTCTGCGCTTGCGCCATGCAGAGAGGCTAGGCGCAGAGAACGCAGCCCTGGCTATCAGGGTGTCTGGAGACAGCGTTCGCCCAGCGCGCATGCGCCTTGGCTCTCGATGCTACTGGGGGCGGGGCCCAGAGGGGGAGGGAGAGGTGGGGGGGAGGGAAGAGGCTGCAGAAGCCGAAGCCCTGACCCACCGGCAGGCAGGGGCTGCGGCGGCGCGGGTGAGTGACCCACGGCCCAACTGGGTCCCCATCCTCTGCGCTCCATCACTCTTCCTGGAGTCCCAAAGAGCTTCGGGAGGTCCCTCCTCTTACCTAGGACCCCCGTTATCTCTAGCGCTCCCCTTCATTCCAGGCAATCCCAGCACCCCCATAATCCCTGCAGACCCTCCGCCGTAATATTTTATCGTCTTACCCAGAGACTCCCCTCTCACCTTTATTCCTGGACATCCTCTCTCAGGGACCGTAGAACAGACACCTCACTGCCCTGGGAGCCCCTTAGCGCTCCCCTCTGATCTGGATGCCCCCTGTCTACTGCATTGCCCGGTTGGCATCACTTCAAAGCCTCATGCGTGTTCGACCCCCGGGGTATCCCCGATTCTCTTTCCTTTTCCTGTTCCCCTGCGCCCCCGTTCTCCTCTAACTCCTGCAGCGACACCCTTTCTTCTTCCACTTTTGCTCATTTCCCTCCATCCTTCCAGAACGTCCCCCAAAACCCATCAACTCCTCCGCGAGGCATTTGGCGACCGCGTGAAGCACAAGATGGGCACTGGGCGGGTATCACCTACGAGTAAGCACCTTTGATTGCACTCAGCAGCTCGCCGCTCCCACCACCACTTCTGCACAGGGGACCGGAGGAGCCCGTGTCGGGGCGACACGGGGACACCGAGCCCCCGTCAGCGCTGTTCACCCTTTGCCCGCAGAGCCGGCGCCCCCCATGCGCCAGGCAGCCGATCGGTGGCGTCTGGGGGCGCCATGGCCTCGGCGACCGCGGCGGCGGCGGCGCCGGGCGAAACGGAGGAGACCACCCGGCTCCGCAAACCGCGGTTCTCCTTCGAGGAGAACCAGATCCTGATCCGCGAGGTGCGCGCCCACTACCCTCAGCTCTACGGCGCGCAGAGCCGTCGGGTGAGCGTGGCCGAGCGGCGGCGTGTGTGGGACAGCATAGCCAGCAAGATCAACGGCATCACCAGCTGGAAGCGCACGGGCCAGGAGGTTCAGAAGCGTTGGAACGACTTCAAGCGCCGCACCAAGGAGAAGCTGGCCCGAGTGCCGCACTCCACGCAGGGCGCGGGGCCCGCTGCCGAGGACGCCTTCTCCGCGGAGGAGGAGACTATTTTCGCCATCCTGGGGCCGGGTGTGGCGGGGCCCGGGGCTGGCGCTGGGGCTGAGGAGTCCCCGGCAGCTGCCACCTCACAGCCGCAAGCTCCGACCGCTGGTACGCAGCGGTATGTGCTGTCGGAGGACCGCAGGCAGGATCGACGGGCAGGTGAGTCCCAAAGTCACTCCTTTAACAACTGCAAACACTTCTAAAGCCTGCTGTACGGAGTTCACGCCCAGATCCTTCAGGCGTGTCCGTCACATTCTCTTAAAAAACGGTGGGAGGTGGGTGCTGTCACTCCGGTCTTAGAGCTCGGGCGTTAAGATCAGAGAAAAGGATATGATTTAGACGTGCTGGCAGTGGGCCTAATTCTAGCACTTGGGAGGTGAAGGCTGAAGAAAAAAGTTAAAGGCTAGTCTGTGCTACAGCAGACCTGATTCAAAAGAAGGGTGAGGAGGGGCCGTCTGGGGGTGCCCAGTTGGTAGAGTGCTTTCCTGGCTTGCAGGGGTTCCTGGGTCGGATCCCCCAGCACTGCATAGATCCGTGTGGCGGCACCTGACTGTAACCCCAATACGTTAAAAAGTTGTTGACAGAAGACCAAGGTTATCTTTGGGTGCGTTGTGAGTTGAAGGCAAATCTGAGCCCTGTGAGACCCCCATCTCTCCAAAAATAATAATGATTTAAAAGACAGAGAAAAGAAAACGGATGGGCTCTGGTGGTTGGGCACCCACTTGGTAATTGTCAGAGGTAGGCTTGGAAACAGCCCTAGGAGGCCTGGCTCAGGGATGTCAGCAGCAGGGCAGGCAAGATTTCAGTGGGCGGGGCTGGCCTCTCCTCCCAGCTCTCGTGGAGGCTGGGGCAGGAAGATGGGGTCCTCATTGCCTGCCCTGGGCTGCAGTGTGAGTTAAATAGCCGTCTGGGAATGTTCCGGAGACCCTGCCGCAAAACGAGCAGAAAGAGGGCACGGGGCTCTAGAGTTCATTTCCGGCCCCGAAAATAAAGGAAGAGCGAGATGGGATAGGGGAGAATTCTGTGCAGGGGAGTGCCTAGAGGCGGAGTCCAGGCTGAGTGGTAACCAATGTGTCACAGGGTGGCGTCATCCCAGGAGCTAAGTCCGAGATCACTTCCGCTCCTGCCAAACACAGATGAAAAAAGTTTCCCCCTCCAAGGGTTTCTGTGAGAACTTAGTGAAGCTACTGCCAATCGCTCGCTCCGGTGTCTGTGGAGTGCATGGCTAGCTTGTGATGTAATGGTCAACCGATTGGGGTCCATACTGCTTCTCCACTGTACATGAAAGACTTGGAGAAGTCTGGTGACTTCCTCAAGGTCGTTCCTGAAGAGCTGCTGTGGAGACGGCTCCCCAGCTCAGCCTTCACTCTGGATTTTTTTTTTTTTTTTCCAGCAATCTCTCTTCCTTTCCACCGGGGGTTCTTGGGATTGAAGTCAGGTCAGGTTTGCACAGCAGGCCTCTTTAGATGCTGAGCCATCTCACTGGCCCCTGAGCCAGTGATTCAGAGAGGTTCATTTCCCTACCTGAGGTCACACAGCCAGTAACTAGTGAGATATTGGAGGGACAGAAGGCAAGCCCATGGGGCTTGTAAGTCAGGGTCAGGACTTGGAACTAACTCAGGCAGAGGAAATGTGGGAGCCAGGAAACTGCCAAAAACCCAACCTGTGTTCTCAGTTGGAATCAGATTTCTTTCTGTGAAGTGGTCTCATCCGACCAGAACAACGATAACAAAGCTTGTCACATGTTCGTGTGTTGTGTGCGCATGTGTGGGTGTTTGCATGAATGCTTGTGCATGGAGAAACCCAAAGTTGATGTCCGGAATTGTTATTACCTCTGTCGCCTTATTCTTTGAGGCAGAGTCACTGAGTCAAATCCAGAGCTCACTGATGGGGCTGGCCTACCAGCTAGCTTGCTCTGGGGGGTTCCCTGTCTCCGAGTTCCAAGGCTGGAATTACAGCCTTGCTGCCATGTGGACTGTGGAGCTCTAGATTCTGGTCCTCACATTTCCAATGAATTATTTCCTGAACTCCCACCTTGCTTTTTTAGAAGTTGTTGAAAGCAACTTTATTCATTTAAAAACACACAATAAATGGTTATTGAGAGCCTCTTCCTGGGGGAGATGCTGAGATTCAGTGGAGGACAGGACAGATTCCTCTTCCTTAGGGAGCTGGTGTCGTTGGGGGAAACATACCACAAATAGCCACATAATGCCACTAGACAGTAACTATTAACTAGAGAAATGACGTCTGTTGAGACGGTATGAAGCCAGGCTCCCCTTGAAATCCCAGCACATGGGAGGTTGAGGAGAGAAGCTCTTGTTTTGAGGCTAGCCTGGTCTGCATAGAGAGACCTTGTCTGTACCAAAAAATTATTTAGACTTATAATGTGCTGTATAATGTGAAGGGTTGGGAGGGCTTTTTGGAGGTGGTGAAGTTAAGCAGGAACTTGAATTTAGATATATATCCATCAGATATATTTGTTTTGGTTTTTTTGAGATAGGGTTTCTCTGTGTAGCCTTGACTGTCCTGGAACTTGCTCTGCCGACCAGGCTGGCCTTGAACTCACAGAGATCCACCTGCCTTTGCCTCCTGAGTGCTGGGATTATAGGCATACGCCACAGTGCCCAGTTTAAAACTAGCCTCTTAATGCTGTGTGAATCACCCCAAGCCTGAGGTCGGCTGTTCTACATAGAGAATTCCGGACCAGCCAGAGCTACAGAGCAACATCCTGTCCCCCGATACAAAAAAGACCCCCCCAAAAGCCACCTTTAATCCCAGCACTCAGGAGGCAGAGGCAGGCAAATCTCTGAGTTTGAAGCCAGCCTGGTCTACAGAGTGATTTCCAAGACAGCCAGGGCTACACAGAGAAACTCTTATTTTGAAAAACAAACAAAAGACACCCCACCAGAAAAATGAAAAGAGGACCTGTGAGGTGGCCCAGTGGTCAAAAGCACTTGCCACCAAGCCTGATAATCTTAGTTCAATCCCGGGGACTGACATGGTATGTGTGCCTGAACCTCCACAAATACAAATGAATGAATAAATATGCAATACATTTCTTTAAAAAACTCCAAAAATAAACAACATGGAAAAGAGGGCTGAGCCAGTAGAGCCCCTGCCTAGAATCCACTAGTAATGGGCTGAGGGTGTGGCTCAGTGGTAGAGCCCCTGCCTAGAATCCCCCAGTGAGGGGCTGGGGTGTGGCTCAGTGGTAGAGCCCCTGCCTAGAATCCCCCAGTGAGGGGCTGGGGTGTGGCTCAGTGGTAGAGCCCCTGTCTAGAATCCCCCAGTGAGGGGCTGGGGGTGTGGCTCAGTGGTAGAGCCCCTGCCTAGAATCTTCCAGTGAGGGGCTGGGGTATGGCTCAGTGCTGGAGCCCCTGCCTAGTATGTGTGAGGCCGGGAGTCCCATCCCTGGGCTGGGCAAAGGGCAGCTAGCACAGTGAAGCCTTGGCTAGTGGAGCTCACCTAGAATGATTCGACAGACAGCGAACATGGATTCCATGCCCAGGGGCAATGAGTGCTCACAGAAATCACTAAGGACTAAAGGCAGAGGAGGAAAAGCCTGACAGCCACTTTAGATAACAGCCAAGAAATGTCTCCTTGAGATAACACTAGAGCCTGGAGGCCACCACACCGGCTGCCCTAGGACCCTAGGCAGCCACTGACTTCCTGTCTGCCTCCACAGATCAGCACATTCTGGACATTCCACAGAAGGGAAAGCAGGCAGCAGGGCTCTCCATTGTGCCGATGCCTTCCCAGAGTCCGGCTGTGTTTTAGTTGTACCCCACAAGGCTGTGATGGTGGAGAAGGGGCTAACGGTGCGCTGGATGAGGGTAGGGAGCTCAGGAGGGAGAAGATAGTGGTCAGCTAAGGCCAGAGCTGTGGACTCAGATTTAATCACGTTTATGTGGAAGGGCATCTATATGGGGTTAGTCTCTTAAAAAACAACAAACAAACAAAAAACAGCCAGGTGTGGAGGTGCAGGCCTCTGGTCTCTGCTACTATAGGAGGCTGATGTAGATTGGAAGTTCAAGACCAGTCTGAACCATTAAGCAGAACCCTGTCTCAACATTGGGGGAGCTGGAGAGATTGATGGCTTAGCAGTTAGGAGCGGGTACTGTTTACAAAGGACACAAGTTCAGGTACACTCACAAATACCTAGAACTCCAGCCCCCAGGCCTCTGACCTCCAGAGCTTCTGCCCTCATGTGCACATACCCACACAGTCATACATATACACAGAATTAAACTTAAAATTAAAAACAAAAAAACAACAACAACAACAAAAAAAACAACAGCCGGGCGGTGGTGGCGAACGCAGGAGGCAGAGGCAGGTGGATCTCTGTGAGTTCGAGGCCAGCCTGGTCTACAAAGCGAGTTCCAGGACAGCCTCCAAAGCTACAGAGAAACCCTGTCTCAAAAAACAAAACAAACCAAAACAAACAAACAAAAACAGAAAAAAAAAAATTAAAAAGCAAGACAAAAAAAAAAAGCCCTTAGCTGGGCAGTGGTCATGCACACCCTTGATCCTAAGCATTTGGGAGGCAATGGCAGGTGGATCTCTGAGTTTGAGGCCAGCTTGGTCTACAGAGTTCCAGGACAGGCAGGGCTACACAGAGAAACAGTGTCGAGACGAACGATAGATAGATAGATAGATAGATAGATAGATAGGTAGATAGGTAGATAGAGATAGATAGATGGATGGATGGATGAGATAAATAAAATAAATTTTAAAATCTTAAAAAAAAAAAAAATAGGGGCTGGAGAAAAAACTCAGTTGGAAATGCTTGCTGCAGAAGTATGGAGTTCAGACCCCAGAACCCAGCCTAAAAAGCCGGGTGAAATCCCAGCACTGATGAGGTGGAGACAGGAGGACCCTGGGGCATGTTGGCCAGCCAGCCAAACCAATCCGCAAACTCCTGGTCCGGGAGAGACCCTACAGTCCACATACACATGCCTGCACATACCCCCTTGCACATCTGCGTGTGAACACACACAATACTACAAACCAAAGGCTGCTGGTGGCGTTGAATGGTACTGCACATAGCTAACTCCAATGAAACTCTGGTCCAACTCCAGGATAGGGAAAGGAGACTGGGGATGGAAGGGGTTATTTTAGCCCCAGCAGCGGGGAAGGAGAAGTATGAGGGATTGGAGATCAGGAGCTCAGTTCAGGAGTGAGTTCGGAGTGCCGGCAGACCATGCACACACAGACTGTGAGCCCCCCGGAGACACTCAGGTGCCCAAGGCTCCAGCTCAGGGAACAGGTTCCGGTCACCCAGGACCACAGTCCTCTCGGCAGACGGTTAAAGTCCAGGAGTGTAAATCAAGTCCCAGATGAGTGGATGCTGGGAAGCGCAGCGGACAGTAACGACACTAGGGAATCTTAGGAAACCCTGCCCCTGCCATCAAGGCTGGAGAGAACTTCCACAAGTATGACCAGTGTGCCAGCCACTCTGTCTCTCTCCAGGGACTCCAGTTGAGAGGTGCAGGGGTGAGTGGCTAGATGCTTCTGAGCTTTGGAGAGTCCACAGAGCCTCTTGCTACCTATGGGGTCAGCAAGACTTTCAAGGCTTTTGTCCTCTAAACCTGGCCACTAGATTTAATGCATTGATCCCTCTGCATTCAGAGACTGATATCACGGGCCTCTGTTCTCTGACATGCTTTAACTTTGGTGCTATTACTGTTTTTTGTTGGTTTGGTTTGGTTTGGTTTTTCGAGACAGGGTTTCTCTATAGCTTTGGTGGCTGTCCTGGAACTCGCTTTGTAGACCAGGCTGGCCTTGAACTCACAGAGATCCACCTGCCTCTGCCTCCAGAGTGCTGGGATTACAGGCATCACCCGGCTGTTTGTTTTTTGAGATAGGGTCTCTCTATCCCAAGTTGAGCTCCGGCCAATCCTCCGGTTTCACACTTCAGAATACAAGTATTCCAAGCAAGAGCTGTGTGTGTGTGTGTGTGTGTGTGTGTGTGTGTGTGTGTGTGTGTGTGTGTGTTTCCTGGGGTGGAGAGGTCTTAGGGTGTTGTGTCATTGTCTTGCTGTTGTTTCTTAAGGGGTGGATACAGTCGAATACAATCCAAGCTGGCCTTACACTGGCTGTGTAGTGGATGCAGGCCTTCCACCTCTCGGTTCCCCTCCTGTTTTGGCTTCCTAAATAAGTACTGGGGTTAACAGGCGTGTGCCAGCATGCCCCAAAGGCAAAGTCGAGCCAGGTGTGGCAGAGCCCACTTGTAATACCTGCGCTTGGAACTGAAGCAAGAGGGTCAGGAGTTTCAGGCTAGCCTGCAGCGGATGGAGAGACCCTGTTTCATCGATGAAAAGGACAGAGAGATTGCTCTGGGCCCAGGCCAGGAAGCCAGAATGGGAAATGAAGCCTCTCCGGCTCATTATATAACTTACCCAAGGTCTCTGTCTCTTTACAGATACCCCAGCCCAGAGCAAAGGGGGCTCCAGCAGCCCAGAGTCCTGGGCCCGACCCTCTTGCAAGTCGCCGGAAGCCAAGGAGCGTGAGTCCCCGTCCCCTGCAGCCATGCAGCCTGTCCAGCTGCCCCGCCTGGCCTTATCTCCACCGCCCCCTGCCCCTCCACCGCCACCCGCGCCGCTGGCCCAAGTGGCACCCTCATCCCCTAGTCCGCCGCCTCCTCCTCGGCCCACCTCAGCCCCAGAACAGTCCCTGGACTTCCTGCGGGCTCAGCAGGAGACTGCCAACGCCATCAGGGAGCTGGCCTGCACCCTTCGGCAGGGACTGACCAAACTAAGTGAGGCCCTCAGCGCCCTGTTACCCCTTCTGCCGGGAACCCCAGCTGACCCGCCGCCTCCGCCCCCACCGCCCCCTCCGCCCCCACCTCCCAAGCCAGTCCTGCCGCCACCTGCCCCCAAGGTGGAGATTGCCCCGGAGCCTGTGTCCGTGGTAGCCGCCGTCGTGGACGGGGCTGTAGTGGCAGCTAGGGGAGTGATCATCGCCCCTAGGAGCGAGGAAGGGGTGCCCAAACCACCCCCAGCCCCGCCAGTTCCCCTCCACGACTCGCCACCACACAAAAGGAAGAAAGGCTTCCCTACACGGAAGAGGCGGGGCCGCTGGAAGTCTCCGTGAAATCTACTCCCGTCCACGCTCCTGCCTGCAACCCCTCTCCCCGCTTGGCGCAGTCGAGGAGGAAGATGCTCTTTGCCTATCCTAGCTACGCCCTGGCTTTCCGCTCAAGGGAAGTGAGCACCCCACTTCCTGTGCTAGTTAGTGCCTGATTCTGTGGGTGGGACACCCTAGCCCCTTTCTCTGGTACAGTGGTGTCTGCCTGACTGCCTCCTGTAACCCCAACTTCTAAGCCATCAATTTTATGTTGTTATATTGCCCCTTGTGGGGTGGGAGGGGACCTCCTGGCTCTGCGACATGCCCCTTTGCCTAGTAGTTGCTGTTCTTGACTTGAAGAGAAGCAATGCGTGGGGGTCTCCCCACTCCCCCAGCCCGGACTTGGGAAGGGTTGGGGAGTTTGCTAGACAAATCAGAATGTAGAAAGCGGAGGACTTCAGGGAGAGGGGGGTGGGATTCTGACTGGGGAGGCATAGGTTGGGTCCTCTGCCTCCCATTGCTGCTGAGTGGCGTGTCTGACCTCCAGAGCTCAGCCCCCCCTTTTCTGCTCAGTGCTGACAAGATGTCAATAAACTTATTTTCATACAATTAACTTGAGGCTCTGAGAGGCCTTGGGAGTACAGCGTTTAGGACCTTCTCGTCTTCTCCTGGTAGGCCACACCCTCCCATCGGCCATCCCTCCGGAATTTGCCTCTCTAAAATCCTTAACTAACCCTGGTGTGAAAGCCCAGAGTGAAGGTTGTAATCCCAGCTACTCAAGGTGGCTGAGGGCAAGCAATCTTGAGTTTGAGGCCAGCCTGGACAACATAACGAGACCCTGTATTAAAACAAAACAACAACAAAAAAAACCCTGAAGATTTAATTAGAATTCATGTGGGCCTGTGTTAAGAGACCAATTTGATAAAGCAACTTGGGCAGGTAACTGGGTAAAGACAGTAAATTGCCTGAGGGTCAGCCTCCCAAAAAGTATACAGAATAGGGGCTGGAGAGATGGCTCAGAGGTTAAGAGCACTGACTGCTCTTCCAGAGGTCCTGAGTTCAATTCCCAGCACCCACATGGTGGCTCACAACCATCTGCAATGACATCTGGTGCCCTCTTCTGGTGTGCAGGCATACATGCTGTATACATAATTAATAAATAAATCTTTGAAAAATGTATACAGAATAAAAAATAGGCTTTTAGAGTTTTTAAGAACTTTTAGCAGGAGATCATGGCTCACACATGCAATTGCAGTAACAGGGAGGCTGATACAGAAGGATTGCTGATATCAAGGCCAGTCTGTTTTTGGCTTGGTTTGGTTTGGTTTTGGGGACAAGGTTTCTCTACGTAGCTCTGGCTGTGAGCCTTGAACTCCCTCTGTAGCCCAGGCTGGCCTCGAACTCACAGAGATCCGCCTGCCTCTGCCTCCTGAGAGCTGGGATTAAAGGAGTGCACCACCACCACCACCACCGCCTGGCCTTTGAAGCTTGTTTTTTTTGGGGGGGGGGGCACAAAAATCCAGCCATGGTTATGTATTTTTGAAATCTCAGCCCTAAGGAGGTTGCGGCAGAAGGACCCAATGCTTCACGCCAGCCTGGGCCATGTAGTAAGACCCAGTCGCAAAACACAAAATACAGGTTGGTAGTACATCCTCACGGCAGAGCACTTAGCATAAGGCCCTGGATTCCATCCCAGCACCAAGAATAAGCAAGCGAAAGTAAATAAACAGTAGTACACGAAACCGATGGTTGTGAACATAGTATCTCCCAGGAAACGACAAAAATAGGCAATTCGTTTAAGGGAGAAAAGTGTTAAAATAGTAGTGCAGGTGGTAGGTAAAATTGTGACGCTGGAACTGCAGAAAGCCAGGGCTGCTGTGACAACCCGGAGAGGGGGTGGGAAAGCACGCAGCAGCCGCCGGAGTGCAAGCCCGCATGAATGCAAACTGACAAGGCGTCCAGACACTGAGAGCATCAGCGGGGACCCAGGCCGAGTGGAGGGGAAAGGCTGACGTGAGCTACGACCTGACGACAGACATCGCTTCTCCCCCACAATCGGGGAGAGAAAACATGGGGTACCCGCAGGCAGACTGGGCCCACCAGGTCACTGAGCACATAAGGGCCTGGCCGTGCCCTCCCGAGCACCCTGCGCTTGGCTCCCTCAATCCAAACCCGCGAGAAAAGAGCCCCCACGCCCCTACGCAAAGAAAGAAAGGAGGGGGAAAAAAATCCTTTAGCGAAGCAGGGGGGGGGGGGGCAAGAATCGGGAAGGCCTCCCCCAACCTCACAGGCAGAGGAAGTGCGTCATTTCGTCCGTCTCGCAGAGCATTTCGGGAATTGTAGTGCGATTGTGGGGGGGCGCTGAGAAGCCGACTGTGTAACCCTTTGGAGACCAAAGCGCGTGCACAGCTGGAGCAGACCTGGCAGGCGCTCAGTGCACATCCTTTAACAGACGGGGCCCTGGCTCTGAAGCCGTCAGTCCTCTCTGTCCTCATCCTGTTGCCTGTGGGCCTCCCTCGAGGCTAGTACCTAAGGACTCTGGGGGAGGATAAAGTGCCAAGTAGACACCCCTCTCCAAGACAGTTGCCTGCTTCCCGTTCCCTGAAATCATCCAATCAGAACCTCTCCGCCCCATCTCAAAAAGCTGCTGCCTTCCTAACCCGTCATTGGCCCTTCTCGAAGGGGCGGGATTCTCAGAGAGGGCAAGACTGTTCTCTAAAACTGCTCAGCAAATCAGAGCAGAAAGTGCTTTGC